>NW_026067938.1:3084195-3108667 GCF_014885135.2 Alexandromys fortis | reverse complement strand
CATGGACCCAGCAATACCACTCTTGGGAATATACCCAAGAGAGGCCTTATCACACAACAAAAGTATATGCTCTCCTATGTTTATAGCAGCATTGTTTGTAATAGCCAGAACCTGGAAACAACCTAGATGCCCTTCAATTGAAGAATGGATGAAGAAAGTATGGAATATATACATATTAGAGTACTACAAAGCAGTAAAAAAAAAATCCCCAAATTTTTAAACACCATCCCCTCTCCAAGTTAATGAATTTGTCAATTAGAGTCCAATGGTCCAGTCATATACATAGTCATTTATAAAATGACTTCTTCCAGAGCCTTTACTTGACCCTAAGTGAGCAGACATATTCTGATAATATGATCACTATTTCTTTTTCACTTTATCTGTAGGTTTGCTATCTTTTTGGTTATTTCCACTGTCTCCTTGCCCACTGAAGTCATCTTTGATAACCCAGCACTGGAGGAGCCAGAGAGGATTCCAAATACTTCTGCAATGGCATAGACACAAACTCCCTCCCAATTTTCTTCTGAAGAAGTAAAAATTAGGCTTGTGAATTCATTAGCTTGCTTATTTCATTCTGCAATAAAACCAATACTCATGCATGCACTAACCACCTTGGTTTTATTGCAGAATGAACCAGTATTTAAGTGATTATGAATTCACTATAATTGATGCTTTAAAACCATCAGTCCCACCTGTTGTGCTAAAGAAAAGGAAGTATAAATAGGTAGATGAATTTCTTGGCCATGAATTCCTCCTAAACCTTTAGATGAGCTCGAATGTATCTGCCTGTGGAGTGGGAAAAGGTTGAAAAATTTTGTAATCACATACTCAGTTTGTATGAGAAAATCCAAAAAAAAAAATTAGCTGGATAATGAATTTGTGTCCTTCCTTAGTAATCTGTGAAAGAGATTTGAAAATTCACAGAGTTCTTTAATGTGCCTAGAAACTGTTAGTTAAGAGTAAGATAATGAAACAAGGATTAAACCCATACAAATGTTGACCTAGTGCCTCTCATGATTTACCAACTAAGCAAAAGGAGTAAGGCAAGCAGTGAGTACTTTATGGCCCTTATGCTGTAAATAAATCCATTCCAATGGTTTATCCTCCTGTGATACAATATCTGTGGGGAACAATTTAGTGGGGATAGTAAGTAAGTTTAAAGACAATAAAGGATCAACACAATACTCAAATGCCTCTTTTAGTACGGCTTTAAAAAGCTGTGTTTTTTTTTTTTTCTTGCCTTTTGAGATTATATGTAAGGTCTGTCCAATGATGGTCAAACAGTTTTGCAATTAATATAGCTTCTGTGTGGTTCTTTGGGACTGGGCAGTCAGGAAATGAATGAACAGCCTCTGCTTACACCTACATGGAAAAATCATGTTTTCTATAGAAGCAAATAAACAAATAAAAATAGCCAGCTATAATTAATGATCTGAAGTCAACTCACCTCTCTCCATTACACCTTGAGTTTGGAAGGCATAAAAGCACATTCCAAGATCAACCCATGTTTTAGAGGAATATAGATCATAAGACTCTTCTTTACTTGGAGTTTTCTCCCAATTTCTTAAAAATCTTACACAGCTACATTCATGGACCATGTTCCAACAATGATCCTGCTCTGAAGGCAAGTTGATGGGCAGATCGCACAGAACTCAAAAGAAGCATAGTTTCAATATTAACTGAAATCAGCTTTCTTACAAGAGTGAAAGACTCATGGGATACAAAAGTAATATTTCCAATGAGAAATTAAAATTTATAGTCATAACTAAAACCACCTCTACTAATAGACAACTGAATTCTATTCGTTGTTTAAAGAACAGACTCTCTCCTGTAGAACAATGAATCAGGGAGACTAAGTTCTATGACATAAGGTATAAGTACTACACTGCAAGTCTGTAAATTAGGAAGAAATAATTACCAGTAAAATATATCTCATTTTTCTGGATCTTATATATGAAAATTTAGTGTTGCTGATGTTTGTCACAACAGCACCAATAATTTTGATCTTTTCAAGCCATTTTCAGATATGCAATTAATATCAAATATTTGAGTCTATTGTCAGTGAAAATAAATTGACAGTGGTCTGTCTTCATGTTTCAGTTATAATATTTTAAGTGTCCTTTTCATTGTCTATTCAGTGTCGTATCTTCATATGTTGTATCTACGTGTTTTGGGCTTATTTTAATATCTAAAATGACCTCTAAAGGGACATTTGCATGTTTTCTGAGATAACGAATTTTGAGATGTCTGTGATATTTCCATGGAGATACACATAGCAGATGTGATAGGTTAAATAAGATGCCTTCCTCCCCATAAATTTTGGTTATTTGAATACTTGATCCGTACTTGTTGCCATTTCATAAGGATTTGGAAGTGTGGATTTTTTTTGGGAAAAGGAATACCACTAGTGAAGGTTTAAGGTATCAAAAGCCTCTCACTATTCCTAGTCTCTCTCTGTCTTATGAATTGTGATTTGCATTTTCAGGTGCTGTTCCAGCAAAATGCCTGTGTTTCTGTAATCATGCTGCCCATCAGGGTGGTAATAGACTCCTATTCCAGCTGGAACTGTAAGTTCTAAATTCATTCTTCTTTCTATAAGTTAGTCTGGTCATTGTAGTCTTATCAAATCAATTAAAAATAACTAAAATAATAGATTTACTTGAGTGCAACAATAGTTGTAGTATTTTTGCCTATGAATTAAATGCTTGTAAATAAAACATATATCATATAACATTTTTTCAAATAGAAATGCATATTAAGCAATAGAATTTTAATATGTAGTGACAGCAATCAATAACTGTATGCTGGCAGTAGGGCTTTCCTATATTTCTTTTAAAAGCAATATTGGATATTTGCTAATTCAGTATTTACAGCGACTTTCTAGGGTGCTATTTTCATGAATAACATAAAACGTTTAGCACAGTGACCCAAGAATTCAATCCAAGCATTAGGGATGCTGAGGCAAGACTGAGAGTTTAAGAGGAGGACTGTCTATAAAATCATACATTTTATCAAATAGGGAAATACTATAATATCAAAATTTCAAACCAATTGTTTAATTATAACACACTTTCAGACTAATTTAAATAAGGGAAACTTATCTACCTTCAGTTCTGGGATCTTAAACTTCAAGAATGAGGTGATGGCATGTTTGATTTCTTTCAAGGCCTCGGATCTTAGCTTTTATGTTGCCTTCTTTCTGCCTCCTTAGGTTGTCTTCTCCACACACAGAGAAGTTTGTGATTTATGGGTGTGTCAAAGTTTCCTGATATTGGAAGAATGAATGTAAACATTTTTAAATTTCAAAGAGTACTGTGGTGGTTTGAATAAAAATGTTTGCCCATCACTCATATATTTGACCATGCGATTCCAGTTTGCAACCAAATTTAGGAAGAGTAAAATTCCTGGAGGAAGTATGCTTTGGAGTGAGATTAAGGCCTACCCCTATTCTTGGCTTGCTTTCTGTATTATGTTTGCTAATGTCAAATTTATTCTTTCTACGTATTTGACAAATATTGGCTTATTCCTTGCATGAAATCTCAATCTATTTCAACTAAATTTTCTCATTGTATTTCTCGAAGGGGGTTCTTGAATGTTAGTATATGATCATAAATGACAGATATCATATGCAAAGTATTCATTACAAAAGAACTTTTGGTTCACTCTGATTTTGTTCAATATGATGGATATTCCACTTCGGCAATCTTAAAAATATCACCAGATTATTCTATACCCTCTGGGAGAGGGAGCTATTACATGTATTTTTAATCTTCAGTTGGTTGACATTTATTCAAACTATTCTCTGGTAAACATTTAATATGTGTTAATTAGAAATTTTTGATTTTCAAAGTAATACTTTTCAGAACATATTATATTTTGATATATTTTTGATAGTTTAATGTAATCACACGTTTCCATTCACCTTGATTAAATTAGGTGGCACTTAATTTTGCAGTGTTTAAAATTTCTAATCATGAAGTAATGCATGAATTTAATGTAATAAAGTAGCTGGATATAGAGAGGAGATCTTTCCAAATTTATTTCTAAGCCTTTTGAAAATACACTGTCAACAATAAGATATAAGAAGTCATCAATAGAACAGCTTACTAGATTTAAATTGTCCTGTCTGTCCATCCATGTATCGAATATTTTCCTAATGCAGTTTTTTTACATATAAGGGATATTAAGATGTGCAGCTAATAAAAACTAAGTGTTAGGATCAGGTACTATAGATTTTCTAGTTTGCATTCAGAGCCACTGCTTTTTATTATTATTTTTGTCACATTTACATCACGATTTGACTATTATTATCATCATCATCATCATCATTACCATTATTATTATTATTAGTATTAGTATTAGTATTAGTATTATTTATTAAAGATTTCTGTCTCTTCACTGCCACCACCTCCCATTTTTCCCCCTCCCCCAATCAACTCCCCTCTCTCATCAACCCGAAGAGCAGTCAGGGTTCCCTACCCTGTCGGGAGTCCAATGACCTCCCACCTCCTTCAATGTCTAGTAAGGTAAACATCCAAACAGCCTAGGCTCTCACAAAGCCAGTATGTGCAGTAGGATCAAAACCCAGTGCCACTGTTTTTGACTTCTCAGCAGTCCTCGTTGTCCGCTATGTTCAGCGAATCCGGTTTTATCTAGTAAAAAACCCTATTATTATATACATTGATAAATGTATAAGTAATAAATGTACATATAGGTAATTAACTATCCACAATCAGTGAAATTCATTGAATGAGCTACCTCATGACTAGAAGTTAATATTTGTCTCAAATTACATGATTAGTATGTGACATAATGACTTTTAGTGAAATTCAATAGTACAAGAAATTCCTTTTTTTTAATAAGATATATTTATTATTTTTCTGACCAAAGTGCAATGATTTTTAAAATCTTTTTAAAACAAGTAACCATGAAACAATGTATTCCAGAAAATAAAATACAAATGGGAATTTTTACTATTAGATTGCTTTTCCTAATTTATTCTAACTTTGTATTTAGTCTAAGAAACAAACAAAACAAAAAAACCCTGAAGCATTATTAAAATAAGAATGAATCATATCAACATAAACTAGCACATGCATGTCGGGGTCTACTACTAAGAACCGTGTTAACATCAGTTAAATGATGACTAGCCCTATGTCACAGGGCATAGGAACACAAGTCATTTTCCCTTGCCCCACAGATTATGTCAGAAGAAAGTGAGCAAAATTGTTTAGTATGCATGTATATCCCTTTTGTAATTGCACCTTGTTAGGATTTGGAAATTCTTTTGCTGAACATTAAGATTTCCAACCTGTTAAGTGAATCTGTGGACCAAATTTAAATGAAATTTATGTCTAGTCAGTTCTTGCACAAGGTATTTAGTAAATGAACTCACAAAATGGATTCCTAGCAATGTTCTAGTATTTATCAAATGACTGACCATTTTCTATCGAAAGTTAAAACTTAGGCGTTAACTTATTACAGCATAGGCAAAGATTATGACAGGGCATAGTCTTTGTTTTCAAGGCTTGAGTCGGGGCTTCAGAGCCTGACAAGAAATTCCTTTGTGAGTGCTCATGACTGCTCTGGAGTTCTCAGGGTAACAAGGATGCAGAGATAGTTCACCAGTTTGTTATTTAGCTCTTATTTCCCACCTGGCCCAGCATGCTTGATTGAGCAGTACACTGTGCGCTCCTTTTCTGATTCATGCCTCCATAAGCAGCATATAATGCATTTCTGGTCCAACATTTTTCTTTGTGATGTGACCAGTTCCACCAGGCTTGCTGGTGTTATCAACTAAATACACTATTCAAGTTATCACCAACCATAGTTTCTCTAATTCAAATACTTGAACCCCTAGATAGTCTGTCTGGTGATGGAGGCCTATCAATAGGGACCAGGGAATGCATATTTCTTTGTAATTAAATTGCTTTTTTCCTAGTCAGTCTTGACAGTTATTTAAGATCTTCTGCCTTTCACATATACGTATAAATAAGCGTACCCAGTATATTGATTATAAATCTATGCATTTACTTGATTTAAAGATAAATGACACATGATGGATAGATAGATGATAGATTTTCCTAAGTTTGACTGGGAGAAAGAGGGACAGGATGAGGTGGAGGCCGAGTGTGGAGAGCTGAAGGGGAGTAATAGAAGTGACATAAGTACAATACTCATGTAGAAAATCTCGAAAATTTCAAAATCACATAATAATGGTTTTATCCCAGACTTTTACTAGTTGATTGTACCACCTATCTATCGGTAACACATTTTGTGTAGTATGCCTTTGTATTAAAATGAACTCTTCCTTCATACTCCAGCCTATCCTCCTTTCATAGTGTTCTGCATTTGTTATCTTATTGGCCATTCAAGATCTACTAAGATAAATATGAATTTTATATAAAATTGATATAATATAAATCTACTTAGAAATATTAATATATATACATATCTGATAGTTATATATAAAACATTAATTTAATCAAACTACTATATTCATCTTAAATAATCTTATAAGTAAATTCTTATAAGTAAAAGTTGTTTAGTAATTAGCAAATTAACATAAATTATATGCCAATAGGATTCATATTTGTACTAAATTTGATATTAATTTCTGAATACAAATATACTTTTTCATCATGAATTAAATATATGGAATAATCATTCAAATAAACTGTTAAACACAGTGGTTTAAGTGATCATTTCTCTTAAATTCACTGTGTTTATGTGGTTAGTTGGTTGATATACATTTGCATGTTGTTAAAATAATTTCCCTAAGGTCTTGGTTTACATATTTAGTATTTATTTCTGTCAAAGATTCATTTTAAGTGAAATGATAAAATGAAGCAGATATTTCAGTATGAATATAGAAAGTGACATTGGTTCCTCCCTACACCCAGCCAGTGATTCAGATATCCATGAATCCAATTATTTAAACTGCCCTGAGGAAAAGGAAGCCTTTGAATAACTTAGAGTGATTTCTCTGCCTCAGAAAACACTCCTATACCCCTCTAAATACTTAAATCACTCTGTGCCTTTAACCTTTAAAACCTTCTAAAGTTGAATTATCTCAGGTTCCAAGACTCTTTGATTTTATAAATTCAGAAAAAAAGATGTGTCAATGCCCAGCATAACAGAAAATTTGAGCATTAAATTAGGAGGTTAAATATTTTTTTTTCTGTGAGAGCTGAGAGGTGCAGTGTTTTAATATTTAAAGTCTTTGTGAAGTCAGATAGACAAGAGACTATTAAAGATTTTATGATTTTCAATATAAAAGGACTCGGGACAGATATTCTACCTTTACTATGTTTCACTTCTCTTCATTTAAATGTGATGCAATTTTTGTCATAAAAGTGTTTATACATGATGTTATGGGGAATGTAAGTATTTTGTTTTAATTGAGATTATTCTAATGGCTGTCAGTAATAGTCATCTTCTTTTCATAAAATGAGACTATTTGTTACATGATCTTGAGAAACTAAATTAATTACTAGTTTCATGTGTATTTAACTACAGAATTCCAAAGTAAAGTTAGTTTATCATTGGTATTGGTTGTTAATAGTCTTACACAGAAGAATATTAAAGCAGCAAATGGAGACTGAATATTGGATAATATTTGCTGCAGAGAGCAGGGCTGTCACATGTCTACTTCTTCCTTCCAAATCATTTCTCTCTCCATGTATGTCCTTATATTTTTGCTTGCCATTACCTGGTTAAAGTATAAATCAGGAAAATGTTTGAGTAAATTACCTGAACCCTAGTTATATGTCTTTTTATTTTGAGATTTTTCTTCTAAATTTGCTTCTTAGTTATATTTGGAAGACTGACTACTCGTTTTCTGAATTTTAAGACTATCTTATCCATCACAGTCTCTCAAATCAACTATCTTGTGTATCTATTTATCCTATCATCATTTTATCTATCATCTACCTATCTATGATCATCTGTCATCATCTACCATCTATCTCTTTCTATATCCAATTATCTCTTTCCCTCTCTCATATATATATATATATACATATATATATATATATGTGTGTGTGTGTGTGTGTGTGTGTACACAAAAACCCATAGAATTTTTACAGAGAAAAAAGGTTTTTTTGATGCTTATGATAGAAGGTAGTGTTGAGTCAGTGTTGGTCCCTTCTGTAAAAATATAAAATAAAATATCCACTCTGGAATTAAATGTTATTCATCATTTGCTGACTATTTTGTTGTTTCATTTTGTTTGTCATTGTGAAAGCATCTTCAACAAATGGTGCTGGCATAACTGAATGGTCAACCTGCAGAAGAATGAAAATAGATCTATATCTATCGCCGTGCACCAACCTCAAATCTAAATGGATTAAAGACCTCAATATAAATCCAACCACACTGAACCTGATAGAAGAGAAAGTGGGAAGTAGCCTTCAATGAATGGGCCCAATAGACCACTTCCTAAATATAACCCCAGTAGCACAGACAATAAGAGCAACAATAAATGGGACCTCCTGAAACTGAGAAGCTTCTGTAAAGCAAAGGACACAGTCAATAAGACAAAAAGGCAGCCTATTGAATGGAAAAAGATCTTCACCAACCCCACCGACATAAAACCTGACAAAATTGAGAGCATGGAGTGGGAGGATAGAAGGAAGGGGAGAAGGGATTCAGTTCTTGTTCCCCGTTTGTGCAATGGATTGTGGTCTGGGAGTCTATCCCTAAATAAAGAACCCTTCATTACACTCAATTCTGAGCTAGTATGGGGCTCTTTTATTTGTGTTTACTTGCATATATACAAATATTCTTCTATTCCTGATGTAAATGTGCAGTGCACTAATTTATGATGTTTTGTGAATAAGGATTCTTATTGCTTTTAATTGACTGTGTCTTGTTTTCTTCTACATCATTATTTCTTGATTATTCTTCAATGACTAATGAATATGTTAACTATTTTATAATAGCTTTGGGCACACCTCTCCCCTTGCTTACATGTTACTTCTTTTTTGTTACATGTGTACTTTGTACCATTTGATATCATCATTCCTGAGATACTTGTAATTTTCTTTCTTCTTTAGTGTTTGTGTGTGTGTGTGTGTGTGTGTGTGAGAGAGAGAGAGAGAGAGAGAGAGAGAGAGAGAGAGAGAGAGAGAGAGAGAGAGAGATTAACTGTGTGTACCTGTTGTTATGTTGAGGATAAAAATGTATGAGTGTGTGTAGAGAGAAATTCCTGTCCTTCCTAGTCCCAGAACAGTTCAGGAAAAAATAAACACAAATACTCTTATATGAATTATGAACTAGCTGGCCTAGAGCTCAGGCTTATTACTAACTAGCTCCTACATCTTAAATAAACCCATAATTCTTATCAATGTTTAGACGCATGGCTTGATAATGTTTTCCAGTAAATCAGTCCCATTTTGCTACTGTGTCTTTCCTCTTCCCAGAATTCTTCTAGTCTGGTAGGTAGCCCTATCTGTACTTCCTGTGTGCCCTCAGGTCAATCAGTCTTTTAATAAATCAATATGGGTGACAAATCTTTATAGTATACAAGAACATTATCCCTCAGCAAATGCACATGTCCATGTATGTGTACATATAGAGGTCAGAAGACAGTCTTGGAAGTTGTTTTTCAGATATGATTAGAATTTTTTTATTCTCTCCCTTTTATTTTTTTTTTCATTTTTTTAAGGCAAAGTTTTTCATTGGCCAATCACCATAATAGTTTATAATCACCAAGTAGTTTATGGTCCAGCAAGTCCCAACAATCTGATGGTCTCTGCCTATTGTGTACTTAAATACTTAAAACTACATTCACTTCTTTTGCTTGTTTTTGTTTTGGGGATTAAATGTTGATTCTTATGTATGCATTGCAAGTTCTTTACAAACTAGGCTAATACCTTAGCCCCACTTGCTGTTTTCTTGTTTCAGTCAGTGCTCAAAACAGATAAACAGAACCACTAGAATATATGTATTAATATATTTAGTTCAAGGAATGACTTGTTATCTGATGGCTAGTTACACAAACTGAAATCTATAATGAGTCTTTCACAAGTGACAGGTAAATCTCATGGCACTAGTGCCAATGGCAGTATTTCCTTTTTTTCTTTTTGAAAAGTTTTACATCTGATCTTACCTCCATAAAATGATTTAAGCCTGCATAGCCAGATAATTTAGAATCATTTCCATTCTTAAAAGTAATATATCATAGTTATTAATTATATCAATGCAGCAACTTCCTATGAAAATGTAGATTATTGTTTGATTAAAATTGTCTATCGTAGCTTGTTCAATTTAACATATAAAATATTCCAAAATATTTTGTTTTCACATTTATTATAAATCTAGCATTTGGCATATTTCTGCAATTAATTTTCAAAAGTACATAATTTATAGGCAAGAGCTAAGCATTTGATAAAAAATACTTAACAATGGCCTCTCTTCCCTTAATAAACAATATGTTATTAACAGTTATGCAAATACTGTTATATTTTAGAAAATAAAAAGCAAAAATCTGAACACAAGTATAATTTAGTAAAATGCAGACTCCTGATAGATGGTGACTCTCTAGCATAGTTGTGGGTAGTGTTTCCTAGGTATAATTCACTCTACAGTGGAAAGAATATATATCATTGATCTACACTTGATTTCAAGTTGAAAGGTTGTAAAACAATAGTTTCTTTTTGATTTATTTGTCTGATTGGTAGCAAAATTTATTCTGATATAGTCACCCTGCTTGCATATACAGACCTAGGTCAGTAATAGTTTCCTTTGCAAAGGATGTGTTATTGCACATCATTGGGCCATTTATTCTCCAAACTTAACACAGAGAAAATTGTCTTTCAGAAGTCATTGTTTTGATATGATCCAACAGTGTCATTCAGGAAAGATACTATCTGATAAAATATCATTCCTGATAACAAGTGAAGGACATTAGGTGAATATAGGTGATAGAAGTTTAAAATATTCAGAGAAAGGAATTGCCTTGCAACTCTTCCTTTAAGATGGGAATATTGGATTTGTGAGTGAGAAGTAGGGCTTCATATAGAGGTATATGAAGGTATAATAAGATTTAACTGTGAGAATAGATTTGTAAATAATTTGGATTTCAAAGAGTTGAATATGGAAGAATTTTACAAATGAACAAACAGTGCTATAAAGTTCAGGATGGATCAAAAAAGGCTCATGCTTTCTAAACTGTTAAAATCAAAATTCCGTGTAAGATGACAAAATAATTTACTTCACTGTAATCTGACAATGAAGAGTCAGAATCATAAGGAATTGACTGCATTCTTAGGAAAAAGGAAGTAAAGGAAGAGTCCTTCTGTGGTCAAGAGGCAGAAGTGGCCACCATCACTGTGCTGCTTCTACCAGGATGGATTCAGCTTAAAATGTCAGGAAGATATTGCCTGCTCCTAGATATGGTATTCACACCAGTGAGTTTATGAAGAAGGACTTCTCAGACTTCAGAGATTAGAAGAAGGCATGAATGTGCCATACCAGAGAAGAGATAGCCAAACTATCTTGGGCATGGAGACAAAGGCGGAAGTACAGCGGAAACCTGATTATGAGATTTTTCTAAGGTTTCATACTGTGACTAGACTGAGAAAAAAAAAAAACAATTCTTACACAACCTTAGAAAACAACTTCACAGGAACCAAGGTACTAGATCTATCACAATACCACAAATAGAAGCATTCTGCAAAAACTAATAAAAATTAAAAAAAAAAAACCTCTGTGACTACCTATGTTGGAAGGTGGAATTTTACCAGAAAGTGTTCTAGTTAGAACAGTATAGAGCTGTAGTCTGCAATATCTCATGACCTCTCTGGAAATTACAATAATGAACATGCCATTGAAGGGTCTCAATATCATTTCATATTTGACACATTATAAACCGAAAAAAATGAAAGGATATTAGAAAGTGAAACTTAAGAAGGCTACTGATATGAATCAGTGGGTCATTGGTCTTTCTTTTTTAGTCAGAGTTTAATTTTGGAACCCATGTAAAAATAGAAAGAAAGAACAATCTTCTCAAAGTAATCCTAGGCCCTCCACATGCACGCTAAGCTAGACAAGCCTCTGCCTCAAACACATCACACACACACACACACACACACAGGCATGCACACACATTTGTATGTATACACAATAATAATGATAAAGCTATCAGAGAAAGATATATTACTTTACAAAGCAAAGATTTCAGACCAATATCATATAGGCTCTTCAGTTATCTTAAAAGCCAACAGAGCATGGAATGATGATATATTTCTATCCCTGAAAGTAGTAATTGGCTTGTAAAGCCATCTTCTAAACTATTTGAGAAATAAGAAGGTTCCAAAACAAGTACAAATGAATACATAAGTCAACAATGCAGAAAATACATAAAGGTATATGAAAAATTATAATTTACTAAGTCCTTTAACTAAACTAACCAAAATTCAGTAATGACCAGGAATAAGGAAGAGGATTTATACCATTTCAAGTCATTAAGAAGACAATGGACAATAGACACAAGAAAGAGTATCAGTACTAATCTTAAATGTAAATGTCCTCAACTCCTCATTCAAAAGATTCAGAGTTGATTAATAAATAAAAAATAGCAAAGCATTTTCTTCCAGAAATATACTGCACTGACAAAACTGTAAACTAGAAGAGTAGAAATTGAGTTGCCAAACACATGAAAGTTATAAATAAGCTGGCTTAGCATTTTGATATATGATAATGCATACATCCAACAAAACTAAGGGGGTCTTAAAGAAGACCCTTACATGTTAATAAAAGGATTCATCAATAACATATAATAAACTGTCAATAAATCTGCACAGAATATTCAGGCTCCAGTTTTATTAAACAAACATTAATAGAATTAAGAGGTTAGGTATGTTCTTTTACAATAATTATGGATGATTGCTTTGGCTGACTCTCAAAACTAGTTATATTATCCTAATTAAAAATTTAGATATTTGCAATAAATTATTCCATACCCTAATTGAACTTAGCAGATAACTACAGAATATTTTATAACTAGGATATGCATCATCCTCAGAATCAAATAGAAACATCTCTAAGATACAACAAATTGTAGGGCAAATTAAAAGACTATAAATATAATGATAATATGTTTTGTATGTTGTATCGCAGAGCAACTCAAAAGTAGAAATTGTATACATAATTGGATTTTAAAAATGCACAACTGTGCTGGATACGTGGCTCAGCAGCTAAGATCATTTATTATTTTTGCTAAGGACCTTGATTTAGTTGCTAGCACCTACATCAGACAGCTCAAAACCACCAACAAAGCCAAGTCAAGGGGTTAGAAGATTCTCTTCTGGCTTTCTTGGGTGCATGTATATATGGTGTGCGTATGATTCCATACAAGGTATAATATACATATATATATGTATATATATATAGCAACCTAAATAATAAATATATTAAAATATACTGCGGCACTGTCTGTGGATTATTGAAAAAAATCTTTCAATTAAACTTAAAGATAAAATAGAATCAAATGAAAATAAAAACAAACTTTAATAGAACATTGAGGACATAGTTAGGAAGTTCTTATAGGAAAATAATTTTCAAAGATGTTATATTATTTCCTCTTACTGAATGTAATTTTTTTCTCACATAATATATCCAGATTACATTTTCTCCTTTTTCTACCCCTTGCAATTTCTACCCACCTGTCCTCCAATCCAGATGCACTTTTTTGTGTTTCTCATTAGAAAACAAATAGACTTTTAAGGGGTAATAAAAAATAAAACAATACAAACACATCAGAATTGAAGGGAAAACACAAGAAATAAAGACTTCCTTGTTCTCACCCTCATGAATCCCATAAGAACACTAAACTGGAAGTCATAATACATATGCAGCGGTCTTGATTCAGACCATTGTAGGGCATATGCTTGCTGCCTCAGTCTCTGTGACTTTGTTTGTGCTTTAACCATATTGATAATGAAGACCTCGTCTTGATGTAGGATTCTCCTCTCTATGCCATTGGTTAATAAATTAGCTGCTTTCAGCCAGTGGCTTAACAAAATATAGCCAGGCTGGAAAAGATATACAGAGAGAGTAGGAGTCAGTGAGATGCCATGTAGCTGCCTCCAAAGAAGACAGATGCCCAGGAGCTTTACCGGTAAATCCCAAGTCTCATGGTAAAATGCAAAATAATAGAAATGAGTTTATTTAACATGTACGAGCTAGGTAGAAATATGCTTAAGCTATTGTTTAAATAGTATTGCAATTAATACAGAAGTCTGTGTGATATTTCAGGAGTCCTGGGCGGCCAGGAAACAAAGGAGTAGCCTCCCTCAACATTGTCCTCTTGATATTCTCCATTCTCTGGCTCTTATACTCTGCCTCCTCTTCTGTGATATTCACTGAGCCCTGATAAGAGAGATTTGATGGAAATAACCCAAAAAGGGATGAGTGTTTCGAGGTCTCTCACTCTCTGCATAATGTCTGAGATTGTAGGTATCTGTACTTGTTACTGTATTAATGCAGGAGTTTCTCCGGTGATGGTTAAACAAGATAATAATCCATAAGTATTACAGGATGTCAATAAGAGTCATTTCATCACTACATTTAATTTAATTTGTTTAGACCAGTATTATCTGATTTTACCATAGGTTCATGGGCTGTCTAATCTCAGGTTTGTATTCACCTAAGTAGTATCAGATATGGGTCCACAGTATAAAGTGGGTCTTAAGTGAAATCACGTATCAATTTGTTGATTCTTTACAAGTTTGTGCCAGGACAATAGTGTAGATCAAAGGGTTTACAGTTGGGTTGGTGTTTGCATTTTTCTTTTCGGAGCATAGAAAATACCTTCCTGTATCAAAGATATTAAAACATAGGGATTAATATACTATGTATGTATTGGCTCAAATTCTCCAGGATCAGTAAGTTTTGTAGGTATGCTCTTCAGCAATGAGGCCTGGAAATCAATTTGTGGAAAGCAAACTGTAGTCTTTCTTGGCCAAAGCCTGACAAATTTTGAGACTTCTTATGTAATTTTTTTTGCCAACAACTCAATTAGATGTATGCCAATTTTAGTACTGGATGTTTCACTTCATGACAAGAGATAGTCATAACATTGCTTCCATTATTTCACAACCTTATTTAAAAATTCTTTATATACCTACAAGGAAATATATATATACATTTCCTTCTATTGAAAATAAATTTTATATATGCACATATATGTATATATATGTGTGTGTGTGTGTGTGTGTGTATGTATGAAGGATCTACTCTATCAGGTTTCCATATTACTCCTCAAATGACCCTTAATTTCAGTTGATAGTTCAAAAGGAATTTGTGCACTCTATATCAACCAGAGGATCAATATGTAGAAAATGCACAGAATTGGGAGATGTATATACATATGTAGTCTTCTTGAAGAATGGGATAATAATTGAATAGATTTAAGAAATTCAAATAGCTAATACATTTTTGATTATTTATCAACATCATTAGCCATCAGGGAATGAAAATTAAACTAAATTGAAATTCTATCAGCCTTCACTTAGAACTATGATTATCAAGAATAAAAAGGACAAATGCTAGCCAGGATATGGGGAAAATGATCTTTTTCACTGGGAATGGGTATCCAAACTGGTATAGTCATTATGAAAATATTAGTGTGGGTTTACTAAGAATGAAAGGCAGAAATGGCATACTGCCCAGCAATAACAGTTCTGGTTGAACAAATACAGAGGACTATATTACAGATATGTGTTTATTACTGCACTATTACTTAGATTTACAACAGATAGAAGCATGTAGATAGGGTAGAAAATGTAGAACTTTATTCAGCCCCCCAAAAATAAATAAATTATGAAATACGCTCTGCATTGCAGCTAATATTCACCTATGAGTGGGTACATACCATGCTTCTATTTCTGAGACTGGGTTACCTCTCTCAGGGTGGTTTCTTCTAGTTCCACCTATGTGCATGCAGATTTCAAGGTGTCATTGTTTTTTTACCACGGAGTAGCACTCCATTGTATAAATGCACCAAATTTTATTTTTCCATTCTTTGATTAAAGGGCATTTAGATTGTTTCCAGGTTCTGGCTATTACAAATAATATTACTATGAACATAATGAGCAAATGTCCTTGTGGTATGATTGAGAATCTCTTGGGTATATGCCCAAGAGTAGTATTGCTGTGTCTTGCAACAGGTTGATTCCCAATTTTCTGAGAAACCACCACAACCCCAGAGATGCTAAGTAACAAAGAGAATCCTAAAATAAAATTATATAGATATCTCTTGGAGTGGTAAATAGACAGGATCGCCTAAGAAAATTGGGAGTGTGGGCATGGAGGCAGAAGGGAAAGTAGAAGGAAAGGAGGAGAGAAGAGGAGGGGGAAATAGTACTTGAGAGAATGGGATGGTTGAGATGGGGGAGGGATAGAGATGGAGAACAAGAAAAGAGATATCTTGATTGAGGGAGCCATTATGGGACTAGCAAGAAACCTAGCACTAGAGAAAATCCCTGGAATCCACAACAATGACCCTATCCGAGACCCTAAGCAATAGTGGAGGGGTGCCTGAACTGGCCTTTTCCTACAGACAAACTGATGTCTTAATGTCAGCATAGATCGTACTTCCAGCAACTGATGGAAGCAGAAGCAGAGATCCCCAGAGTAGCCCTGGCTTTAGGTCCCAAAGTCCTGTCAAAGTGTGGGAGAAGTAAGAATATGAGCAAAAGGGTCAAGACTATGATGGGGATACCCACTGAAACAGCCTATCTGAGCTAATGGAAGCCTATCAACTCTGGCCAGAGAGAGAGGGAACCAGCATAGGACAAAACTAGGTCCGTAGTGACAGTTGTATGTCTAGGGCAGACTGTGGTGTCACAGGATTTATCCCTGTTTGTTCTGGCGTTTTAGAACTCATTATTTCTAAAGGATATCTTGCTCAGCCTAGATATTGTGGGAAGGTCTTTGGTCCTGCCTCAAAGCATAGTGCTAGACGTTTTGGGCTCCTGATGGGAAGCTTTACCCTCTTTGAGGAATAGATGGAGGATAGGATGAAAGAAAGGTTGAAAGAGCAGGAGGAGGTGAGGAAGTGAGTAGTGATTTGGGCATGCAAAATGAGAAAAAAAAGATTGTTTTTTTAAATAAGTTAAAATTAAAAATTAATAAATATGCATGAACATGGGTGCTTATTAATAACAGAATAAATTATTAAGTAAATTATGTCAGTCTCAGAAAGACAGATATTTGTGCCATCAAGTGTTGATGTAAGTGCTTTTGCCTTATCATGTTGTGTTTTGTTTATTACTGTGTGGTTTTTATCTATTCAGGACTTGCTCTTTTTAGATAAGTACATGGAGGGAGAATGAATCTTATGACATGAGTGGGGGTTCTGGGAGGATTGGAGAGAGAGAATAATGTGGTCAGTATATAATGTATGAGAGAAAATCTATTTTCAAGGACAAATCACAATATCACAACATATCTCACCTGAATGCTGTGTGTGTTTATATCTATGTGTGCATGTGAATATATATGTGCACAATATTTGTGTTATTCTTGAGAAAAGAGTGGTAATCTGATGTGGGAGTGATTTCTTATTAATAAAGAAACTGCCTAGGCCCATTTGATAGGCCAACCCTTAGGTAGGCGGAGTAAACAGAATAGGATGCTGGGAGAAAGAAGCTGAGTCAGGGAGTCGCCATGATTTTCCCACTCCAGACAGACGCAGGTTAAGATCCTCCCTGGTAAGCCAGCTCGTGGGCTACACAGAATATTAGAAATGGGTTAGAACAATATGTAAGAGCTAACCAATAAGAAATTGGAACTAGCCGGGCCAGGCAGTGTTTGAAAGAATACAGTTTCCGTGTAATTATTTCTGGGCATAAGCTAGCCATGCGGGCGGTCGGGTGTCGGGGACGCAGCCCCACTGCTCCTAATGCAACAGTAATCATGTGGTAAAAGTACCTTAAGTGATGGAAATAGGGCAAGGGGATGGAAGACAAATGGCCAGGAAGCAGAGGCAGAACACTGAGGGGAAGGACAGGGCATCAGAAGCATCAGAAGAAGAGGCAAAAAAGTCAGGGAAGATAGAAAAAAAGATGATACATAAAAATGCCACAAGGGATTTATACTATCTTAAGATATACTATAAAGTATTATGTTTTTCTTAATGTTAATGGATTATTATTTGTATACTTCAGAAATTTGAATGAGTCAACTTGTGTGAAACCCAACGTCTTCAGAGTAAAGCACTCTGTTTTAAAACATAGTCACTTAATAAGGAAGTAGTTATTGATAAAGAGAGATTCTGTTTATTTCTTTAAATGCACAAAATGATATCTAGGTATATATTTTAGGTAAACAATAGTTGAGGAACAACGTCAATTATACTGTTGTACTGTGAAATAAAAAGTTATATTGAGAATTCCACTTTTCAAGTTGAAAGATGCTTTGAGGAGTGCAGTACAATTTAATGATATAAGATATATAATATAGGAAATGATGAAATGACATGAGAGTTGTTTACATGCTGCTATATTTGAAATCATTGCATAAAATTACATAGGTAAATAACACCTGCATATATTGGACCAAGTTCAGTAGAGTTCTGAGTTGAAACATTGATTGTATCTAAGGCAAAACATGAAGTTGAGTAGGAAGGAAGGTAGGAAGAAGTTTAAGGAGAGGATACAACAGAATAATGCATACATTCAAAAATGAACAATGAAAAACAAAAGGAATGTTGAATCATAAGTCAAATATACAATACATTTAACTTCTCATAGGTAACTTGATTCAGACCTTAAAGAAGTCTCTGTATGCTCATATGTGCATAAGGATGTGTGTGTGTGTGTATACTTGTGTGGAAATGATTCTTTAGAAACTTTTAGCTCTGCTTTATGAATTGCTATATAATTATAGTCCTTCATTGTTTCACTAGAAAACATAACAATTAGTTATTTCTCCTTCCATCCTAGCTAGGATGTTGTCGCTGTGATAAACACCATGACCAAAATTAACTTAAAAAGAAAGACATATTTCAGTTTACAGCTCACAGTCCTTCCTTGAGCAATGTAAAGCCAAGAATTTAAGACAGGGAATACAGTAGAAGTGTGGAGGAGGGGCACTGCTTTCCAGCTTGTTCCCCTTTCCTCTCTCAGCCTACTTTTTTAATACAAGCCAGCAGCAACTGTCCAGGGATGTCAATGCACACAAGGACCTCCCTAGGTCCCACGTATATTGTTAAGAAAAACCCCTGCAGACTTGCCTACAGGTGAATGTCATGAGGACTTTTCTCAACTGAGGTTTGCCTCTTCCCAGATGATTCTAGTTTGTGTCAGTTTGACACAACACAAACACACAGACAAAAATCAATGCAAAAACATTAACAGTGCAGTCCTCCATAGAACTGTCCCAGTCAAATCCTTCTATATCAAACTACTGCAGATGGAAAAGTTTGGCAAAAAGGTGGCACCTTTTCTGTCGAAGATTGGTGCTACAGTGAGAACTCAATCTTTGCTGGTAGGCTATAAATGAATCATGATGAACATCCATACACAACTTCCATTATTTCTATGAGAGTATTTTATATAAAAAAGGAATGGAGAAACTGGAGAAATGGCTCAGCTGTATAGGCAGGCTTGTTACTTTCTCAGATGGTCCATGATTGTTGTCCATCACGAATGTGCAATGCGTTACAACTGTTTCTAACTAGGGCTCCAGCTAAACCAGTACCCTTTTCTGGGGTCTGCGGGAACATTCTCTTACATGTATAGGCACCCATATACACAAATAAAAATAAATGAAATAATCATTTTAAAAGAAAAAATGAGGATTTAGGAAAATATGATTTCATTAATAATAAGAAAAACTTACAATAAATATGTATATTTAACCAGAAGAATATTAAATAAAAACTTACTATATATTCATTTTATCCATTATCTTACATCATTCCCTTAATTCATCCAGCCAGTAAAAATTAAAATAAAAAACATAGAGAAAATTACTGATCATGAACAAATAAAAAATAAGTGTTAGAGAGTTAGGGAAAATTTTTAAAATTCAGACTATCACCAGCTTGATTGGAATAATGTGAGTAGAAGGGATATTCAGAATCAATAAACCCAATTCAATATGGTATAATGTTTCTATTTATTTACGAGGTTGGAAATGAAGCTGTTGTCAGCCAGCAATGGGCAGTTAATGCCGTCTCGCAATCCAATTATTTGAGTTTTGGAAATTGCTGGCTTCTATTTGGTGCATGCTTAATTTTGTCTATTCAGGTAAATAAGAGTTAATAGCCAGAATGCGCATTTGCCACAGCAGATAATTAGTGTAATCTGTTATGTATGAAAGCTAGGCTGGCAGAACTGTGTTTTTAATAACGCCCATGGTGTCAAATCACCAATTTCTCATCGTGGCTGCAAAATGCACAGATGGGCAAAGACTCAGTCCTCCTTTGTAGTTTATTTGTTTCTCCAAAAGAACCTACTGAGACTATTCTTCTATTATTTCAGTATCCAGGATAATAATAAAATCTAGTGACCACAATATTTTATTTCAACCTGAGATACCCTCTGTTATTTATTATGGAGATCAAGTTTTAACACACCAATTTCCTACTTCCCCTCCATTATATATCTATTTTACATTTTGGCATGGTGCATAAACAGTAGAACAATGTTACACCAAATAATATTTTGAAAAAGAAAACATGCATAGTCCTACTCTGATATAATACAAAGCAAATCAACATATTTTTGTACCTATTTTATTACCCATCCTTTATATTTTAGACAACTACTACCTATAATAATGTAAAAATAACAATATATATTGTTTATAAATTTATCATTGGAATCTATTCATGACGATTAGATGTTAAGAGACTCCTTATTACTGTTTAAGAGACAGAAAATGCAGGATAACTGCTGTCTTTAACGAAAAATCTGTCAAGGATTTTACTGGTACGTGAATTAAATTTTATTTTGTCAAGTAAAGCTCACTAAAACTGCAGCTAGGAAAAAATGCTCTTCTAGAAACTTCTCTGATAAGGTTACATCCTCATATCTATTGGTACATATCAGATATTTGTATGGAATATGTAATAGGAAATGAATCTGCCAATTTTTACACTAACAATTTTGGATAATTTAAACTATTTTTTCCTGAATGTTCTTTTTTCTGTTTATGCATATTCTTGTATATATTTATATGAAACATTAACATATTCAAAATTTTGAAAAGTTATATTATATATTACTTATTTTGTCATGTGGCATTTATTATGTAATACATTAGATTAAAAAATATAGAAAATATTTAATTTGGTCCACTCTACTGTCTCTCTCTCTCTCCCTCTTGCTATCTAAGTACTTTATTTCTAGTCGACAAAAATCATCACAAATGCAACTGTGGCGAAATAATTTACATTTACAGACATTATTGGAGCTTTTTTTCTGATATAAAGTATTTGTAAATAAGACAGTTTTTCCAGGCTACTGTTTTTTGCTGTTGCTGTTGTTGATGGCGATATATTCTCAGTGTTGCTGAATATTTTGTATAATAAAGATATTGAAGGGGATGCAATAAGGTAGGAATTCAGGAAGGGAGAGAATATGGACAAGTAGAGAGAAAGAAGGAGAGAGGGCTGAGAAATTTAGTGGGGATATAACTGAGAAAGATAAGTAAACCAGCAAAGTATGATAGGAAAGAAGAACACAGGGATAGCAACATAGGATCTGAATTTGAACTCATTCCTAGTACTTTGTTTCAAAGAATATTTTTAGCTAACATGGATGAAGCGTCGTTCAAACTACTATGTACCTGAAATATACAAGAAATGTAGCTCGTTGAGCCTGTGAGTGAGCTAAAGAGTGAGCCAGGAACTACCACCACTTCACTGGTTCCTGCTTCAGGTTTTTGCTTGAGTCCATACCATCATGTCCTTATTGAAGGACTGCGAATTGGAAGATGAAATAAATACCTTCTGCCTCAGTTTGCTTTTGGTCAGTGTTCTATCATAGCAACAGAGAACAAACCAGAAGAGATACAAGAGTAGTTGAAGAAGCAGCCTTTGGGCAACACAAGGTACATTGCTTATTTAATGAATTTTCATCTAAACTTCACTCAATGGCCCTTTTCCAAAACAAGGTAAAAATCTATGTGTTGTAGATATTAAGATTAATTAATATTTAAATTTGTTTATTTTTATAATTTCATATTTAAATTAATCATTTTTATAATGGGACTCAAAACTACCCTTTTAATTTTATAAGCTTTTATCTTCTGTTTTTTCTACTTGTCCTTGCTCTAATCCTTTTTCAATAGGTTACTTGAACTACTTTTATAATTGAATTGATTATAGAATACATATTTTCAGAAAATGTTAACTTTAACCATATATACATTCATTTTTTCAGGGTTTCCATTGTTATTTTATAATTTTAAATACAACATATAGGAAGTGGAGAAATGGCTCAGCTATTTAGAGTCCTTGCTGTTCTTAGAGAGGACTTGCCTTTGGTTCCAGTCAGTGTACACAAAGCTCACAAGCTCCTGTAACTCAACATCCAGGTACTTAATTCCCGCTTAAATTGCCTTAATTATTTCTTCACTATTCATTCATAATCACACCACACATTGTCATATATTTTGCTCTACCTTTTATGTTTTTTTAAAAAAAGGATATTCATTTTAATTTCATCTACTGTTCTCTCCTCCTACCTCTTCCCCCACCTTGTTTTCACCACAGCCTACTTCTTATACACTCCTCCCAAAGGGTAAGGCCTACCATCGGGTGTCAACAAAGCCTGGCCCATTAAGCTGAGACAGGACAAAGCCCATTCCCCCTGCATTAAGGCTGAGCGTGGCTTCCCAACATAGGGATTGGACTCCAATAGGCTAGCTCATGCATCAGGGATAGATCCTGGAAGGTTCTACTTCCAAGGGCTCCTCAGATAGACCAAGCTACACAACAGTCTCCCATAGGCAGAGGACCTACTTCATTCCTTTGGATGCTACACAGCAGTCGATGTAGAGT
This sequence comes from Alexandromys fortis, assembly GCF_014885135.2. Lineage (NCBI taxonomy): Eukaryota > Metazoa > Chordata > Mammalia > Rodentia > Cricetidae > Alexandromys > Alexandromys fortis. The sequence goes on along the minus strand of NW_026067938.1, from coordinate 3,085,650 downwards.
TCATGAGTTCCCACAAGCTTGGTTCAACTGTCTCTGTTGATTTATCCTTCATGATCTTGACACTCCTTGCTCATCTATTCCCTCTTTCCTATCTTTGACTGGATTCTTGGAGCTCAGTTGTGGCTTGGTTGTGGCTCTTTGCAACTGGTTCCACCAATAACTGAAAAAAAAAAAGGCTCTATGATGATAGTTGGTGTTTTTACCAGTCTCATTACAGGGGAAAGCCAATTCAAGCACCATCTCAACTATTGCTAGGATTCATAACTGATGTCATCCTTGTATATTCCTGGAAGTTTCCCTAGCACCAAGTTTCTCCTAACCCCATAATAGTTCTCTTTATCAAGATATCTCTTTCATTGCTCTCCATCCCTCCCTCGAGTCAACAATGTATTCCCTCATGTTCTCATCTACCATCCCCTCCCCTTCACCACCTCTCTTTGACTCCATCTTACCCAGGAGATCTCAATTACCCTTCCTAGGGCTATCCATGTGTCCATCTTATGGTCTTCCTGTTGGAAGAGGCCCCTTGTTTCTCCCAGACACCTAGAACCGAAATAATCACACAGAAACTATATTATGTAAAACACTGCTTGGCCCATTAGATCTAGCTTCTTATTGGCTAACTCTTAATATTAATTTATCCCATTTCTATTAATCTGTGCATCAATTTGAGGTAGTGGCCTACCAGCAAAGTTTCAACACATCTATCTGTGGCAGTGGCTCCATGGTGTCCCCCTTTATCCTTTGCTTTGTGTCTTATGCACTTTATCCACTTATGTTTAAGTACATAAGTACTTTGTCTTTTTGAGTTTGTGTTTCCTTACTCAGAATTATTTTTCTAGTTCCATCCATTTTCCTGAAAATATCATGATGCCATTGTTTTTTTTTTTTGTTTTTTTTTTTTTTTTTTTTTTTTTTTTTTTTTTTTTTTTTTTTGCATCTAGAAGTGCTCCATTGTGTAAACTATATAATTATTAGAAAAATCTCTTAGGCCTCCTGGGTGTAGCAGCTAAAGGCAAGTAAATACTACTCCTGAGACTGGTGTTCACCAGAGATGACAGAGAGACTTGGGGTAGCATGGGTAGCTGGAAAAAGCTGTCTGTTGCTCATTTATTTATGCCCTCTCTGTTCTGCCTGATGGCATTTGATGACTAGGGTACTGGTAGCTCATTAGTTTGTTAGTTAACTTTTCTGCTAAAAATAAAGATAAGTGTGCCTCTTTTGCAGGCTTCTTATACCAGGATTAACAGGTTTCAGATGTAACTTCAGAGTTTTAAAAGTTTTAAATTTCCTGTAATTATGTTCTAAAGATTTCAGGTCCTTAAACCTAAAGCTTTCCTGGAGTGTGGTATTTCCTAAACCTGGACTGAAAAGGAAAAGAAAGAAAGAAAGAAAGAAAGAAAGAAAGAAAGAAAGAAAGAAAGAAAGGAAGGAAGGAAGGAAGGAAGGAAGGAA
>NW_026067938.1:3079836-3082726 GCF_014885135.2 Alexandromys fortis | reverse complement strand
TATATATGACATAAGCAATTCTGAAAATTTGTAAAGAAAAACAAAAAAAATTAATTTCCAGTACTCTTGAAACTAAAGATACTATGTTTTATCAAACTAAACTTTTTGGTTTTTATTCAGTTATAATTACAGCAGGTCTCTCTGTAGTCCTTGGCATACGTAAATATAGTCATTATATTTCCAGACAAGGTGTTCTTTGAGTTATTTAAATTAAGCATTGAAAGACAGCTTGATAATTTTGTTTTACTGAAACCTTAACATTTGAAAGTTTAAAGCTGACTTTTTGAGATTATGCCTCCTCCTTCACAGTACTTCATTTTTATCCACTTTTCCACAAGAGCAGAATTATCTAGGCATATAGGTCATGCCTGGAAACATTTCCTCAGTCTTTATGCAGAAGAGACTGTATCTAATTTATAGCTGATGAAAACTGCAAAAAAAAATCACGCAGACCATGTTTTGAACTATGGGGCAGATGATCTCATTTGACATTGATAAAGAAGATGCAGACCAGAATTACTGTCTTCTGGTTGGAAAGGAGGCACCTTGCCCCAGGTAATAAATGAAGTGCCCTCTAAGTCTGTTTTTGATGGATATTCTTTCTGTTACACTGTATTTGTGCCATATCATTTCCCTAATTCAAGCACAAAATCTGTGTTTATATACTTGACATTTGGAGCTGTTTTCTTAAAAAAAAAAAGTTCTCCAATGTTTTAATGAAGTAGGTAAAATCATCCATTATGTTCTTCAGCTAATATTATATGTAAATCAAAAGAAAAGTTTTATCTGAATATGTGTGACAATGTGACTAGGGGTGGGGGTTATTAATGTTACCATTAAAGATGCAAGATAGATACAAGGGTGAGTGATTCTCTCTTCATGATTCACAGAATTGACTGGGAAAATTATTTGAATTAGGAAAATTTTTATTCAATTGTTGTCCTAAGTGAACCTTACTATCTTTCACTCATTACACATTTGCTAAAATTGATAACAAGTTCACACATGGATACAAAATTTATGACCACAGACTGGAGACAAAACATTTTATCTTCATCAAAAGAGAAAAATCAGGATATTAATATTTATGTCCAGTGAACAACAACATTAGTTCATGTGTTGCCTCACCCCAACATAGGTCAATGCTCCTGTTCTCTGTCGTAATAACAGACAACCAACTATGACGTAGAATTTAACATGGAGTTAATAAAGCTATGAAATCATATTATTCAGACAAGATGAGTAAGAGGCAACCTCAAATCTGTAGACTCAATCACAAACATTCAATCTAGAGTCAGGAAGAGAGTCCTTAAGAAATGTAGAATGTGGATTTGTGAGGCAATCTGTTTAAATCCAGTGATCAGGGGTATATGAGAGGATCTTCCTGACAAACTAAAAGTCAAATCTCTGCCTGTTTGTTGTATTGATTACAGAGGAAGGAAATATTCCCTGTTGGATTATATGAAATCTAAAGGTGCTAAATATAAAAGAAAAAACATTTTTTAATAAATCTAGTATATTAATCATCTGATTTTGATTTTGTTTTGATATTCATCCATATATGACATTGTTTAATTTGATCAAAAACAAATTACACATATATGTAAAAACATAATCAGGAAAATATCAATTTTCTTATGTAAATTAAGGCAATGGGAGAGAGAAATATAAGTACGGACAAGTAAGGATATGCTGGAATTAGGCAGTTTATTGACTATAAGTTTATCTGGTTTACAATAGCAAAGTTGTAGCACCAGTTCCTTTTTTCCTTTGTCTTTTTGGTGTTTATTTATTTGTTATTTTTTGATGTCTAATAGTGTGTATAGTGTAACAGTTTTCTCCATCCTTTCACTGTGGAGATGAGTTTGTTTCATTGATTCGCTGCTCATCAAATTTGAATCTGGAATGTACCATTGGCAAACTGTCATTGACAAAAGATTCTCAGTTTACTAAGTGGCAAATTTTTCTTGGTCTTAAATTGCACCATGGAATCTTTCTGTCTGTCCGCCTGAAAATTAATATGTACTTTTTCTTTCTCTAGAACTCTTCCTGCTGTTTCATGACCATGGCAGGCATCCTGGCCTTTTCAACACTGGCCTCACAATGGAAAATCAGGTTTTCACTCAAAAAGTAATAAATAAAATACACAGCCATAGACAACAGGAAGCAGGAAGTTGGGATAAAGTCTGTTTATTTTACCAAATAAGCAGGTATATAACTATAACTTCCAAAGACATGGTATCTGTTCTTAAATTTAATAATTTCATTAAGATAAAATAAAACACCAAAAGTCAATCCTCCTATTCAATTTTTTCTTCAGTGAAATGGTTTTATCTTAAGTTTTAATTTTTTACTGAAAAATCAACTCACTATTTTTATTATTTTGCATTATTTTACAGTTTATTTAATTTTTTTATATTTTGATTAATTTCTCTTCTGCTTTTGGTATTTTAATGTGATTTAGTTTTGTCTGTCTGTCTTTGATATTTTGAATATCGACTTATTTTGAATGTTGTGTTAATATGTACTTTTCTATTGTTTAGTTCCTGTGTCTTTTGGCAGACATAAGCTATTAACTTTTATCCGGGAATATTCCATTTTTTATTTCCTATTATTTTCCAGTGATATATTATGCTACATTTTAAGTTTTTTTCTCTCATATATATGGTGGATGAGGCCACTTGTTACTTTTAGCTACCCAGCTAGCTTCAACCCAAAATAATCAAACAGAAACTGTATTCATTAAATCATTGATTGGCCCATTAGCTCTAGCTTTTGATTGTAGCCTTGTCAACAGCCTGAGTTATTCAAACCTTTTGCTGGAAACTTCATTTGGTGACAAGGCCTGTTCAGCTGTGAATTTTTTAATCTTTATTTGGCAATTTCATAT
>NW_026067938.1:3073729-3079815 GCF_014885135.2 Alexandromys fortis | reverse complement strand
TATATATGAAACTTACACTATATTGAAACGGCGGCTTAGATTAAAGTAGACAATTGTGTAGGTTTTTGCACAACTTTAATGAAAACAAGACTCACGAAACCAAGGTTCCAGAGAAGTACCAGAAGCAGGAAGGGAAGCAAGGCTTCTGAGCACCCAATTTATCAGTAAACATTCACCGGAGGCGAGCCCGCCCCCATTGGGCAGGCTTATCCCTACACTATATTAGGTTTTGATATTGCCCCTCAAGTAGCCCTTAACTTAAGAGGTCTCTCCCCAATATTCTTTCACTCATTCCCCTCTTCACTTCCTCTCTCTACTTGTTCCTTTATTCTAGTGACCCCATTCCCACCTATTCATCCACAACTAACTATTCTATTTTCCTTTTCTAGGGAGGTCTGTAGATATAGTCATAACCACCTTTCTGTGATATGTAACCTCTGTGATCTTATGGATTGTATTTTACTTACCATTGATTTAACAACTAATATTTACATATAAGTGAGCACAAACCATTTTTATCTTTCTGGTTTGGGTTACTTAACTCAGGTGATTTTTCTGTAGCTCCATTCAGTTCTCTGTGAATTTATTTTTTTTTAAAGGCTGAAGAGTATTCCAGTGTAAATGTACCACATTTTCTTTATCTGTTGTCTGTTGAGGGGCATCTTGCCGAATGTAGTATGGAGGATTACTAGATTTAATCCTCAAAGTGGGAGGTGGAAAGGCTATCTCCGTGAGTAGTTATTTAAGTATAGACTTTGAAGGAGTCCAAAGGATAATCATGTGACAGTATTAACTGGGTTAAAATTGCAACAACAACAACAACAAAAAAAAAAAAAAACAGCATGTGCAAACTTTAATACTTTGTGCAAACTGGTGTTCAAAATATTCAGTATCTGCACTTGTTTTCAGAGAGGCATTTCATCTTTCAAAGGCAGGTTTACAATGAGCATTTTCAAGCACTTTGACACTAGCTTCCGTTGAAAGCCTTTAGTTTCTTCTCAGAGATTACATTTGGGAATTTGTGTCAATATCTTCTGTAGCTAATTGTATTGGAATTGTTGCTTGGTGATTTCGAAGTCTTAACCATTATGAGACTCAGCTCTGTGCATTTCAAAGTTATTCTACTACTGTGTGACTAGAGGTTCAATAAACTATTTGCAGGTCTCTTTTGCTTTGATCATAATATCTAAAAAAGATCCCATAATTACAGGAAGAAAAAGCTAGCTGTTATCCTGTTTTGGTGAAAATGTAAATTCACATTTTATTGAAATTCTATAACTCAAATTAGTATTATAAATACAATAAATATACTTATTAGCAGAACTATATTACTAAAATATTTTTGATTAGTTTTTCTTTTTTTATCTGAACTCAAAGTTCAAAATTCTTAAAAGATGGTAAACTGGTAAATAATTTTGGTTTGGTTTGTTCTAGTTTAGGCACTATATCCTACAACCTCACAAAACTAGCTTAATCCTCTTTATTCTGAAAGTCTCCACAATGAGACCTAGATTATATGAAGTAATTATGTAGACACAGAACCTCTTCTATGAAAGTGGAAGTCTCTCAACATATTACAATGTGATATATTATTGATTTGGGTGGGTCCTGTGTATGGATGCAGCATGAAGGTGTACATTTCATAACTTGCTGGTTAAAATACTGCCAGCTTGACATGTGAACTTTGTCTTATGAAGGTATAGATTGAGAGCTGAGAATATCACCTCAATAATGAGGTGATATTCAAGCCCCTTGGTAATTACTACTCAGAAAAATGCAAGAACAGATGCACAGGTGAGCTTTATGTAATAGTGAGGAGTGGTCTATAGTAATTATAAAAGTACATTGTGAAAATATAAAAAAACAAAGGCACAGTGGGAATAATGTTTAGAGAACCCTGATAGACAAAGAAGTTGAAGGTGTTACTAAATGAGTTTTTCAATAAAAACATGCTCCTAAATATAATCCAAACCATTGTGAACATTTAAGTTATGTACTTTATTTACAAAACTACCTACTCCTTTTGAAACAATTAAAATTATCCTGAGAAAGAATTAAAATACAGCAATGGAGGATCAAAGCTAGGAGATTACATTTGCAATCACTTCACAATTTACTTCAGTGTATCTTGGTAACTAATTGCCAAGTCATGATCCAAATCTAGCAATCCACCTGTTTGGGGAATAAGGCTTAATGGAGCAGGGTCATTTACATAACAATGCTATACCCCAGATGCTGAGTTTCCTTTTATTGAAAACATACGTAATATATAAATGCTATAAATTACTCAATGGCTTTATAATGGAAAATTTTGCTCTGGAGATCATTCTGCTTGCTTTCCTGGAAAAATAATTTTAATATTAGAGTGATCATTAATATCTATCTATATGTGTGTTCATAGACCCTGTAAGAATTTTATGTTCAAGGAAACTTTTGCTATGAAAATATGGTTTTCCCTTTGTTGTCTCATGCTTTAATGAGTTCTCATGGTTTATCCAGAACCTTTCCATGACCCAAAATGATGAATGTTTTATGTACTCACTCATTAGTGGATTCTAGCCATAAACAAAGAACATTGAGCATATAGTTCGTAATCCTGGAGAAGCTAAATAATAAGGTGAACCCAAAGAAAAACATATATAGATCCTCCTGGAAACTGGAAGCATCAGGCAAAAGTTGGGACCATGGGGGTAGAGATGAGGTGGGGAGAAGGGGAGACCAGGACAAAGAAGGGTGAAGGGGAGGGTTGGGGAAAGCTTGGGTGAGTCCAATGGTTGAGATGGAGGAAGGATGAATATGGGAGCAGGAAAGGAAAGGAGACATCTTAATTAAGGGAGTTATTTTGGGGTTGGCAAGAGGCTTGGCTTTAGAGGGGTTCCCAGTTGTCCACGGGGATGACCCCAGCTAGGACCCTCGTCAGTGGAGGAGAGGGTCCCTGAACTGGCCTTGTCCCATAGTCAGACTGATGACTATCTTCAATATCACCATAGAACCTTCATCTAGCGACAGATGGAGATATATAGAGAGAGACCCACATTGGAGCAGTGGACTAAGTTCCCAAGGTCCAGTTGAAGAGCAAAAGGAGCGAGAATATGAGCAAGGAAGTCAGGAGGGTGAGTGGTTGGTCCACCCGCTGAGACAGTGGTCCTGAGCTAATGGGAACTCACCAAATCTAGCTGGACTAGGACTGAACAAGCATGGGATCAAACTGGACCCTCTGAATGTGGCTAACAATTGGGGCAAACTGAGAAGCCAATGATAATGGCACTGGGATTTGTCTCTACTGCATGTACTGGCTTTTTGGGATCCTATTCTATTTGGATGCATACCTTCCTAAGCCTGAATATGGGGGGGGGGATAGCCTTGGACTTCCCACAGGGCAGGGTACCCTGCCCTCTCTTAGGACTTGAGGGGGATGGGAGAAGGGTGTGTTGGGGAGCAGGAGGGGAGTGGGAGGAGGGGAGGAAGTGGAAATTTGAATGGTATTATTTATAAAGTAATAAAAAAGGAAAACAAACAAACAAAAATAAAAAAAAAAAAACTGGAAGATTCTTTTAAGAGTTTTAACCCTCCTGGCAGCTTAATCTTCTGTGATGTAAGAAGGTATTATTAGATGTCGACTGTCATTCTGTTATATATAAAGAAGAACCACAACAGCAAACTTTAGTTATTCCTCAATCCTCTCTTCAGCCTGCTGTTCTGAATGCTGTCATTTCTTTGAAAATAGACCACCATTTCTCAGTGAAGATGTATAGCTCTTCCATTTTCTAAATTTCAAATCGAAGAGACAGCCAGCATTCATGTGACATGTGTTCTCTAGTCCAGAAAGCAGGAATTTGAAAACCTTCCCAACTTCTCAAGGGGCGACATTTTCCCATATATATTTGTACTGAACTGAGACATCGTATAAAATCCTTACATCAATATTTACAGTGCAAATCATAGAAACATGAAGAATGATAGAGGAAAGCAGTTAAACTTTAACACATTTGATGATTTGCCATCAATTATGCAACATTCCTAAGGCTGCCTCTGAAATTAAAATGGCAAGAGACAGAAAGACAGTGCACGCTTCAGTTTATCATACACTCTTCTTTAACAAGGCCTATTTTCTTTCCATGTACATTGGCGTACACTTGGGGAAAAATCATTTCAAAGTGCTGCTTTGCACCTGAATATCATGGAAGAGAAACTCCTTGGAAGGATGGGCACCTTCTACTTCTTAAAGCCCTGACACTAAATGCGACATAAATAAATGTTAAAGAATCATTAGAGCAAACACTTCAACCATACTCTGTTGTGAACAAGAGGACAGGGGAGGTGGGGACAGCTGGTGCCTACCAGGATGTCAATACCCCTGCGTCTTCTTGTCAAGCTACAGCCTGAGGCCTTTTCTGTTAAACTGACAATAGAAAATGTTAAATAAACTGACAGGTGTCTTTGGCAAAAAAAAAAAAAAAAAAAAAAAAAAAAAGGATGGGGAATGAAGGAGAGTGCCTGTGGGGCAGAGCATTTGAAAAGTTATGTGTTTGTGGGCTTTTTATTTTTAGTTTTGTATAAGAGAAATAAAATGCTTTAATAGGTGTGCTATTTTGAACAACAAATTGAACTATTGACAAAATGATTCTTTTTGAAATGCAAACTGCTTCTTTAATCACAAAATAGTGAATGGTGCTCAATAACTGGTTAAGAATTACATAAATATTTCAAACATTTTCTGGCACATCTGAGATGTACAACCACTGTGTGTGCTTACACATATATTTGTCTGGAGATTGGAAGAACAGAACAAGTTCACAGTTACAAAACTAAAATCAAGTGATGTTTTATGCAATATAGGACAAACCTGGAGATTGAGAGAGAAGAAAGTAGAAGATACATTGTTTTCTGACAGTGAGGATGTATATCTTTTCTACCACTGCCTCTCTGTGATGTGTTGGCTTGCTTATTTTTGCACCATATATCAAGAAAAGCACAGTAGATTTTTCCTTTGAAAGTCCAATATGCACACACATATAACAAACATATATAATTGTATTATATGTTATACAAAAATACAATATAATATATATTTGCTAATTAGTTAAGTTAAAGGCTTAAGGACAATAGCTAATTATGTCTAATTTAATCTCTGTGTCTTAGTCTCATTGTTCTCTCTTTTTCCATCCTTCATCTATTTTTCATCTGTTTTTATATCATATATTTGTGTACTTATGTAAAGAATAATAATTTCTTATACTGTTCAATGATTATTTTACAGTACGATAAAATGTATCTTTTACATGAGGATTAGTTTTTGAGCCTTTAGAACTTGGTATTTCTTTGTCTTAGAGGGAGGACTTTGTAGAGCATTTTGTTAAAGACAGGCAAGTGAAGTAATAGCGTTGTGGTATATTAAGTGTGAATTTTTTTAAAAGTGCATAATTTCAGCTATAAAAAATTATATCCCATTACTGTTTGAATGTTTTACATTGCGTATTCAGTTTTTGCTCCCAAATAAATGTGAGGTAGTTGTAAAATGAAGTATTCCAGTATGTATTCCCAGGGGAGTAACACTCAATCTGGAATCATCAGAAAAGGTAATGAAAAAGTGTAATATAAGTAAACTCCATATTGAATGTTTTCTTTTAGAAAACACCCCCTGATTCTACTAGTACGTCTGCCTTATCAGTTCGTCTGCACTATCCAGGACTGAGTATCAGATCAGCCCAAACTGTCAATTCAGGGACAAAATTGTTTCCAACAATTTAAAAATATTATCAAATGTAATGAAACAAGATTACTTGTTGAAAATTCATCTTGATTAGTAAAGGAGAAATGTATATCTTCTTGTGTTTGAATATATGGCTAAATAGAAAACTGGGTTTATATTGTCATTTAAAAGGAGAGATAAAATGTGTTTCCCAGGAGTCCTATGGTTAATAAGTACAATTGAGACTTTGACAAATTTCTCTTGTCAAATAAAAGTAGAAAGCATATTCTTCAAGTACCATATATTTCCTGGCATTTTAATTTTCTGATTTGCAATATTTAAAATTGAAACTCCTTCATCATACTTGTAATATATATATATATATATATATATA
>NW_026067938.1:3059715-3070570 GCF_014885135.2 Alexandromys fortis | reverse complement strand
TCCAAACTGGCTAGGCTCCCACCAAGCCAGAACATGAAGTAGGATCAAAACCCCTTGTCATTGACCTTGGCTTCTCATCAGTCCTCATTGTTCACCGTGATCAGAGAGTCCGGTTTTATCCCATGCTGTTTCAGTCACAGTCCAGCTGGCTTTGGTGAGTTCCCAATAGATCAGCCCCACTGTCTCAGTGGGTGGGTGCACCCCCCGTGGTCCTGACATCCTTGCTCGTGTTCTCCCTCCATCTGCTTCTCATTGGGACCTTGGGAGCTTTTTGTTTTTACCTTCAAATTGTGCCTTTCAACAAAGACATTTTAATTTTATATGTGAAGAAATGCCTACATTTATGTATTAGAACCATAAGCATGCAAGAGTCTACAGAAGCTAAAAAAGGATGTTGGGATCTCTTTAAAAAAAAAAAAAAAACAATTTCATGGAGGTTGTGAGCCATCAAGTATGGAAATTGAGAAAGAAACCTGGAATCTCTGCAAAAGCAGTCCCTTAATGGCTGAGCCATCTCTCATGCCTCTAAATTGTGCATATTAAATAAACTACCCTGTGGTGATTTAAATTACTATTTCTCAAATGAACATTAAAAGCTCACTAAATTTTCCTTGTGTCTACTCTACAATCACCCATCACCTACCAGATCCTTGCCCACACCACTATAGACACTTTATTGTAACCATTCTTTAATTGCCTACCACAGTTCAGATGCTAACAGAATCATTATCAAGTCATTCTTAAACTCATCCTTTTATTCCCAAATAATGTGTCCTCCCTATTTCCACTGTCTGTCGCTGGGCATTCAAATGGCCTCCTTGCAATCTTTATGAGTTCTGTATTTTTTCCTATGCTAGCAAGATCACATGTTACATATTTTGAACCTACAAAAAATTTATTTTATTATTATTATTATTAAAAATTCCACCTCCTTCCCTCCTCCCATTTCCGTCCCTCTCCAGTCCAAAGAGCAATCAGGGTTCCCTACCCTGTGGAAAGTCCAAGGTCCTCTCCTCTCCATCCAGGTGTAGGAAGTGAGCATCCAAACAGACTAGGCTCCCACAAAGCCAGTACATGCAGTAGGATCAAAACCCAGTGCCATTGTCATTGGCTTCTCAGACAGCACTCATTGTCTGCTACATTCAGGGATTCTGGTTTGATAACATGCTCCATCAGTCCCAGTCCAGCTGGCCTTGGTGAGCTCCCAATAGATCAGCCCCACTGTCACAGTGGGTGGGTGCACCCCTCAGGGTCCTGACTTCCTTGCTCATGTTCTCCCTCCTTCTGCTCCTCATTTGGACCTTGGGAGCTCAGTCCAGTGCTCCAATGTGGGTCTCTGTCTCTATCTCCATCCATGGCCAGATGAAGTTTCTATGATATCCATCAGTATGGCTATAGGATAAGGCCATTTCAGGCTCCCTCTCCTTTATTTTAAAAAACAGATATTTTAAAGTCTCTTGAATATATGTCATATAAGCTGTTCAAAATCCTTGCTGCAGATCAACAAAATTGGTATTAATTTCAATAACCCATCATTACTTCATTATGAATAAAATGGGTTCTTAAAATTAATTACTGACGCTTTGAATTTGTCTTTCTCTGGCTTTTCATCAATTTCACTACATATGAGGGTTCTTGTTCATTGTCAACTTAGTATATTTTAAGTACTTAGAAACATATCTCTGTGTTCTTTTTGAAGGTATTTCTAGAACTATTTAACTCAAGGGAAGACCTTTTTTTAGTGTTGCTGTCATATTTCCATAGGTTGGGTGCGAGACAAAATAGGAAAAAAAATTAAGCAAGCTGACCAGGAACAATATGCTTCCCTGTTTTCTGACTTCAGATCAGTCTGAGTCACAACAACATCTAATTTGCATTTTTTTTGGAGAATAATATACTTTCCCAGGCCTTATGAATTAACCTTAAAATAAAACATTTTAGCCTTTTCAAATAAGTAAGCACTACATGCTCAACAGACCCACATATTCACACTTACAAATGCAGTCAACATTGTACCAAATCACTTGCCTTCTAAGGATCTAATAAATTAAAGAAAATGATATTGAGAAAGTCAATAGGTCAATCGTAATGGAAAGTGACAAGAACACTAATGTTGATTGCATCAAATCCATGAGGGACCTTTAAGAACTCATTAGCAAAGGAGTCAGTATGTCTGCATTTTTACTGATTTACCTATCTGATATTTTACCCTTCTAGTTTGCTAGACAGTTAACTATTAGGACTTGATAAATTGAACATTTGTGTACCATATTTTCAAAGGCATAAAACATAAATGAGATTGGTAACTTGGAAATTCCTAGCATTAGCTTGCTTAAATTATTGTGTATATCAATCAAAGCTCTATCAGGTTCAAAATAATAATATGTAATTATTTGTGTCACAGGAGTGAAATCCTTTACAATTTTAGCAGCTATTTATTTAGTCCTGTTGTTGCTTTTGTATTCACATCCGATGTTGGAGCATGAAGGGTGGGTATCTGTAAAAGAAAAAAGGAATGAAAAATGTACGTGGAGTATGAAATACTCAAGCAAAAGCTTTTGCCGATGGAATGAAACTCACTCTTATGTTGCGTGAAAGTAGGTTGGTAGAATGAGTGGACTGCACTGGCCAGGCATATATATTGTCATGATGGTAACCTCAAACACCTGACCCACAACAAGTGTTCCATTAAGATAAAAGAAAAAGAAGACCTTTCAAACCTGATTCCACTAAATGTTAGTTTAGCATATGCACAGCATGTTTTTCAGCAACCGAATGACTATCACTTTACCTCTGTACTCCACATCACTAGAATCCCTCTTGTGACCCATCTTACCCCAAAAAAAAACTAAGAAAGTGTACTCGATAAAATAAAATCCAGCCTTATAAAGATAACAGTCTGCCCTTTCTCCTAAAATATTCTTAGTCTGTAAATCAATTAGAAAGTAACATTTCTGCTTTGAACAGAATCATTATTTTCTCTATAACTAAAATATACTAAATTTTCAAGAGATCATTCAAATTTGTATTTTTTAAGCTTTGGATAATGCTCAGTCTTCTCATAGTTGCATTCTATACTTCTTTGATAATCTATTCTCAATGACTAAGATGTAGTATAATTTTTTATTGTCCCATACTATTTTAGGTAATAAATGAATAAGAAAGTGAAAGCATGAGGAAATATTTGTGCGATGGCATATCTTTACACCAGCACAGGCAGTATGAGCAGTGACTGACCAAAAGAGGCAAATAGTTTCCACAACTAGCTAACATTTAATGCCGCTGAAGTTGCTGAGTTATGCAGTGTCAGGGGTGGGTAACTTACATAGGCACTCTGACATATTACACAGTTCTCTTTTATTGTATCTCCCATTTAAAATGCTAGCCTTTTCCGGAAGGTGGTGGCGCATACCTTTAATCCCAGCACTCGGGAGGCAGAAGCAGGTGGACCTCTGTGAGTTCAAGACCAGCCTGTTCTACAAGAACTAGTTCCAGGACAGGCTCCAAAGCTACAAGAAATCCTGTCTAAAAAACAAAACAAACAAACAAACAATAACAAAATAAAAACAAAAACAAACAGGAAAAAAAAGATGCTGAGTAAAATGTTAGCCTTTTAAATAATCTATTTAGTATGTGTGGTGGTTTGAGTAAAATGTCTCCCATAGGTCCATAAGGAGTAGCACTATTAAACGATGTATCCTTGTTAGAGGACGTGTGGCTTTGTTGTAGGAAGTGTCACTGTGGGTGGGCTTTCAGGTCTCTTCCTGCTGCCTGCGGATTCAGATAGAGAACTCTCAGCTTTTTCTCCATCACCAAGTCTGCCTGTGTACCACCATGCTTCCCACCATGACAATAATCGAATAAACCTCTGAACTGTAAGCAAGTCCCAGTTAACTGCTTTCTTTTACAAGAGTTGCTATAGCCACGGTGTCTCTTCACAACAATGAAATCATAGCTAAAAGAGTGTGCTTGAATATTACTGTTAAACTAGTGGAAAATGCTTAGCTAGAACCAGGTGTGCTAGTTGAAAAGCCCAGATAGCAGTCATTTATCCTTAACTTTACAAAGACTATTTCAGTATACCGCAGACAAATGGACCCGTATGAATTTCTGTAATTTAATTTGAACCTAGGCATCTGTCATACAAGTGACTTATAAATGTTCCATGGTTAATTGCAATGAGCTCAATTGGCATGGCAGGCTGAAATTCGGAAGGAAAATTGAAAACTGATTTTTGCTAATGAAGAAGTGGATACATACTTTAGGAGCACAATTCATTTTGAAAGTTGTTAACAAGTATAAGATAAAAACATTCAGTTATAACCATCTTTATGCCAGGTACCAAGACATATCGTGATTATTTCAAGTAACAAAACCACGTCTTGTACAACAGCTGTAAGTTCACTCATTATATGATAAATCTTTTGATTGATTATTAATAGACTCCATCTTCTGCTTAGGCCATGCAGGGGCAAGTTGAAGTGGTAGGAAATGCCACCACTTTATTCTTTCCTGTTCATATCAGTGACATCCCTCAGAGATCCCACTAAAATGTTTACCATATTTGTAGATAGAGGTGGTTTTAGTGACTTCCACGTACTCTTTTCTACCATAATAGTTCTCATTGTACACAAAACAGTATCAAGGTGGGAATTAGATTCAGCTCCACAGTGAAACTCACAACACAGAGAATAATGTGTAACAAAACCAAGAATCTATCATCAGGCAGGTTCATAGGAGCACTATGTCGACGAAACTACAATCACCCTTTTTTCTTCATTAGGCACTAATTTGATCAATAGACCACTGTGGTATATTATGTTACAAAGCTCATGTCTGTTCAGAGCAGCTGTCCAATAATGGTTGAAATAGATCATTACTTCATCTTCTTCATTATAACCTCACCGGGAAATGTAATACATGCCTTTAAAAGGAAAGATTTTTGAGCAACTGTAAGCATTTGAAAGTGTGTCAGAGTTTAGCCTTAAGCCTTCTCAGTTTCCACTACTTTCAAAGGATTGTGGGTCAGTTATTGCATCAAATTTATTTAGTTTGGTGCTTTAGTATTAATGATGCAGTTATAGGTCTATGTCACCGTGCCCAACTATATATTCTTTGTTGGATTGACTCACTGCTATTTGTTCGTAAAGCTCCTCTTTCAATCATCTTGACATTCTGAAGATTCTCTGAAGTTAATAGCAGTTTAACAACTGAACTTAAATAACAACTTGTACCAAAGAAACTAAATGCAAATAAAAATGCCTCAACTTTCAGGATAATTATGTCCTCAAATGTCCATCACAAGTTAGTTATATATATGGAGAAATTGTTGCATTTAGAACATCATTGCCTACTCAAAAATAATACTTAACATTAAGATATTATGTGCCCAACCAATTTTAAATTTCCTTACCAATTGGTTAAAATTATCTAAAAACAATGCCTATTTTATAATCATGCTGGATAGTTCTGTAAATTTTTTTCATGAAACTCTTTGGAAATAGCTAGAATTCTGAAGCTTGGAAGATAGCTCAATATCTAAAAGCACACACTGCTCTTAAAATGGGTCTGAATTAAGTTCCCACCACATGAAGTACATCACAAACTACCTGTGACACCAGCAACAAGGGATTTAATTCCCCTTCTAGGCTTTGCAGTAACTGTACTAATTTGCACATACACACTCACAGCATACATATATACATTAAAAATAAGAATCGGTAAAATTTCATATTTCAGGGATGTTAAGTGTAGGAAACACAATAACTCAGATTTTCTAAACCAACATTTTCTAAAATTTCAAAACTAATATTATTTGCTAAAAAAACTTTTTTGCATGAAGAAATTCTTTGTTTTATTTTAAGAGTTGTTATTTGGCCTACATCTGAGCTTAAGGCTTTGCATAGATGTGTTTTGTGTCAATTAAGAGAGTATTTTTAGTAGATATTTGTTCAGCTAGAAACCCACTGAGATTGCAATTTGCTCTCTCTAAGCTTAAAAACAACACACACACACACACACACACACACACACACACGTACAAAATATGTAAGAAGATGATATGTAGTTTTTGGTTTTCAAATGTCACTGATACAGGATTTAATTTCAGTGTGTATGTTCATGGTATTAGTTATTAAATCATCACAGACAGACACATGCAGATACACAGAGACAGAAGACTGAGAAAGAACAAAAATAAGTTTAATTAGATCAGCATCTAATGCAAAGGAAATATGAGTTAATTATTTAAATGAAGTTCATCCTTTATCTATTCAAGTTTGTGTTAAAGCTCAAAACTCCATGTTTTTTCATGTTTGTTAATAGTTTTCTTCCAGTTTCTCTTCCAAATGCTTCTGTGTTATAATCGTTTACTATTATTATCTGTGAGGTTTACTTTCACTTGCAGAATTTTCAGTATACAATATTATAAAATCAGCAGTTGAAACAATCTTTATTTAAAAATTACCCTGTGGCATTTCTGATGCTATGTTTGAGACTTATTAACAAAAGAAAGCCACCTAAAAGGTTGGTGTGTCACTCTTAGCTCATGTCCCATGCATTCCTCTGCCTATGTCCTGGTCAAATTAGGTTGTTTGTTTACCTAGAGACGTGTCCTCTCACACATCTCTCTGCACAGAGAGTGGTCCAGTCCTGCTCAGATTTAATCAATACATCCCATCTGGTAGTGGGTCATCTTTTGAGCCTCCAAGAAAAACTCAGGCTAAAGCATATGATACTTTATTACTCAAGGCAGGAGGTTTCATGTCCATGAAAAATAGTCATCTTAGAATAATTGCTAAATTTACTGAAAGGTCATCTTTTATGTGCTTTCTTTCTTTCTTCTTGGAACTCAATACTTCTTGATTGGGTGATTGATTTATATAATAAACTCTCTGACCTTATAACTTGCAACACAATCTCCTTCTTTAAAAAAAAAACACATCAGTGCACTCAGTTATAAATGAACACAGTATTAGTACCTTGATACTAAAAATGCCAGAATCTTCCACATGTATTTGCTAACATGTTTCTCAATTTTTCATCCTATTTTCTTCCTTTTTATCCTTGGTGAAAATATAACTATCCTACTAGAAATTTCTTTGTAGAAACATTGGCTTGATCATTTTGTAACTTTTTATTTAATGCTTTTATTATGGGACATTAGTCATTTACTCTTATTGGCAAGAATGGTATACAGTATTGAATAAAAAATTTGAAATTTGTTTTAATTTATAATTTTGAGTTTATTAAAGTGTGATATAACAGTTTTAACCACTCAAATTATCATTAATATCTGTGTATTTGTACTTCTGACTGAGATTTTGTGTTATGTGCACAAAATCTTATATATTACTCATAGTCATATATTATGAAATGTGATATTGTCTATGAATAAATAGATCAGGATCAGATTCTTTTCCTCTGGCTAGAAAAAGTTAATATGCAAGTCGGGTAGTAGGCATACACCTGTGATGCAAGGATTTGAAAGATGGAGGACTCTAGTATTTATTAGGTAAGAGGTCAGCCTGGGAAGTAATGTGCATTTTTTATAAAAGCAGTGTATTGAGGCACCAGTATATTCAGGAGAAGAAGGGTCAGGGAATATTTAATACAGATATTATCAGCAATGTATGTGCTCTCAGTATTTCTGCGTTAATCGTCTGACAATTGACTATTAAGGACTACATTCTAAGCTTAAGTGACTGAAAGATCTGTAGTAGTAGTGGAAGTAAAGCCGAATTTTTGACACATATTCAAGCATGTGTCCTCTGTTCAGGAAATGGGTATAGATTCCACCAGAAGATACTGTAATTTACTATGAATTGAAAACTAAAGAAGTAAAAACAATCCTAGACATTTGGATTTATGAGTGAAGAAAAGAGAAATTGGTGAGCCTGAGGGCAAGTCAAATAATAGAGAAAAACATTATTAGAGCTCTTGTTGCTTTGATAGAAACCACAGATAATTATAATATTTTATATGATGATCACTTTTTATATTGTGATGTAGAAAGAATCATAAGACAAGTGATCATAAATATTGTGAATGAACTAAAAACAAAGTATGTGTCCTATGTGGTAAAGTGATGATACGCCCTAGAAAACTACAACCACAGGGATATGCCTGTGGTTCTCTACATATGTCCATACATATGTCCATATACATATGAAGACATATATATATATATATATGCAAATATGTAGACATACGGGCATTAATATTATGGGGTTTAACAGTATCATTTTTAGTAATTAGAGCATTTATTATCACTATAAATATCTCAAATATGTTTTCATATGTAGAGATATAGTGTTGTAGTGATAACTAAAATTTGGCTCTCTGTTGTGGGAAGTGGTAAACTATGTAAGACTAATGAGCAGGCTGACAGGCAAGAAATGTGAATATTCCAGTCTGTATTCATAGGCAGCCTGAGGGAGAATTTATTCAGCTTCAGGAGCCTCTGTCTTTTGGTGAGTATTTCAGTTGACAGATGAGTCCAACTTGTACCATGAAAGATAATCTTTATTCAAAGTCTCTTACCATCTTAATGTATGTTCTATCTTTACATTGTCTACATAGTAGCACTTAAATGTATTTGACAAGAGGAAGTACTATAGTCATGTTGATAAATAATGTTAACATCAGAAGTATCATTATGGTATTTATTCTTTCTCCCAGTTAATCTGTTAGCAACATATCATATTTATATATTGACATTCTCATAGAATTTTATATTATATTAACACAATTAATTTTTTTAAATATAATATATTTTAACTTTGTAAAATACAGTTTTTAAATACNATATATATATATATCACTCTGCTTAAAACTCAAGTCTAAGCGGACCAAAGACTTCAACATAAATCGAGCTATACTGAGCCTGACAGCCTTGAGTGCTATGGTAAAGGAGACAACTTCCTAAATAATAATAATAATGATAATAATAATAATAACAAAACAGTAACACTAAGACACTAAGACTGACAACTGAGAAATTAGGCCTCATAAAACTGGAGAACTTCTGAAAGACAAAAGATACTGTCAATAGAATAAAATGGCAGCCTACAGAATGAAGCAAAAATATTGACCAAGTCCACATCTGACAGAAAGCTGATATATAAAATATATGAAGAATGTAAGAAGTTAGACATAATCTAATTAAACAATTGGGTACTAATATAAACAGAGAAGTCTCAAGAGAAGAATCTCAAATGGCAGAGAAACTCTTAAAGAAATGTTCAATACCCTCCAGCATCAGGAAAATGCAATCCAAATTGACTCTAAGATTTCCATCTTACATCTACCAGAATGGCTAGGATTAAAAACACAAATGACAGCTTATGGTGGAAAGAATTTTGAACAAAGGGAACCACTCCCCCATTTTTGGTGATAGTGCAAAAACTTGTACCGTCAATTTGGAAATCAATATTGCAGTTTCTCAGAAATTTGAGTATCAATGTACATTAAGATGCAACAATACCACTCTTGGGCATATACCCAAAGTATTCTCAATCATACCACAAGGACACTTGCTCAACTATGTTCATAGCAGTTTTATTTGTAATAGCCAGAACATGAAAACAACTGAAATGCCTGTCAACTGAAGAATGGCTAAAGAAAATGTAGTACATTTAAACAATGGAATATTAGTCAACTGTTAAGAACAATGACAACAGGAAATTTGCAGTCAAATGGATGTAACTAAAAAAATATCATGCTGAGTGAAGTTTAAAACTGAAGGTAGAGCATAGAATTCTATTTGGATATTTAAATGTGAAGAATAAATGCCACAAAAGATTACTTGATATCTACACTAGCTCTTTTAATATAAATACATATTCTCACTCCTTCCACTCTCCAACTGGATCTTGCAAGCTCAGTCCAGTGATCCAATGTGGGTCATTGCCTCTGTTCCCTTCTGTTGTTGGAGGAAAGTTCTATGGTGATATTTAAGATAATCATCAGTCTGAGTACAGGGTAAAGTCAGTTCAGACACCCTCTCCTTTATTGCTTAAGGTCTTATCTGGGTTCATCCCTGTGGGTTCTTGGGCATTTTTCTAGAGACAGGTTTCTTGCTAACTCCATAATGGCTCCCTCAATCAAGATATGTCTTTCCTTGCTCTCATATCTGTCCTTCCTCCATCTCAACTATCCCATCCCCTCAAGTTCTCCTCAACCCTCCCCTTTTCCCCTTCCTTCTACTCCCTGCCCACCCTGCTCCCAAATTTTTGTCTGATTCAAATTTCCAGGTGGGTTTATATATGTTTTTCTTTGGGTTCACTTTATTACTTAATTTCTCTAGGATTCTGAACTATAGGCTCATTGTCTTTTGTTTATGACTAGTATCTACTTAAAAGTGGTGCCACAATCTTGTCTCTTCTGGAAATTATTCATTAGAGAAGTCTGGTCTGCCTAGGATAGTTACATTTAATGTGGCTGCGTCCCATGACTATATTCTCTGAAGTGTAAAAACACATCTTCTAGACCTTTGCTAAAGACATTTTTAAGTCACATTTTCTAGACTTTGCTAAGGACACTTTTTTTTAAATATAATTTTTTTATTGAAAAAAAAAGATTTCCGCCTCCTCCCCGCCTCCCATTTCCCTCCCCGTCTCCCTTTTCTCCCCTCCTCCCTCTCCTTTCCCCCTCCCCCCACTCCTCTCCCCCTCCCTCTCCAGTCTGAGGGGCAGTCAGGGTTCCCTGCCCTGTGGAAAGTCCAAAGTCCTCCCCGCTCCATCTTGGTCTAGGAAGGTGGACATCCAAACTGGCTAGGCTCCCACAAAGCCAGAACATGAAGTAGGATCAAAACCCAGTGGCATTGTCCTTGGCTTCTCAGCAGCCCTCATTGTCC
>NW_026067938.1:3048706-3059161 GCF_014885135.2 Alexandromys fortis | reverse complement strand
ACAATGACTTCTCGAATTTTGCATGCAAATGGATGGAAATAGAACACACTATCCTGAGTGAGGTAACCCAGACCCAAAAAGATGAACATGGGATGTACTCACTCATAATTGGTTTCTAGAGATAAATAAAGGTCAGTGAGTCTATAATTTGATCTCCTAAAGAAGCTAAATAAGAAGGTGATCCCAAAGAAAAACATATAGCTATCCTCCTGATTATGGGAAGTAGACAAGATTGCCGGGCAAAAAATGGGATCTTGGGGGTGGGGTGGGAGGGGGGTAAGGGGAGATGGGGAGAGAAAAGTAACACAATTAATTTTAAACCTTGCTATATTACAACTAATTATGTTAACATACTTTTGAGTACAATTTTTAAAAGTTTGGTACAAAATGAGCACTAAGATTAAAATATGATATAGTTTTTATGTGTAATATTCTCTAGTTTGCCTCTAGAGTTAGTTTAAAATCTAATGGATAGGGAAAAGCAATTCATCCCTATTGAGTTAAGTGAAAATATATGCTATACCCTGTTATTCATACTCTAAGACATTGTTAGGGTATTTTGTCTTTGACTATAGCTGAAATATCCAGCCTGAAATGTCACTCCTGTCACTCCTCATTTCTATCTATTTTTTTTCTTGTAGCATAAGAAGAGAAGTTTCACAGGTTTCTTTGCAATTTTGTGTTGACTCTAGATTTTTCTTAGCCATTTTCTTTCTTTGTTGTAATATATGCTCTGTCATCTTCAGGTGATTCTGTTTTGTTCATCAGGCAACCTAGGAACACTTTCATCTGTATTATTGTTAATGCAATTCTCCCTTCTTCTATTCTCCCAGAAATATAACATTCAAGTTAATTAAAACATCCATTTAGAGTGATCTACCTAAAAGAATATCTATATAATGTATACATTTTCCTATTTATTTTGCTTCCAGAAGTAGAAATTGTAATCATTATCATAAAAAATGTATAATATTTTAAAAGTGTGATAAGGATTTGATTATTTAAAATAACGCCAACTTTATTCTACAAGTGTTGATGGATGCTCTCTGTGTTAGACCGTGTTGAAGAAATATTTCCAGCTATTTTAGCAATACTTGCATACAAATATGTAAACATTCGTTGTTAATAATGAAGTTCTTATGACAACAAAATGTTTATTTTAATCTATTTAATTTGGAGATAGTGTTATACCCAGATCTGTGAAGTACCCAAATAACCAACAAGAAGAGCGAATCCCTTAGCACAGTTAGGGTGGGTTTATTTATTTATTTTATACTATCAGATGGAAAAAAAAAGGGATGGATTTTTTCCTGACCTAAGAGCCATCAAGTGATCCTATTTACAATAATTGGAATGTTAGAGTTTCCTTTAGATGGTATGTTGCTGAGAGGAGCATGGGTGGTCTCAGGTTGTGGTCTTTTTTGAAAACACATATTGCCTTAGGGTAAACTGAGACTCAGGTCTACTATCCTGTTGGTCTATAGAGACGGTCTTGGCAGGTGTGTACCAAGCTGCCCTGAGTCCTACATCTAGGAGATAGAGATTGAGGGAATTTACTTTTCTCTTTAGTATATTTATCATTCCTATTCAAGGTCATGTTGCTTGCTCAGAATTTTTGTAAGCATTGATGTGGAGCAACTTTGTGAGACACGTGATAGGAAATACCCATGCAAACTATGAAATATTTAATGTAAAATACCAGCTACACTATAAACTTCTTTCATTTGATTTTTTATTCATTTTACATAACAACCACAGTTTCCTCTCTCTCTTCTCCTGCCAGCTCCCCCGCCCCAGCTCACCCTCTATCCAGACCTCCAAAAGGGAAAGGGGAAGGCCTCCCATGTGGGGTCAACAAAGCCTGGCATGTTAAGTTGAAGCAGGACCAAGACCTCCCCACTGCATCAAGACTGAGCAAGGCATCCCACCATAGGTAACAGGATCCAAAAAGCCAGCTCATGGGTCAGGGACAGGTCCTGGTCCCACTGACAGGGACCCAACAAACAGACCAATATTCACAACTGCATATCATGTACATGCAGAGGGCCCTGCTAAGACTTTTAGAAATATTAGAGCGAGTCCCTGAACTGGCCTTCCCCTGTAATCAGATTGGTTAACATCATAAGCTTTTACATGGGTTATTCCTTAAAAATTAGCGATGTAAAAGACAATGATTTGCATACAGAAGATATTTAGTGAATATACACAAAATAAGAAACAAATGATTGTCCTTCCAGTCAACATATTCATGTTAAAAATAAACCTTCTGGATCAGGCGGTGGTGGTGTATGCCTTTAATCTTAGCACTAGGAGGCAGAGGCAGATGGATAGATCCATGTGAGTCTGAGACCAACCTGGTCTAAAAGAGCTAGTTCCAGAACAGGCTCCAAAGTTACATAGAAATCCTGTCTCAAAAATAAATAAATAGACAAATACATAAATAAAACTTGTGAATACATGATTGGTTTATTATGTGTATGGAAGAAATAATTTAGGAATAGTTTTAACTGTGTATGCTTACATTTATATGATACATAATACCTAAATAAGATTTAAAGAAAATTTATTGCTTTAATGAAATAAAAACCAATGAGTATTTAATGTGTTATTAGTTGACACAAATACATTCAATAATATTAAATAGTTCTGAATAATATAATGTACTTTATTTTTAATATGGTAATATGTGGTATTTACAGATTTGTATTACGAAACCTACCTACTCTCCCAAGCTAACTCAAAAGACATCATCTCTTCTCCTTTCTGTCCCCTCATTGGATACTGACCAAAATCATAATAGGCTCGCTTTTACAGTCAATGTTTCCATTATTTTCCTAGAGACACTCCTGAGTCATTCCAGATGAATGTAGGGAACAAATGACCCTATTTTATCCCATTCTAGTAATCTGGTCTTTAAATTAACACTGTATTAACATGTCTGACATTAGTGGAAAATTTCTTTAATTAAGTAAGAACATGGTCATTACTGTCCATGACTAATCCATGTGTGTGTGTTTGTGGGTACATGTGAACACTGTGGGTTATCTTTCTGAGTACACATGTAAGTAATTTAACACCTGTAGTTTTTAAATGAAAAAGGTGCTTGCTCTTTGCTGTGATTAAAAGTGCTCCTTCGAATATCATTGGGAAATTTATAGGCCATCTGGAAACCACATCTGGAGGGAGAAGGCTTAAAACATTGTTTAGAAAAGGAAGTGAAAAACTGCTTCAGCAAACCCAATACAGGAAAAAAAACAAAACAAAATGAAAACTGAGCTGAACTCAGGTAATTATTTCATTTTTGACTTTGAACCCATCTGTTCACATGCACACATGTATGCACATACACATGCATACATACTTGCATAGATAGTATCCAAGTCCTTAAAGAAAGGAACCTAGAATAGACCTTTTTGTCATATGAGAATATAACAGTCATTTGCTTCCTTCATCTCAGAGAGTCACTGTTGTGATTTCTATATTATAGCTAGCTCTTTCTTGAAAGTTTTACATGTTGTATGTGTAAGTACTGTGCCATATTTCCAAAACCATTATCATATGAAAAAGATAAGATACCATCTGCACACCAATCATTAAGGAAACATTGATTCCAGAAATGGTTAACTAAGCTAGAAGCTGCAGCATTGCTTCCAGATTATATGGTGAGTTGATATAGATTCCTTTCATATATATTTTAGGGAGCTTCTATGGTAGTAGTTCTCCATACGGTTTTTCTTAAGGCTTTTGGTGTTAGTTGTCTCTTCTCATATTTCCTCCTTTTACCCTTCCTCCTTAACGGCACACGGAAAATAGATGCTTATGGTTAAACATAAACTAAAATAATATTAAAATAAATTTCATTAATATTATTATTACTTGAGATATTCTTGACACCTGAAATTAAAAGTATAAATAAATTTTTACCCTATTATTCATGTATCTCTGAATACATGTTATATATAAATAGTTTTGATGCTAAGGCATTCCTTTATTCCTCACTGAAGAAGATCACTTTCAGAAAGTTATATAAAATGTGAAAAAACCTGAAACTCTTCCTATAGAAGTAGAAGCAGGCAACAACTGTAAGGTCACTATTTTCTTCCCTCCTTTTTTCTCCTTTTTATTGTCATGTGTCTACAATATCTTCTGTCATCATTTTTGATCTATAAATTATATTGATTCTAATTCCTGTGCCATTTGTCTTTATTATCTTTGTCAATTCTGAAAGTTCTCTATCAACAAGATTAATCCTGATTCATAATCAAACCTGAATTCTCTAATATTTAAGTCTTTTCATTGATTCAGTTTTGCCATTTAAACACCATATCATAAACACACACACACACAGACACACACACACACACTATGTAGTTTCATTTAATGGACATGAATCTAAACCAGATTTATTTCCAAAAGAAGCAATGGTATTATTTCTGTTCTTTTTCTTACATAATTTATCATTTCTAGGCTTTTTTTTTATTTGCAAATAATTGGGACACACACTGTACAATTAATCTTAGGCTTAACAAAGATTAAAATTTTATAATTGCATCCAGATTTTAAAATTGTGCTGCTTGCATTGAGGCAATCAAATTCATAAAACATCTATTTCATCAACAGAAACAGAGAAACTATAATACTAATTTTATGATAGTATTAATACACTATCATTTTGGAATTATCTCAAGGGCTGATCAAAATAATACTGAATTTATTTTCTTTTCATTCTCATTCCTATTTCAAAAACATGATGCAACATGATTTTATTGTCATTGCTGATTTACATGTTGAGTCATTTTTTTCTAGGTAGAATCACTTAAGGTTAAAACCAAAGTCTGTTTTTTTTTTCCCCCAAGTTTTAGCATCTTTTATTTAAGTGGTTGTTTTATTTTCTGGCAAATGCCATTTTAACACCTTAGTTTGCACACAACTATGCATATGATTTTTCTCTGTATGATATAGGTCAAACCTACGCAATTTTAAAATTGATTAACTAAATATTAATTTAGACATGAGGATCTGACCCTAGTGTAATGATTTGGGATTCCTTTCAGTATGCTGAATGCCATTGATTAATAAAAAAGCTGTTTTTGGTCTATTGCAGTGCAGAAAAGAGCAAGTTGGGAATTCCAAGCAGATACAGGAGAAGAGAGTAGATGGAGTCTGAGGGAAGCCATGAGGAGACAGATGCCAGTCACTGGATGGAACTTTACCAGTAGGCCACAAACACATGGCGATGCATAATTAACAGAAATGGGTTAATTTAAGATCTAAGGTCTAGCTAGAAATACGTTTAAGCTACTGGCCAAACAGAATTGCAAATAATGTAGTTTCTGTGTGATTTTTTTCAGTCTGGGCAGCCAGGAATGAAGGGGCAACCTCCAACTAGAGTATAATATATCTTATACATCTTACAGGGCTATTCTTCTGAAGTTGGCTTATGGTTTGGTTTCCTTATGGATCATATTCCTCTTCACATTCAAATCAAAGTTATCCTTGATCAAAACCTAAGTGACATTTGGGAGAAAATTTTCTGTGAATGACTGTTTCATATACATATTGTGCTTTATTCCAAAATGCTGTTTCCTTAGTATATATATATGCATATACACAATCAATCAATCAGTCAATCACTGTCTATCATCTATCATCTATCTATCTATCATCTATCATCTATATCATCTATTTATCTATCATCTATCTCTATGTATATCTATCGATCAATTGATCTGTAGATCTATTGATCTATCTTTCTATCTACCTTAGGGTAATAATAAAAGGTTTTTGTTTCTCCTCATCCTACTTATTCACTCTGTTTGGTATTTTCATATATTCCTTGACAAATATGAAGATGCAATTGCGATAGTTATAATTGCTAAATGTTTCTAAAATTAATGGGAACGAGTTTATTAAAAGCTCCCATTTACTTAACACAAAGTTTGAATTATAATAGAGCTTGGTTAAATGTAATTATGATCTCTTAATGACTTCCAATTGATTTTTGTTATGGCCACCACAATTAAAGAGAACATAATTAATTTATTTTACAAAATAAGTAAAGTGGAGCATGACCATATCAGTGCAGTGATGTGAGTTGAGAGCTATTTTCAGGAACGAAATGAACCGGTATATTTAAAAAAATGTAAAAAACCTTTAGTGCTCATTGGGGAAGAGGCTTTTACTTTACAAGTGGAAAATTTAGACAGAAGGGCCACAGAATTTACTCACAAGCACAGTAATGAAATAAAGAAGACTAGAACCTAAAACTTCTTAGCCTTTCCATTGGTATCTATTTTTCCTTACCATCTACTTAGAGATGCTTCTTTGTTCTGGAAATTACTCTGTGTAATTAACAATTTGTCCTTTTTTATAAGACAAATGGCTGTAAATAAATGAGCAGATCAAAACATACTCCTGATTACTTTTAGCATCCTGATGATCAATAACAATGTGTTGTATTATAAAAATGTGTCACACTAATGAATAATTAATTTTAGGTACAATATATTCGAAGTCATTCAAATATGACTTAGCTCTCTGGGATGGTTTGAATAACAACATATAGCATATATTTGCATGTTTGGTGCCCATTTGGTGGAAATTTTTGAGAAGAATTAAGAAGTATACTTTTATTGGAGTTGATGTGGCACTGGGAGTAGACTTAAAAGGTTTCAAAAAACTCAAGGTATTCCCCGCCTCTTCCTCTGCCTCATGTTTATAATTAAACATAACAGATATCGGATGCTTCCACAGGACCATGTTGCTCTGCCTTCTGCCATGATAGTCGTGGACTCTGAAATTTTAAACGTTTAAATTGCAAGTTAAAAAGTCTGTCATTATGCATGTTTTAGACAGAAATTTTACTTCCAATTTATTATTTTAACTCTTAGACCATGTTAGTTTCTTAAGTTGTAAAGATTGATATCAGCATTGTAATGTAGAAAAATTAAATATGCATGTTTAAGTTTAAATAGTTACATTTTTATGCATATATTAGATAGATGCTTAGTACCATTGATATTTCTTTCTATGGGTAATGAAACATCATGTATTTTAAGCTTCTGTGTGCATATATTTTTATTATCTTGTTTCCCAAAAGATAAAAATCAATTATTCAATAAACAACATTTTTTTAAATAGGTAAACAATGTTTTGTCATGGGATTATACCCAATTATCATTGTTTTCTTACAGCTTTTATCATTTTTCTTCAACCAATTCATTAATATTTTCAAAGAATATGCACTCCATTTTACTGCTTTACAATAAATAGGATGTCATGCCATAAGTTATACAACACATATTTCTGTTTTTATTAATTAATTTATTTATTTATTTATTAAAAATCTCCACCTCCTCCCCTTCTTCCATTTCCCACCTCTTCCCCCCTCCCCCTCCCTCTCCAGTCCTAAGAGAAGTCAGGGTGCCCTGCTCTGTGGGAAGTCCAAGACCCTTCCCCCTCCATCCAGGTCTAGGAAGGTGAGCATCCAAACAGACTAGGCTCCCAAAGAGCCAGTACATACAGTAAAATCAAAACCCAGTAACTCATTCATTCTTTGATATGAAATGCAATTTTTCTATTTGAGTGAACAATTATAGAGGGTCTTAAACATAAATACTGTTCAATGAACACTTGATAAATAACATTAAAAATGTTATGGATATATTTAGGTAGTTATAAACACAGTTACCAGTCTCATGGTTGACCCAAAACAATGCACAGAGACATTTTATAGGTAGATCTTATTGGCTGAAATTTAAAAACTCAGGTTAATGATTTATGTTAGAAGCTTCACAGTGTTAAGTAAATACAAGTTTGTATTTTACAATTAATAAATGAGAGTTGGATACTGTTCAGGTTTCTAATATCCAAACAGTCAAGATAGCCATGAAAACTTATCCAACATGGCCTAGAGTGAGGAACAGTAAAGATAAGCAATTGTTTGAAACTGAAATATATTTAGAAAATTTCCGCTTACAACTCTTTTGCACTTTAAATCAAATGGCAGGACAAGGCTAAATCCTGAAATAGATGACTTGGATTTGATAGAAGGTATCTTTGTACATTACAAGTTACTATTTTCCATCAACCTTGATTTCTTTATTCATAATATGGAAGGGTCTGATTAACTCTTTTGACTCTTTGCAACTTTCACCACGATCTATGCTTTTCCTTCCATGAGTTCTAATTTTGTTCATTCACTTTGTATGAAAACTAGCTTTTGAACATTGATCTGATGGCAAGAATGGGACTTTGTGAAATAACACTTTCTAGTAAAAGTAATTTTATTTCTTCCAAGAATGAACTGTTACAGTCATTAAATTAACAAAATTACAAAGAAGGGTTAGCAATTTGAATTTTATAAGGAATCAGTCATCATTAAATGACCTCTGTAAGAATTCACTTGGTGAGATTTAGAGAACATAGAGAATTTGCTTCTAAACGCAAAGACCGTGTGTGTCAAGATAATTTCATTGGGAATGATGTGTCGCCTTCCTGAATTTTGATTTTGAGCAATCTGACAAAAAAGAAACATTAGCGTATATTTTGAAGTTTGTTGGTATGCAGGATGTCACTACAAGAAGGGATCAGAAGTAAAGCTAAAAGTATGTACATTTGATGATTTTTGGTACATTTGTTGATGTAATTTCCTCAGAAGTAGAATTTGAAATAAAAATTGCATCTTGGAGAAAAACATCTTCAGACATTAGTTGTGAAAAGGGAGAAGGAAAAAACAGGATATTCTTGGGCAAGAGGAAACATTCCATCTTACAGGAAAGCTGAGGAAATGAATAACTCAAATCCTTCAGCAACACCATGAAACTGGACAAATTCAATATGCCCTTTCTTCCTAAGTATATATAAGCAATAGTGACTGCTGAGTGACACTCTTAAAGAAGATGAACTGCCTGAAGAAGTTGTGTCGTTGGGAAGAATCAGATGGCAGCTGAGATACCTGGAAGAAGCTCAGATTACCCAAGCTGCCATTCAAGAAAACCTTAAACCTCGAGAACAGTCTGTAGGTAAGCATGTCTCTGGTTTCAATAAGATGTCATCAGTGCTACTGTGTACTTTGGTGATGCAGCTGAATTTGAGTTTTCTCTCCTATAAGTAAGCACACACCATATTCCTGTTAGTAACTCCAGTATAATCTCTTGGTTCGTTACACTGAACTTTGTTCTATCAGTAGTTTCTTATCTATTCATTAGATGCTTCTTCATTTCTTATGAATGAACATACCACATTGAATATATGAACATAAGTAAGGAATTAGGATAATGTAACACCTAACACTATTTTGTAACATATAAAATATAGAAAGTTAATTAAACTACACAGTAAAGAATTAAACTTTTCTC
Source organism: Alexandromys fortis (assembly GCF_014885135.2). Lineage (NCBI taxonomy): Eukaryota > Metazoa > Chordata > Mammalia > Rodentia > Cricetidae > Alexandromys > Alexandromys fortis. Next base: position 3,049,802 of record NW_026067938.1, on the reverse strand, counting down.
ATACTTAATATCTTTTAACTTACTTGCAAGCAAACAAGGATGACAGAAAAGAAAGACTCAATAAAACGTGTTCAACTTATTCCATCAAATCTCATTATTTCTATTGATTTGGTAACTAGTTGATGTGGGAGTGATTTCTTACTAATAAAGAAACTGCCTAGGCCCATTTAATAGGCCAACCCTTAGGTAGGCGGAGAAAGCAGAACAGAATGCTGGGAAAAAGAAGCTGAGTGAGGAGTCGCCATGATGCTCCCACTCCAGACAGAAGCAGGTTAAAATCCTCCCTGGTAAGCCAGCTCGTGGGCTACATAGAATATTAGAAATGGGTTAGAACAATATGTAAGAGCTAGCCAATAAGAAACTGGAACTAGCCAGGCCAGGCAGTGTTTGAAAGAATACAGTTTCCGTGTAATTATTTCAGGCATAAGCTAGCCATGCGGGCAGCCTGGTGCCGGGGACGCCGCAGCCCTGCCGCTCCTAATTCAACAGATGGAGCCCAGACGTGATGGGCTAAATCCACTTAAAAACCTGAGAGGGCTTAAAAAGGAGAGAGAGAGAATTTAAGACAGCTTTTTGCTGTTTCTGGGTTGCGTGCCTCAAAGAAATTGTCCTGACTCGGCAGCAGGAAAAAACTGGCTGTTTTAAAATGCCAGCTTTCTGGGCTGTGCAGCCATCACGGTCTCTGTCTGGCTCCTGCGGGAGACAGAGCTTTTGAATGGAGCATTTGGAGTAAAGTGCTAAGGCTTGCTTGATGACAATGTGGACTGCTGTGTGCCTGGAACTGTGTGTGGCTCAGGGGCACCAAATGGCTCTGAGGCAGGAGCGGCTTGGCTCAGCTCCGCCAGCCATGCTGAACTGTGCTGGTCTCAGGCAGGAACTACCGTAATTGCCATTATAACAGTGCAGTTAAGGTTTAGACTGGGCAGAATACAGGCGGTACCATATCACCTGTTCATGGTGCAACTTAAGTTTTTAAGAACTGCTTAACATTTTAAGAAATGCTCCTGGATAGTGAAAAAATTACAGATTCACAGTAAAACAGATTCAGACACTGTTGGATGAATGTACGTAGGCTTGGGAGAGAGAAGAAAAAAAT
>NW_026067938.1:2975962-3047579 GCF_014885135.2 Alexandromys fortis | reverse complement strand
CTTAGTTATGATAAGAGATAAAATAGATATAAATATTGTAACTGTAATTCTTGCTTGATAACTTTTGCTATATGTAATTTTACTATGTTAAAATGAAAGCCTTCCTTTTTGTTTAAACAGAAAAAGGGGAAACGATGTGGGAGTGATTTCTTACTAATAAAGAAACTGCCTAGGCCCATTTAATAGGCCAACCCTTAGGTAGGTGGACAAAGCAGAACAGAATGCTGGGAAAAAGAAGCCGAGTGAGGAGTCGCCATGATTCTCCCGCTCCAGACAGACGCAGGTTAAGATCCTCCCTGGTAAGCCAGCTCGTGGGCTACACAGAATATTAGAAATGGGTTAGAATAATATGTAAGAGCTAGCCAATAAGAGGCTACAGATAATGGGCCAGGCAGTGTTTGAAAGAATACAGTTTCCGTGTAATTATTTCTGGGCATAAGCTAGCCATGCAGGCAGCCGGGTGCCGGGGACGCAGCCCCGCCGCTCCTATCTCAACAACTAGTAAACCTCATTTTCCACTCTTTGAAGTGATAATGTTTCTGTCCATCAGCTCTTTTCTTTCAGGACTCTAATTTGAAATATTTCAAACACCTCTGAAATTTGCAAAATAATGCACACGCTTATCTCCCAGAAGGAATGTCCTAATGCAGATAGGCTGTGCTTTGCAAGCACAAACGGAATCATAAGACCGGGACACCTTTCTTCTAAGAAATCTACAGTCTACCCAGGATGTGGAATACAATTCTTATTCTGCTGGAGGCTCCAGGACATACAGCTGCTGGCTGACAACACTATCAAGTGGGTTCAAGAAGGGAATGGAAGGTTAACAACAGTCTCTGTAATAGAAATGTAGACAAAAGGTAATCCAAGTTTCTTGCTTTCAAGGGATTCACTGACAGTGGCTGACTATGAACTTCAGCTTTAAATCAAATAAAGTCCTCAGGCAGAGCAATGGTGGGACTGTTACCTCTGAGAAATGGCAGTGTGGCTCTCAGTATTTGAAATCAAAAAAAGATTTCAAGAGAATGTAAGGTGAAATCAAGATTTATAGTAAGTTCATGGCTCTAGTTTTTATGCATACATTAACATTTCCAGTATGAAGAGCTTAAATGAAAATAGTTTAACGGCACTGGCTCCCAGTTATTTCCAAATCATAAGCTGATCCAGACACTGACATGTAATTTTGCAACTGTACTTCGTCAAGCCAGACGTCTTTTTCCTAACTCAATTTTCTCCTAAGCTAACAGTGCCATCACAGGAAGAGCCTCTAATGTAAGGACTACTAATCACTTTAGATTTAATTTAAATACAAAGCAGAATATTAGCTTGAGAAGAAGAATCCTGGAGTGAACAGAGGTTTGAAAATGTGGTGAATGTCAAACACTCTGTTTTCTACTCACTGTCTCAAGTTGCCTTCTAATACTAACTTTCTCTCATTCATACTAACTTCAGGATAACATAGTGTTCATTGAAGAATGGCTACAGTCATTTTATCTAGGGCATACTAAGCAGATATGATGTATTTCTTTACAAGGTTATCATATGCTCACGGTACATTTTAGTATTTGAAATCTTTACTTGATGACTTTGCCTTGCATGGCCTTTCCTTCTCATCCCTTTATTTTTCTACAGAACTTCAAATGTGGTGCCCAAGTTGAGACCCCCAAGAGAGATCACCGGAATCCAGTCAAGTCGAGAATGCAAAAGCAAGGTTTATTTCCTCCCAGCTAGCTGGGAGTTCTCCATTACATATGACGCAGCAAAGTAGGGAGAGCTCCCATTCCTCATTGGGGTTGACATATATAGGCAAAACCTGCAAGCCAGGTTTACTTAGAGTCAAGAGGGTTAGTTTTGCTGAGTACAAGGTGTGGACTTCTGTTTCTGTGCATGCCCCTACCCTCTCCCTAAGCAGTTATTTTCTGCTCCTGTCTAGACCACAAAGCTGGGTGTTGACAGGGGCCTAGCTGCTAGGAACATTTGGTCTGCTCTTTTGTAAAGGTTCCTATTTCCAGCTAACTCTTGATGCTGCAAAGAGTCTTGAACCCAGTACCTTAACCAGCACCTGATCAAGCAAAGCTTCTTAAAAATTTCCATGTCTGTACACAAACTTAGATAAATGAGAAAGATACCATAGTTTGAGTTAAAATGAAGTTGTTGGGAAAAATATATATCTACATACAGCACCAAATACTGATCAAAACAGAATAAAAACAATACCACGTCTGCCATTTATAGTAATGCAACATAGATACTGTGCTATTGTAAATGTCACTATTTCTGTGACTTCTAAGTTTCATGGAGTATGCCGATGGTTTAGTCTGCATTTACATAGAAATACACACATATATTCCTAAATACATTGCAAGATGGAGTAATAGAACTATTGTCTCTTAGCAATAGAGGATGAAAATTTCATTTTCTATTAGTGGATATGACAAAATCAATAGTGGATACAGGACACAGTGACATGCTTAAGGAAATGAAAATTGGTCTGGGAGAGTGACTCATCAGACAAAATATGATCTAATTCAAGTCTCAGAAAACATGTGAGAAGTTGGGTACATTGACATATATGTGGGTGCCAGTCTTGGAGGTAGGAGAAAGGGTGATACATATGTCTTGCCTCTTAGCCAAAATATCTGAATTGGTATGGTTTAGGTTCACTGGAAGACCCTGACTTGACAAACAAGTTGAAAGGCAATTGACATCTACAGGCAGTACTTATATAGGCACTTGCGCACCCATGAATATTCACACACACTCACACACACACACACACATACACACACAGGGGATAGGACTATTGAGCAAGAAATTGTAGGTGATACATGTACCAGGTCACTTCTCCATCATTTATTTTTTTCTGCCATGTCTACATACTTCAAGCATGCTTCAAGTGTTTTTAATTATAATATAATTAGTCATCTACTCCATTTCTTTCTTCCCTCCAAACCTTCCCATATAGCACTCTTTGTTTCAAACTCATAGCCTCTTTTTAAAAATTGTTTATATATATATATATATATATATATATATAACAAAATCTTAACTATAACTTGTTCACTCTGTATAATATTAATTGTACATATGTTTTTATGACTGAGAATTGGGCATTGGGTAACCGATTGGTGGTCTCCTCTCAGGAATTCCTGTTAGTTCCACTCCCTCATTCGTTGCCTACAGTTATGTGTGTAATTCGTTGCCTATGGTTATGTGTGTAAGTTTGAGTGCTCAGAGAACAATGGAGAACGCAGAGAAGAATGATGGTCAAAGCCAGAAAATCTGAGTTGGCTTTGAGTTATGTCTCTTAGTGGTTTCAGCAGCTACACCCAGAAGTCTCAATAGCATGGCTACCTAACATATGAGCTAATTGCTTCCTGCTGCTATGCTGCCTATTGAGGGTTCAGCACCTAAAGTCAGAACCAGGATGTATGAGAAAATTCATGAATGTAGAAATGTTATTAGTTTTCTAATAATTAGACATTATTCATTTGAAAGGAAAAACAAAACCAGAAGCCTTCTGAGGGTAACTTCTCTTGTACTTCATCTTACATCCTTTCTGAGAATCTTTTTGCCTCCACATTGCTACTTAGTTTTTCCTTTTGTCTTGTTTTGTTTTTAACAGCTTTCTAATTAGCCCTACATAGTGTCTCCTACTTACAGCTCTGTCTTGTTCATTTCTTCTCTGTCTAGTTCTTCTATTGCTCTCTAGTTCTCTGCTCTTTTCCTACCACACACTGCTGTCTTTCCTTTCCACTTTCCTCTTCTACTCTCTGTCTCTCTCTTTTTCAGCCAGACTCTGAGCATTTATAGATTGTTTTTCTCGGTCCTACCTAATCTCAAAAAATACATTAAGTCATGTAGTTTCTCTCAGGCTAGCAATGCCACAATGACCCACAAATGAAGATTTGTGAGAGTTCCCAGGCTCTAAATTGGTGAGGGTTCCCAGACCAAAAATAACATTGGAAATCAAGACTTAACAATAACAATTAGTTAGCTGGGCCTTGAATGGAAAAGAGGACCTGCAAGACTAAAAGTTGTTTTGAACTCTGGCTTTGAATCAGTAAACAACCCCTGGGGAAATGACTTTGTGTATGTGTCTCTAGGGGCAATCAACCTGCTTTGAATCTGCTGAGTTTTTGGCTAAATGTACAAAAGACTGTTTTAGTCGCTGAGAAATCTCCTAAGTCAGTCTTAGTAATGAATGCTGAGTAATGAAAAAATATTTCTTTTCATCAATATCATATTACTTAATCAGAACCAGCCTCTAGATCATCCACAGCTGTATGTGTGCCAATACATGGGATACATACATGAGATAAGGACACATCAGTGGGAATACACCCGAAGCCGTTATTAGAGAAGAAATGAAGTTCTTAGGGGAGAAATGAAGAGATTCATGAGAGAAATTACAAACAGGAGCAACTGGTTTTACAGTCCGTGACCCCGTGGCTTTTCCAGGTGGTTCTCCCCACCAGGGAATCATGTGTCTGATGGGTCTGCTTGTTAAGCAGTAATTGTCACTTGCTGTATACTCCCACGGCAATTCTCTACATGAGCTGGACAAGAATGACAACAATAGACACACTATTGTTCCACTAAAGCACTCTTGCTTGTGTAACACACGGTACCCTCCTTACCTACTTTTGCATTTTCTAAAAATTATCTATTCAAAGGCTGGGCAGTGGAGACTCACACCTTTAATCCCAGCATTTGTGAGGCAGAGGCAGGTGGATCTTTATGAGATTGAGACCAGCCTAGTATACAAAAGCTAGTTTTAGGACAGGCACTAAAGCTAAAAAGAAACCCTGTCACACACACACACACACACAAAATCTATTCAGTACCAAAATTAGGTAATATCGTCATGTTTAGAGAACAAAGTTGATGATTTTCTGAAACAAGCTATATTGATTTTTGCAATAAAAGAGGTGGATTTTATATAGGAGTTACAAAAGGATTTAAATGCAACAGAAAATTTTAAAGGCCTATCATGCCAACATTGCTATATTCATCAGATGGCAAGGCAAAATTCTGGATGTTTAGGTTAAGACGATCCATGTGTTTGTACCACTTATACCCTAAGACTTATACTAAATAAGTCCTTCACTCTTCCTTCATGTGGGTGATTATTTCAGACCACACACTCTATAATTTTGAGACAAAAAAAATGCTGGTTCAATGTTCTGTTTTCACATCTGGCAAGAAATATACACACGTATTCCCTAGAGATAGCATATGGTCTTTGAAGACCTAGAAATTATTGAAGCTAATTGAATTTATACGGCATCTGGGTTGTCAGAAATGCCGTGATGGCAATACATAGGCTTATTACCAATGCCAAATGTGAAAATGGCATAAAAAATTACAACTGGGTTCACATAAAATGTTAAATTGGACGCATTGTCCATGCTACTTCTTGCCGCCTTAATTCCATGGCTCTTTCCAACCCCTCAGAATCGGATATTGCTGTTTTGTTGTTGTGGTTGTCAATTGTTTATTTTATCCTGAATCTCCTTCTCAACAGGCTATGCCAACTTCTAATGGAAGCCCAGAAATATATGCCCCCTGTATATATAATATATAAATTTTATATTTGACTCTCTTACAGAAATTACTGAATTTACACACACACACAGAGACACACAAATACACATATATTCACCCAAAACTCATTAACATGGTAGACAATGATTTCTACTGGGAAAAACTAAGTCGTTTTGACTAGTTGATATATTGGATATTTAATTGTATTATATACTATTTGTTGAATAACAATTGATCTAAGAAGTATACTATGATATTTTGACATTTCCATATTATAAAATGATCAAATCTGGCTAGTAGACATGCTCATCTTCTAAAATACTTATTTTACCTTTGTTATAGTAAGAATATTAAAGTTCCAAAGTTGTAGTTGCTTTGAAATATGCAGTATGTCTTTTTTCACTATAATCACTACTTTGTACAACAAAGTAGCAGCACCGTCTTTAACAACCGTTTTTTTTTTTTTTTGCTAACTGTCATAGCCTTCAATAAGCATTCTAATATAAATTTTTATTCACATGTACAAGGGGTTCATTGCAAACCATACTACTTGAGTCAGAATTGCTTCTCTTGGATTGCTTTGTAATCTACCTACATATGCATTGCGCTTAGACTCCAAAGCAGCCCCATGCTGTCAGGCTTCCTCCGGTGATCAGGTGGTGCCTAACAAGAAGCCAAGTGACAGCTCCTGATGACTGTATGGTGAACAAAGGCACTTCTATTCTTGCCAGGAACATTGGAACACACTGTGATTTGCGCAGTACTATTTATTCCCTAGGGACTCAGAAGAAAACCATCTCCTTTTAGGCTTTAGGTACAAAGTTTGTATGCGAGTTACGCTTTCTTTTATTGTTATTTAAAACAACACCAAAAGTTGTTTTAAATAACAATAAATGTAACCTTAATAGTTACATTTAGCAGTCCGGTTCACTTATGTGAAAGGACAAGGTATATGAAAAATGGGCACTTGTGGATTATTATTAAGTCAAAAAATAATGTAAGAGAAGCTTCTAATACTTAAAATACCAAAGGAATACAACTTTCTTTGTTGCGAAGTCAAATGTATAAAATTACATTTTTCTTATTGTGAAAGACTTGAATTGAGAGCCAAGTCCATAGGATTATTAGATAAAGTAGGAAGAACAAATGAAATACACTTACGTATTTTTAATGCTTATCTTTAAATTACATTTCAATGTCGAGAGTACTAGAATGAGGGAGTGGGAAACTACCTGAAGGGATCAAAGTATTTGAAGTACAAGCATAAGGAGTTGAGGTTAAATCCTACCACTCTTGTAAAAAGCCGAGCATTGACGTAATTTTCCTATGGAAGGCAGAGACAGGAAGGTTAAGGAAGCTTGCTGCTCATTAACCGTGCTTCAGGTTTAGTGAGAGACTCTACTCTAGGGACTGTGAACTTTGAGGGAATGTGTCTTCATTGGACATGGACATGGTAGTGAAGAAATCTTCCCCAGCTAGGCTGCGAGTGATGGCAATGCCATCATCGGTCCAAGTGGGATAGTGGCCAGCATGTCCAGAAAATGTGCACTTTACCTTACTCCTCTGGGTATCACAGCCTGAAGTCTGATTCTCTCTAGATACTGCTCCCAAGATTAGTTAAACTTACCTTCCATTCAGCTGTATGTAAACACAATTACCACCCATGTAAGTTGTTCATAATAAACACGCTGCACATCTAGGGAAATGAAACCCGACTCAAACCTCTCCACTCCAACATTTATTTGTATGTCTTTATTTTTGTTCTTTCTCCATTCCCTTACAGCCCAAGTGAGGTAAATCCCTGGAGCTGTGCAGAGCATAGCATTTGTCTCTAATTAAAAGAGTTAAGTATGTTCCTGTATGACACTTGGTGTTACCCTCTGGTCCCTAATATGCATATAAACTCATGTGTGCATATACTACAAACACACTTAACTCACACACAAGCCCACATATACAAGAAGCATGCACACTATTACCAGAATGGAACCTAGATTTCCTTTTTTAAAATAATATTTAGTTTCATGAGTTATGTTAATTTTATTCAAAGAATACTCCAAATTGTTAACAATTGAACTTTTTACCTGAACTTGAAGAAATGAAACAAAGACCATTCAACTATAATTTCTGGTTGCATTACCCCTGTCTGAAATGCACCATTCTTTAGTTTGCATCTTGATTTTAGCTTCCTATCGCTGCTGCCTGTTGCTCAGTTTGCAGTCTATTCAAAAAGCCCACCTTCTTTCTGGGAGCGAACATAAAACCCGGTCTAAGGAAGTACTGCTGGTAGGTGCTGGCTGCATGGTTTGTCATGTTTTAGTCCCGATGTTCAGCAGGAGCCAAACAGGTGCTTTTTAATGTACTTCAAGCACAACAGGCTGAAAGCACCAGGCTTGTTAAATGAATGTTTTTTAGAGACTTAATCCGAATCCCATTAAAGTTAGGAAGAGACTTCTAACTGTGGCTTGCCATCTTGTTTCCCGGAGGCGTGCGCAGATATAATGAACTGGCTTGCATGCTTCCAGGAGTGCTTGTTAGGTGCCAAACTGTTAGACTTTGCTTTCTTTCATCTACATACATTCTCATTCCATTGTCGGAACAACACACTGAGGCAGGATTGTTAAGCAGCTATCGAAATTCAAAAGTTAAGCAACTTGCATACAGTCATGCACAAGATAAAGAATATGCTAGGTAGAGGCGGGGCTTCGATTCAGATAGAAATCTAGTGTCTTCTCTCTTAGACTGCTTATAAAGAGAGTGCTATCAGACATCAAGGACCCAAATAGAGATGAATACTAGAATTCCGCTGTTCATGAAAGATTTCCCACTGAGGGGGAAATAAAAGAAGAAAGAAAGGAAAGAAGGAAGGATAGTAGGAGAGAAGACCAACAAATAAAAAGAAGTAGATTCAAAATACTATTTTCATAACACTGTTCCTAACTTAGGATTCTTGAATCAAGTTATTTATATGATAATTTTATATTTCTTCCTCTAAATGTACTGATAATGATATTTTAAACCGTAGCTTTTGGATCTGGTGAATATTAACATATTAAGAGTGGTTATAAGTTATTTGAATATTGGAAGTGAATCCAGAAAATTTATAACCAAGAGGTACAACCAGGAAATCCCAGTTCTGAGCCCACTCTTTACTGGTTCCCACCTTCCAAGAGCAGTCACTAACAGCAGTCTTCCAGTGAGTGGTACTACAACCCCAGGACAGCAGAAGTAGTGATATGTAGTTGTTTTCCAGGTTGTTATTATCATTTTCTGCCCAGACCTAGCTTCCGGTACAACACATAGCACACATGAGACCAATTGGTACCTCAAGTGATTTCTTTGAGGAAAAGTCAGACTTTGCGAAGTATATGTGAGTCCGAATGTCTATGCTCTTGTGTAGATATTAAATGATCTCTGTTAATATTTTGTTGATTAAATAGTAATCCACTCAGCATTATCATGCTTTTATTTTCTCCAATAAAATTTACATGAGACAACCTTGAAATCAGGAAAGTGTGTAGGGATTTCAAGTGATAAAGGCTCTATATCCCAGATGAGAAGGAAGACTGAAAATTCAAATGAGTAGCAAAGAGCAAGATTATCAGGGAATAAGAACAAAAAACAAACATTGTCTGCCAGTCTTCTGTACGTCTCCTAATCATGGGAGTGAAGTAGCAGAATAGTTTTGATTTCATTTTGTGTGAATGTAAGACAGATTAAGTCAGGACAGGGGAGTAAGTGGACTAGAATTTATAGTATCTCTTACTGTTCAATTACAGATAATTTATTCTGCTACATAATGTTTAGTACATTTTTTCTTTCATAATACATAACCATAGAGAATTTAAAACAACCTAATACATTTATAAATATAGTCAGAGTACATTGGAAGTAAATTTGTTAAACTTTATGCCATATTTCCCAATTCATATTTTAAAATCTGTAACAGAAATTCTATGTAGAGTTGATATTTTATATAATTAACCTTTTAAGTTATTTGTTAATGTTTTATTTTTCAAGTTTGCTTTTTTTTTGAGAAAATATCCCATTCCAGCTAAAACATGGTCTTTCTTTAAATTATAAAATGCAATTTTCATGAAGGAAAAGGGCCGTGTAGGCATGGATATCGCTAGATGTGGTGACAGATGTGTTGGCAAGCCAGGGAACACCAACAACTGTTGGCCATTAGCTTCACTTAGTAGAGAGAAGCGAACAGATTCTCCTTCAGGCCTTCCAGGAACATGCACCCTAACAAAGCTCTGTATTTGAAATGGGAGAGAACTCATTTCTGCTTTAAATTCCGCATCACAGTGTTTGATGTTTTATATAGTGGCCTTAAAATAAACATATACACATATCAACAGATGTACAAGTGGACACACACCACCCACATACACACCCTCCCACCCCCACATACACACACAAACACACACACACATATACAATTTTCCATCCACCCTTTTGGTTGTGGGTATGTCGTTTTCTGGAAGTACAAGAGAAGGAAGGTAATAGTTTAACCAGTGTTAGAATGAAATCTCCTTGAGATCAAAGTTTTCCTATTAAAAGTTAGCTATGTAGCATGGAATGTGAATTTCAAATTGGCTTGAATTTTAGTTAAATTGTGTTTGTTTTTAGTGTATTTAAATTTTGTTTAATATGGCACGTTGTACCACAATTTTGATCAAATTATTACAAATAAACAGTCATATAATGCTAATTTTGTTGGCGAAAATAGTAAAGTCACAGTATATTAAGGAAAAGGAAGACAAATGAACTACTTAGCTCATATGTTAGCCCTTTAGTGTAAAAAGACCAAAGGGTGTATTATTGGGGAGCATTTTAAGAGTTTTTTTTTTTTATTATTTAAGCCAGAAAAGAAAAATGAGAGATCGAATAAATTAGGACCTAGCTGAAGGTCATTTTAACTGTACTAATTTAGAAATACAGTAGAGAAAAGATTTTCTATCTCCTAATGAGGCACAATATATGCATAGGGATGTGGTTAGATATGGCATGAGATTCTGTTTGGACACCTTCTCAATTAGTTTAATAAAAATGAAGTCCCAAGAATGAGATTAATTCAGCAAACCAATTGATAACAACTGATTAATTTATGCCAGTTATCATTTCTAGAGTAGTTTGAACATGGAACATGTTATGAGTAATAAGTAGCATTATTAAGATTATAATGATGATGATGCAGATGAAAAATCTACCATCGGTCCCATTTTATAGTAGAGACTTAGGGAAAAGTGGCATGGTAGTCAGAAAGAAATATCAAGCTATTTTAATTTTCTTTCCTGTTTTTTGCACACACATAGGCACACATACATTCACACATACACACATAAATTAAAGTTGCCCTTTTACCCCCATTTTGCTTCAAATTATTTTTCTATTTAACATAAACTATTACGTTTTCTATCAATTTTGAAAATATGAAAAATTAAATAAACTGTCATGTTTTTTAAAAAAAATATCTAGAAGGGAGATCTCTGTGATGAAATTTCCAGAGAGGTTTAGATCATCTGGGTCCTGACTTAATGAATGGATTAACCTCTCTATGGGTTCGTAGTAAGGCACTAGTACTGGGGGATGGTATCAGGTGGGAAGTAGAGTCCAGTTGGAAAAAAGCCTATTAAATGGGGGGCATATCTTTGGGCCTTTCCACTGCCCTTGCTCTTTTCTCTATTTATTCTCCCTACAGTTCTTCCCACCCCTCTTCTCGTGGCTTTAACAAGGTGCTGCATTTACTCACGGCTGTAAGGACTGATGCCTCCTAAACTATGAGCAAAATCAATGTTCCCTTCTTTAAGTTGTCTTCTTAGGCGTTTGCTCAGGTCAATGAGAAAATAACTGCCAATCTGTTTCTGAATTTGTATATTCACCTCTTTTTCATTATTTCATTTATGTAGATTCATATAATGTATAGCCAAGTAGCTAATATCAGTTTGGTCCTTTATAAAAATAGAATAAATAGATTAAATTTCCTTGATTCAGGTTAGTTTTGGAAGTAGTGTTGATGGAACTTTATTGAATTGGATAAAACGTTTAAGAGGCAATAAAAGAAATTGAATCTCTTAGCTTAAAACCATCTTGTTAGTGGTAGTGCACACCTTTAATCTCAGCACTCAAAAACAGAAGCTGGTGGATCTCTTAATTCAAAGCCATCCTGGTCAACAGATCAAGTTCCTGGACAGCCAGAACTATCAAAGAAAACTTGTCTTGAAACATCTAAAAAACAAACAAACAAATACAAAACAAAACAAATAAAACCCAATATATGTGATTTTTATGACTAGTGATTCTATTATAATAAAACCTTCGCTAATATAATCTGAATTATTTTTAAGAAATTATATTTTCATTTAATTTAGCAGTCAATAAGATAATTGTGGGTAATAATCTAGGATCAACTAGAGAAAGAACATTTAACTTGTAGTCATATTTATAGAAAGAATCAGCTGCCAGTTTTAGAGTGATTAAACACTAGAACCACTGTTAAAAAGTTGAGTTTCTTAAATTATTGAATAAAGATCAATTTCTGGTCCAATACATAAGGAATTTCAACAACTTCATTCTTTTTTAACAATAAGTGAACACAGTCATAATGAAAGTTATGATATAAGATACAGAAAATTAAATAATAAAATGCTTAGTTAATTTCCATAAAGAAGAGAGGAACAAAAGAATGAAGTGAAAGAAAACAAGTAGAAAATAGAAAGAAAATAGTATTTCCATTAATCCAGTTACAGCAGTAATCGCATTTGTTATCAATTCATGGACAAATAGATTACCATAGAGGATCCAAAATGTGACATAAATTATTAAAATGTAAATCATATAAAAATTATTTACTAAATTAAGACACATATAGAGTAAATTTATATGCTTTGCTAATACTTGTCAAACAAAATGAGGAAGGCCTGCGATGATTTACAGAAGTAGAGGTTAAAGAATGACGTCAGCTCCTTTGATCCTGCAGCCCATGGCTCTTTCCTATATTTCTGCTAAGAATTGGGAAAGTAATTTGCTGTAATTGTTTTTTTTTTCTTCTCATCATCTCCCCACATTTTTTTCTCTTTTTTTTTCTTCTTCAGAAATTCAAATCTAAAATGTTTTTTTTTCTTAAAATGTAGAAAGAAAGTAAAAATAAATACATAAACTAATACATAAATACATAACTAAATACATAAACAAATAAATACATAAACTATATATTATTCAATTACCAATTATCACTTATAAGTATATTTCTAAGAAAACTAATCATTGGCAAACAAGTTATCTCCTGAACACGATGTAACAAGATACAGTAAGACTAGGCACAAACCTTCATTTCAAGGCACGGCAAGGCAGCAAAGTAGAGGTAAAAAGGCTCAAAGAGATGAGAAAAAGTCAGAGAAACTCCTGCTCCCACTGTAGGGACTCTCACAAAACACCGAACAAACAAATTTAATATATATACAGAGGATCCAGCATAGGTCCTTGCAGGCTCTGTGATTACTGCCTCGGTCTTGTGTGCACCATTGAGCCCTGCTTAGTTGTTGTTTCTGGGATGTGGTCTCCTGATGTTCTTGATCCATCAGATTCCACAATTCTTCCTCTTCTCTGTGGCATTCTCTGAGTTCCAAGGGCAAGGACTTTATGGAGACCTCCAATTTGGGCTCTGCACCTAAAGTTTGGCCGGGGTTCTCTGCCTCTACTTTGATCCATCAACTGCCATAGGAAGCCTCTATGATGATGATTGAGCTATTCCAGTCCTTTAGCAGTACCCAAACATGGATAATAATAGAAAATAATATAATATGACCCAACAAAACCTAACACATCACATAGGGTAAAGAAAATAAAAAGAGAATGTGAAAACACCAAACAAAGGCATGACAAACAACGACTCAGTCTTTCAGGAATTCAAGAATCCCATTAAAAAATAAAACACCAATAAACCAGAATCCATAACATATATTCAAAAGACTTGTTATGTAATTTTGAGAAGAAAGAAGTATAAAACAAAATTAAAACAATAAGATAATTGAAAAAAGAAAGGAAACTCCCTGAAAAGACATAATGAGCAAGTTGGGAAGGGGGAGCATCACATCTCATGTTCTGGTGCTAGGAAGGGAATAGTGACTTGGATTTAGGGGACAGAAAGGATCGTTGAAAATCTGTAGTTATCTTATGGCTTCTTTACCTGAATTAACATCTGGATTCCAGGGAATGCCTGATGGAAATGAGCAATGGGATTAAGCAATGAATGTGTGTGTGTGTGTGTGTGTGTGTGTGTGTGTGTGTAAGAAAATGTGCATGTGATCCCTTTGAGCCTTTGGCGTGTGGTAGAGATGAAGCTGAGACAGAAAAGGTGGTCTACTATAGACCTGAGAATGAGCCTGTAGTGACTGGACTTGGCGGAGATGTGTGAGAGAGGAAGGTTGGTCTGCAGTTAGCCTAGCTGCTTCCCTGAGCAAAGTGTACTGTGGCTCCCCAGAGGATGCTTGCTGCATTTGGGTGCTAGCATAAAGCCTTGAGTAGGGGAAAGCAGATAGTAGAAGAAGATCTGTGAGATTTGCTGAAGACGGAGAATGGAGATTGCAGTAAGTGGTCTGCTACAGAGCTGGGTATAAGTTTGGGGGACTGAATTTGGAGGAGTAGAGGGAGGTGAAGATTTGCACTTAACTTTCTTGATTCCCTGGACAGAGTACTTCTTTTTTTCTTGAATACCATTTAATTCCCTTATGACATAAGCAAAGAGTTCTATCAACACCCTGATAACTAATGAAAGTATTTACAAACCAGAGTAAATAAGAGTTAACATTGTAAGTGCAACATTAAAAATTGTTAGCCATGATTCAAGGTGATAATGATTACTAATTTTTAATTTTTCTTCATAACAATGTATTGATAATATATAAACACCAATGTATTATTAAGATTTGGATAATGTCATAATCTGTCTATACATCTTCAAGAAAATATAACCACTTATGGTTTATTTGAAGATAAGCAAATTGACACATGTAAATGTCACAAGTCTATTCTGGAGGTCTATTTTATAAATTTACTATTAATGACTTTAGTAAGATGGGGATAAAACTTTGCAGAAAATAATTGAGAGAGTATCATAATTATACTACTAGCATATTTAGTTTTTCATTAAGTGTATTGACTCTCTGTTCTGGACTCATTTATGCTGAGCAGCATATATTTTCTAGAAATCATAGTACAATATAGAGTTTATTAAAAAGTAGTGTACTCGTTATCACTTTATCTGAGATGATGTAGACAGAATGGAAAGGGAAAAATATCAGTATTCATATGAATAAATAAGATAATGAATGAAAACCACGAAATATCACTTACAAGAGAGTATATTTTCAGAGCAAATAGGGAAGGGAAAATGAAAGCAGAAAAATTGCAGAAGAAAAACAAGAGACAGCTATATAAGGCCCTGGAAGTTCCCTTGGGAGAGGCTATTATTCATATTGATTTTCATTTGCAAGTTTTCTGTCCGCCCTCCCTCTATTGGATCACTATGTAATTCATTAATAATAAATGATGTAGTAGTGAGTTACTCCTTAGGCTGTAAGCATGGCAGTCATTAGGATATATTAACCCACCGATTGTGCACCACATCTCCTGCATCATAAAACCCACTTCATTGTGGAATCAAGAGCCTGGAATGTAAAATATCAGTTCCAAGGTTTGAACCACATGCAATGAAATGTGTATAATTACAGGATTCAACTCTTATTAGTTGGAACTTAAAGTTAGTTATTTGCTTAATGAGTTGTACAAGATTATAGGATTCAACTCTTTAATTATTTTTCATTTTAAATTGATTTGTTTGCCTTCAAAATGCTGACTTGATACATGGATGCATAAAGCAATAAAGCAAAGGTTGTTGTTGTCCTCAAAAATATTACATCTGACCATTTCCTGGGTGCTTTTTGTAAGAATCATAAAATTTCTTTCCTTTCCTTTTTTTTCCTTTTTATTAAAAATTTCCACCTCCTTCCCTCTTTCCATTGCCCTTCCCCTCTCCCTTGTCCTGCTCCCCCTCCCTCTCAAGTCTAAAGAGCAGTCAGGGTTCCCTCCCAGTGGGAAGTCCAAGGTCCTCCCCCCTCCATCCAGGTCTAGGAAAGTGAGCATCCAAACAGACTAGGCTCCCACAAAGCCAGTACATGCAGTAGAATCAAATCCCAGTGCCATTGTCCTTGGCTTCTCAGTTAGCCCTCATTGTCAGCCACATTCAGAGAGTCCGGTTTGATCACATGCTCCATCAGTCCCAGGCCAGCTGGCCTTGGTGATTTCCGATTAGATTAGCCCCACCATCTCAGTGGGTGAGCGTACCCCTCGTCATCCTGACTTTCTTGCTCATGGTTTCCCTCCTTCTGCTCCTCATTTGGACCTTGGGAACTCAGTCCAGTGCTCCAATGTGGGTTTCTGTCTCTATCTCCATCCATCGTCAGATGAAGGTTCTATGATGATATGAGCCTATAATCGGGATCCTAGAGAAGCTAAATAAGAAGGTGAACCCAAAGAAAAACATATATTTATCCTCCTGTATATTGGAAGTAGACAAGATTGCCAGGCAAAAATTGGGAACTTGGGGGTGGGGGTGGGGATTAGGGGAGTGGGGGAGAGGGGGAGAGAGAAGGGAGAAGGGGAGGATGGGGAGAGCTTGGGGGAAATGGGATGGTTGGGATAGAGGAAGGGTGGTTATGGGAGCAGAAAAGTGGAAATCTTAATTAAGGGAGCCATTTTAGGGTTGGCAAGTGACTTGACTCTAGAGGGGTTCCATGGTGTCCAAAGAGATGTCCCCAGCTTGTTCTTTGGGCAGCTGAGCAGAGGATTTCTGAACTTGCTCTATCCCATAGCCACACTGATGAATATCTTTCCTTTTCTTTTTCAAGCAGGGTTTCTCTGTAGCTTTGAAGCCTCTTCTGGAGCTAGTTCTGAAGACCAGGCTGGCCTCAAACTCACAGATATCTGCCTGCCTCTGCCTCAGGAGCACTGTGTTTAAAGGCGTGTGCCACCACCGCCCAGTGTATAATCATAAGATTTCTTTCATGTGATACCATTTTAGGCTTTATTTATCCTGTACGTGTGTGTGAAATATAAGCTTCAGACTGTAAGTGGGTAGCTAAACATTTAGTTTAAATGCCGAATGCATAGATGACAAAAGAAATGACTGGTACCCAAGTAAAGAGAACTTCAAATTGTAACATGAGCGATGGTAACTGGAAGTTAATGATACATCTGAATATTGTGGCCCGAGGCATTTTTACTGTTTCAAAGTCTTAAACAGGAACACGTGTATCCTTTCATATGTGTGGGAGACATTCCCATTCTGTGTTAGAACTAACTTATTTGTATCATTTA
Organism: Alexandromys fortis; assembly: GCF_014885135.2. Lineage (NCBI taxonomy): Eukaryota > Metazoa > Chordata > Mammalia > Rodentia > Cricetidae > Alexandromys > Alexandromys fortis. Next base: position 3,030,650 of record NW_026067938.1, on the reverse strand, counting down.
AATATCTTTTTTTTTCAGAATGACAAATACCCAGATACAAGCTGTCAGTAGTTCCTATCATGAATCTCACATTGTCATCAGACATACCTTTTCATTAACCAAATAAGAAGCAGAAAATGAAGGACATCTCCTAAGATGATAGGCTGGTTTACATCTAGAACTGTCACTTCACCATGAGACAAAAATTATATAAATTTTATATGTATAAATAAATTATATATAAATATATATAAATAAAATATATAAAAATTATATAAATTTTATATGTATAAATAAATTATATATAAATATATATAAATAAAATATATAAAAATTATATAAATTTTATAAATGTATAAAAATTATAAAGTGATAAAATTATATCACTTTAGGTATACAGCATATTTCTATTTAGTAGATATGTTTGATGTGACTGCTTAAAGCTATTATAATTTGTTTTTTCTATGTGACTGTTAATCACTTGACTGTAGTTCTTTTCGAATACTAGGTGAGAATAGTGTTGTTATGAACATTTTACATATTCTTTCCTTTAATAAGAAGGTGGACTGATGGAACATATATGTTTGAATAAGTGAAGGTTCTTAATTTAAAATTTACATATATACTTTTTTGTAATTCACTGTATCTTAATTTGTTTTGTTTGAAGTTATAAGTATATTTCTTAGTATTTCCTCCCAACAGGTATATGAATCTATATTTGATGTTTAGATGCAACAACTTAAACAATAAAAAATACAATGTAAGAAATTATTTACTCCTAGAGGTTAGAACGATTAGTAAAATATATGGATTTTTTGAGAGTGTCGAACAATGGATCAAGAATACCACTAACTCGGGCTGGAGAGATGGCTCAGAGGTTAAGAGCATTGCCTGCTCTTCCAAAGGTCCTGAGTTCAATTCCCAGCAACCACATGATGGCTCACAACCATCTGTAATGGGGTCTGGTGCCCTCTTCTGGCCTGCAGGCATACACACAGACAGAATACTGTATACATAATAAATATTAAAAAAAAAAAAAAAGAATACCACTAACTCTAGAGTTTACATGATAACTCAAGAAAATGCTGCATGCCATCAGTTAGAGCTTAGATTCAGGCCTGGTTAGATAAGGCATAGTCATAACTTATCTAATGGGCAATAGATCCTTATAGAAAGTGCTGGAACCTATGCATCAATCCCAGGAGTAGCCCTTCTTAGAGATATATACAGATGTCCAGACTTCTGGAGATGTTTGCTCCAGGCAAAGCTGTCTATTGGGGATCAGGATAGATTTTAATTGTTTTCACCGGCTCTTTGTGCTACAGGGCCATGGATCACTGTGATGAGATCTGGGGAAACATAGATATTGCAAGTCCATAGAGAAAACTAACACATGTAACAATTCAGAATATTTCTTCCTACATTATTTCTCTGACAGTTCTAACTTGGGATCAAAAGGGATAATATTTAATTATTTATAGTCTTTTGTACAGATCAAACAAAATGTATTCATTTTGAACTAAAATAATTCATTAATACAATGAAGAAAGAAGCATGGAAGGAAGGAGAGTTGTTGACTGAGGTTTCTGACCTAATTGGTCCCTCTATGTTAGCCACGCCATTCATAGTAGTTTAGTCCCAAATAAGCACACAGAGGTCTACGTTAATAATAAACTGATTGACCTATTAGCTCAGGCTTCTCATTAACTCTTAAAACATATATTAGCCCATAATACTTGGCTGTGTTAGCCACGTGGCTTGGTACGTTTTTCAGCGAGGCAGTCACGTCTTGCTTGCTCTGTGTCTGGCTTCCTTTGTGTCTGGGTGACAACTGCAGACTGAAACTTTACCCTTCCCAGAATTCTCATTAACCCACCTGTGCTTCCAGTCTGTTTGCCCTGCCTATACTTCCTGCCTGGCTACTGGCCAATCAGTGTTTATTTAAAATATAATTGACAGGATACAGACTATTGGCCCATAACAGAATAGCATAGAGTAAGAAAGATAGATACTTAAGAAAGACAGATACTCATAGGTGGTTTTTAAACATAGAGGAAAAAACAAACAAACAAACAAACAAAAAAACACAACAGCCTACAAACCTCAATCCCAGAGAACTTAGACAATAATGGGGACACTAAGAGACTCTTATATAGCTCTAATCTACACAGGAAGTAGAAAAATACAAGATCTCCTGAGTAAATTGGGAGCATGAGGACCTAGGGAAGGGTTGAAGTGGGAGGAGACACACAGGGAAGGGAACAGAGAAAAATGTAGAGCTCAATAAAAATCAATAAAAAAGGGAAAAAAAAGGAAAAATATAGATAGATAGATAGATAGATAGATAGATGATAGATAGATAGATAGATAGATAGATAGATAGATAGATAGATAGATATAGAGATAGATAGACAGATCGATAGACAGACAAATAGAGATGAGAGAGAGAGAGAGAGAGAGAGAGAGAGAGAGAGAGAGAGAGAGAGAATTAGGTAATACCAGAGAGCTCATGTGATAACCCTAGCATAAATGGTGTGGAATACAGTCACCCCTGTGACTCAGTTTGTAAGGTAAATTCCCTCTAGTCATATGACCTATGAGCCATACAATATTTGGAAATTATCTGATTCTGAAGTTCCTGAATACCAAGTCCTTGTAGTCACTGTTTTAAAGTTTTAAAATAACAGGCACCATGTATCATGAGAAGTTCTAATATGTCAGTTGGTGGGAACATAAAAATCTTAGACTATCTGAGGTTTATTCAAACAGTCAACTAGCAATGTGTCTGACACAAACACAAGATATTTACCTGACAAGTAACAATACAGTACTAGCATTGGGTACAAAGTAGAAATACTACCTACAGACAGCATTGACTGTTAAATGTCAAACCCTGAAATAGATAAAATATCTACCTATAAGAACTCTGAACTTACTTTTCCATAATGCTTCAGATGGAAGTTTTATTTGTTCTTAAGAAGAGACAGAAACCCTGTCTCGAAAAACCAAAAAAAAAAAAAAAAAAAAAAAAAAGATGCCTGTGTTTCCTTACTTCTCTTCTTATCTTGATAGTTTACTTCCTAACTCTTTTCTTAAAAGTATCTAAAAGTTAGCACTGCTCAATATTTCCAACTCGGTTTAGTGGTTCTTTCTTTCTTTCTTTCTTTCTTTCTTTCTTTCTTTCTTTCTTTCTTTCCTTCTTTCCTTTTATGTGAATGAGGGAATTATTTTTTTATTTTTGTTTTTAAAATAATCTTAAGAGAAAAAACTCTTCTCTTTTGAAATTCTATATTTATGAAATCATCTTTCTTGGTGAAATATATAAGTCTGAATTTTCAATCTTGGTTTCAGTATTTATATTTTCCTCACAAATTTCTAACTAGTTATAAAGTATGCATGTGTAAGTCTGTGTTTGTGTGTTTTCATACCATACTCAGATTCTTTAGCTAAATGTTTCACTGAAACTATAATATCTTACCAATTATACAAACAATTACCTAGTCTTCTGAGTTCATATATTCTATTCTATGCTTCCCTTTTTCCTAGTATATAGCATATGCATATTTGCAAGTTTTTATGGTTTTTATAGTTTTTTTGCTCTATACTATGATTACCACTACTAACAGAATATTGCAAACAAACAACTCATAGTACCTAAAATAAATGACTTTTCTTTAGAGAACCTACAGCAAAGTCAGTTCTAAAAGCTGAAATTCTGAAGCTTATAATTAGCAAATCAAGAAAATAATTAAAATACCATAGCTTGCAGAATATTAGTAGCAAGCCCCAATGTCATCATGTATGCTCATATTTTAAGAGGTATCTTCTAAGGTACCATGAGCATAGCTTAATTATAAGAAAAAGGAAGGATGTAAAGAAAAAAAAAAAACAAAATTCCTTCTCTGGGAACTTCACATGAATGACAAAAAGCAAACATGGAACAGAGAAAATAGTGTATGGTAACAGTGTCTCATGTTCATGAAGATAGATTGAAGTATGGTTAATTACGATATGGAGTTTGACAGGGATATACTCAGGGGAAAACAGAAGTTCTCTATAAGAGACAGAAAAAAACATATATTACAAGCTTAGGACAATACTTGAGAATAAATGTTAAGAATAATGAGATGTCTCAATGTGTAAAGTCAAAAGCCTGTTGATTTGAGTTCCTTTCCTTGAACTACATAAAGGCAGGGACAGATCTTCCTAATCTCTACACATGCACAGTGTCAAAGCATGCACAACTACTCCATGCACAAACACACATACATATGCACATGCACACACATGCACACAGGCATATAAATAAATTAATATAGGATCAGAGTTTTTAAGGAAAAAGAGAATGCAAGTCACAAATAAATATTAAGTCAGAAGTAGCTGTTTTTAATAGGTTTTATAAAGGGTCCACAAATGGTTTATATTATTCTTTGTCTGATTTCTGAAAGCATTTGTTGGTACTACCGTAATCCACAGAGAAAAATATTGAATGAATATGTATCTACAAGAAGCGGGAATCCCAGAGGCATAAAGAAGTTCTGGGGGTCAGGAAAAACTCAAAAATTCTGTGAATGTGCAGAATCTTTTATTTACTTCTTGTGAGCTGCCCGCAGAATGTAGCTGAGAATTATTTATCTTTCTCTCTCAGAAGTGCAAAATGAAAGAAGGACAAGTAACCTCACTACACTCTAAACGCGTTTCAATAATAGAATTCTGTGAGGCGTTCTGGAGTACCCTGTTCATTGTTAAAGTTGTTGAACATGCTAAACAGCCATTTCGAAAATTTCAAATAACTGGTCCAACACATCTATTCATTCGTTTAAGAATGAATAGGGAAGTGCAACCAAACCATATTTAAATGAAAATACGTGCTTTCCAACAGAATTATTAGGTTTCTTTCTGTTGATAAGCAAAAGCATGTTTAGATTCTAAAATACAGCACCTTTGGAAAATATTAATAATGACACATTTTAAAGTTATAAATATATACCATTTAGTTGCCTAATTAACTGAAATTTATGGAGTTTGTATTATTTGCACTAGAAGCTGTATTACACAATGAAGAATATTAAAACACAAATTAAGTAAGAGCTTGAATGTTAGACTCTCCAGAGGAACTCGAGCCTCCCAGGTCGCACCTGTGTAATATGAGGAAATTAAGGTGAGGTGGTACAAGTATCTCAATAGGTTGTTATGAGTATTAACTGAGAGTAACTATTTTGATGGAGTCAGAACAATGTCTCTCATACAGTTACTCAACAAGTAATCATGTCTATGATGGGTATATGTATCATAGCATGTAAATGTCACAGAAGAAAACAGTTCATGGACCAGATTTTATCCTCTTATGTTACATCTGGAACAGGATTATTTATGGTTTTGAATGCTCAGAAATTATCTTAGTACTATACTTGAAGAATTACTCTCTCCTACAAAAATGGCATGAAACACTGGTTTTGGAGGAAATATGATCTACAAAACAGACAGCTTGCCTTTTTTTTTTTTTTTAAGTGACCAAAGCGATGTGAGTGCGGGTGCATGTGTGTGTGTGTGTGTGTGTGTGTGTGTGTGTGTGTGAGAGAGAGAGAGAGAGAGAGAGAGAGAGAGAGAGAGAGTGTTAAGAATACCTACAGATGTGTATGTAGATAGAATTCTTTCTTTTTCTGTCTCTTTCATCCTTATTTTTCGTTATTCTACCTTTTCTTCCTCCTTCTTCTTTGTCTTCAGCAATATCTTATTATACATTTCAGTACAGCATCAAAGTCACAATCCTTCTATTTCACCCCCAAAAGTGTTGGGAGAACAGGCACATACCACCACACTCAGAAACACACATCTTTAATAAAATATGGAAAACCTCTGAGCACAGAACTACCTATGAAAAGATGTCACTGAATACAGGCAGCGTTCTCATAGATTTATAAGTAGATTCCCAACAAAATATCTCTGTGATATTTCTATTACTTCTAATTATTGAGTATTAAAAATTGAAAGCACTAAGGAATATTGAAACAGAGACATCCTCTTTTTAGGTAATGATAAGTTGTATTTTCACCCTAGACTTATAATAATCATTGCTTGAGCACAAGATCTGTAGTGTCTTTGTTTCTGGTAATGTCTGTTTACACAATAAAAGTACTCAGGGTAAAAGGACCAATATGATATGGTGCTGTGACTTTTCCCAATTCTGATTTCTTCTCTTGGCTTCTTTGATTGCCATCTTGGTTTCAGAACCTGGAGAGTGATGATAAATAATCTAATATTGGCTCAAGTCAGAAAGACATGGACTCTTCTACCTTTAAGTCTTTTCCTTGGCTGTGTAATGGCCCCTTGTCATGTTCATGAAGTGCTATGTTTTCAGATGAGATGGAGCTTCTCTATTCAGAAAAACATGGTATATTCCATTCATTTCACAATGAACTCATAATTCTTGTCTATAATATAATTAGAACAACAAGAAAGCCTGTTAGTTGCTGAGCTCAATAAAGCAAAATTGATTTTCAAAGTGGTTTAATCAGTTTTCACGGATTCTGAACCTACTATTCTTAAATTCTACTGTAAACTATATTAAACTATTTCTGCTCTGTCCACATTTAATCAGGGTGGTTCTAGAAAAATGAGAAATGTAAAACACTCCCCCCCCCCGAATGTTGTTGTACGTGAGAAAGAACCTCAAGTTAAAACTAGCAAAGATTTAGTGGGACTAAAACCATCGCAGCTGTTCTTTTTCTGTTGTTTCTTCACATTCTGATCCCTGGTCTTCTGTTGTGGTTTTCCTCTGCTGTCACTTTCCTCTCTTCTTTGTTTCTGGAGTCTGAAACTATAATGTTAAGCTTCACTTAAAAGCATTCTACACAAACGTGAATCCCAACGTTAGAAACGGAAAGAAACCCTTAAGTCAGATAACCTCAGTAAACAGCTTCTCCTCCACTGCCATTATATTCTGTGGGTCTTTGCAACAGCCACAAAACATGTCAAAAAAATTTGGCACTCAAGCAGAAACTGTCAAACTAGTATTAGCCGAGCAAAAATGGATACCCACAGATACCTGTCGCACCAAAGAAAAACTCCTCAGGTTCCCATTCCTTGGTTTTTCAAAAAGTAATAGTGGTGCACTTCTCGTTTGTTTGCAAAACATTTTACTAAGTTAGAGCACAGAGGTACTGTTTGCAGTTGAAAACCTCTTACTTAAGCAATAGACATAGTGTGTATACTATTGTTTAACTTGGAAAAAAGGTATATATATATATGTATATATTTAATTTTAATAACTTAATTTNATGATGTGTAATTAATTATTAGTTTATTAATATTTAATGCTTTAATTAAAATATATAAGTACACTAGCTAAGGATGCACTTCCCTTTAAAAGGAATGAGGATTTCTGTAATTAAGGACATAGAACTTGATGGGTGTTTAAGGAGAGTTATGCTCCTCTTCAGGTACTGAAAATTTTGGAGAAAATGTAGAAAACAATTATTTATGTTGAACACCAGGCAGGACAGCACTTGCATCTCCAAGGAAGGTCCAGGAAAGTTTAAGCCTCTGAAGTCTTGCCTTCTACCTCAGGAACTATTTACTGAATATAATGTAGAAAAGGAAAAAAATAGCAGACTTCTGTAAGTTTCCCTAAATTGAAAAAGGTGGGACTGATGCTCACGGAGGCAATCCAGCTGTTGTATCTAGAATAGAGTATCTGCCAGCAAAAGTATGCAAAGAGAAGCAAACTGGCAAAAAAATTAAAGGTCATTAGGCCTTCAGATAAATACTTAGCAGTGTATGCCCTGGGTTAAACTCCCTTAAGGCTAACAAAAATGGATTGAAGACATGATAGATTCAAGGCAAACATGGAAGTGCAGAGATGGAAGAACCAGAAAGGAGAGATCTGCGAAACATATGATGTGCATAGTAAAAACGGCAGAACTGCCAAACATTAAGCATATTGCCTTTGTATGTGTGTATGTGCTTCCTGTGATTTTATTCGTCATTTAAATATTGTCCTGTTCTTTTTGCCTGCTTCTTTATTAGAGGGAGAGAGACAGAGAGACAGAGAGAGACAGAGGTAAAAATACTGTGGTGTTAGGTGGATGTGGATGTGTGGAGGATCTGGGGATCTGGAATTGGCTGATGAGAAACCGTGATCAGAATATAACATGTTTATTTTCTCAATAAAAGTATAATAAAATGGAATAGGGCTCAAATATATCTCACCTCAGAATAATGGCCGTGTAAATGTGCTCCTGTTTCCCAAAGTAATAATAAATAAATAAATAAATAAATAAATAAATAAATAAATAAATAAAAAAAATATTGGACACTTATCTAATCACAGATGAAATCTTTGCTGTGATAAAATTTACCTTTGAGAGGATACAACAAAATCCATCACTGAATAATTTAGAAGGATAAAATTCATCACTTCAAAATTACTAGCTATAATAAAAGTTCAAAAATGCAATCCGTTACCATAATAAAACTTAAATATAGACAAACTAAATAAATGTTTAAAATGTTTAGATAGAAAGAATGAGGTAAATAACAAGCAGTATCTAAAAATATATGGTACAATTCATAGAATGGAGATTCATTAAATTAGACTAGTGTCAGTTTAGACCTTAAGCTTAGCAACAGAAAATCTTCAGTATAATGCACAGAACAGAAAGATTGCATGCAATAACTTCTTCTTCTTCCTCTTCCTCTTCCTCTTCCTCTTCCTCTTCCTCTTCCTCTTCCTCTCCTCCTCCTCCTCCTCCTCCTCCTCCTCCTCCTCCTCCTCCTCCTCCTCCTCCTCCTCCTCCTCCTTCTTCTTCTTCTCTCTCTCTCTCTCTCTCTCTTTCTTTCTCTCTCTCCCTCTGTGTGTGTTTGTGTGTGTTTTGTGGCTTTAGGACAAAATCACTCATGTAATTTCATTCAAAGGAACGGGCAGATGGCAGAATAGACATTAAAAAAATATTTGAACAGAGTTGATAAAAAACATACATAGCCCTAGAGATCCATTAAGTAATAAAAATAAAAAAAAAATAAAAACAGAAAGAAAATGTGCTTCGTCAGATCATAATCCATTTGTTGGGAACAAGTGATAAAACAGCACCAAAACCTGTTCACATGCACATAGACACAGAGAATAGACACTAAAAATATACAGGTAAAATTCCCATAACGCTCTCTCTTCAAACTTACGAAACTTCACAAAACTACAGAGAAAAGAGCTGTCTCCTTGGAAATATAAAGGCATATACTTGAAATTTAAAAAAAAAATAGGTAGAATGTAAGATAGAAAAAACAGAAGCTGGAGGGACAGGAGTAAAGGCTCTGTGGTTAGATTAGTAGATGCTCCTCCAGAGTCCATTCTCTCCACTCCTCCCAGCTTGCCCTTACCTCACGTCTTCCCCAGTTCCACTCCATCTCCATTTCTCTTCAGAGAGAAGCAGCCCTCCAAGATCCCAAAACCCTAGAGGACAAAACAAGATACTATAAGCTAGGAAAATCACTCATATCAAGACTGGACAAGGCAACGCAATATGAAGAAAACATGCCAAAGAACAGACAAAAGAGCCAGAAACACTTCTGCTCCCACTATTAAGAGTCCCACAAAAACACCAAGCTAAAAGCCAAAACATATATACAGAAAACTGGTACAGACTCATGAAGGCCCCATGCTTAAGTTATCTCTTCTATAAAAAGTTTTCAGCTAATAATGTGTCAACCTGAAGTTCCATGATAGTAAGATACATTTATGATTTGCTAAGAATAATAGGTAGTTATTTAGAAAAACAGGGATCAGTTTATTTATATGATTTATGCATGAAATATATGCTATTAGATTATTTAAATATATATAATATATATGCATATATAAATATGCATATATATTTATATATATATTTATTTTTATTTATATATACTTATTTTTGATCTTAGTTGTATAACTATATTGTATTACTATAAGTTATAGTAATATAACTTACATGGATATTATTTGTTTCTAAATACTAGAATTTTGGTTGCAATCTAAAATGGTAGTATTTTAGGTATGTTTCTCAATTGGAGTAAAATAAGTGGTACTGTGGTTGAAAGTAAATTATGATTGTGTTTGACCATATTAGGTACTATATTTATTATACATCCTCTTTATATAATATAATATACTACATCTTCAGCCTACAGGTCTATAGTGATCAGCAGACTTTTCCATGAAACAGGAAAATTCAAAGACAGTTTCAACTACTTTGGCATTTTGTCAGTCACTTTCATTTGTGTCCTGCAGTGCATCACGCCCGTCTGTGCTCTATGTTCTGCCATACAGTTCGTGAACCGGGCAAGGGGCTGGAGACTGAAACACACAAACACACAGAGACAGCCACTCGGTTCATCCTTGAAACAAGAATGCCCCAAGAATGCCCCATTTATTGTCTTCAGGGGCGGCTTATATAAGGATCCTTAATTGATAGCCACGCCCCAGCCTAACCCACCAGAATCCACTCTCCTGTCATCAGGAATTCCTGAGAGTCTTGCGCTCAGAGCAGCTGCAGGCTGTCTCAGAGCAGAGGAAAACAAGTTGTTTACCAGAAATTCAGGATCTGGGGGTATATAGCTCCCAACAGTGTCCTGCAGAATGTCTGACGGACTCTTTCATGAAGCAGGAACCCCAAAGGACAATCTTACCTGTAGGCAAGTTCAGTATTCATTTTTCTATGGGTCTTGCATATCCACTTCACACAGAATACCATCAAGCAGTCCAGGCAGGAGCAGTTTCTTGCCCAGATGGCTAACAAACTCATAAGGAGCCTCTTCGATACCCATCATCCTCTTGAAGTAATTGGTGCTGCCAGGAGCAGATGCGTCTCACTGTCATAAAAAGTCCTAATTTATTAAAACATTTTAAATGCCATATTCTATAGTCTTTGAAAGTTTTGAAGAATGCTTATCCATCTAAGTACATTTTTGTACATCTAGAAAATCTAACTAACATGACTACAAGCTTGATTATTATTGATGATTATCTATTAACCTTTATTTTAAATTATACATTACATTTTTAAATGAGCTGCACAAACAACACCTTAATCAAGAGAAGAAATACATATAATAAAATTGACCTTAAATTTGTATCAATAGACCAAGATCTATGCCAATGCAGATATCTATAGCAGTGGAAAATTTGTAGACAGAGAATTTCATTTGCCCCAAATTATAATAATGACAAATAATGAGTTTAAAATAACTGAATAAATCAAAATAAGTTTGATAAAACTTGCTGAATTTTGATTGAGATTTTCATTAAGCAGGATATATGTGAGTGCTTTGTGTTATAAATCACATTAATGAAAGGTTAAAATGTGAATTATCTTTGGTAATGTAGTGAATCTTTCAGTATTAATTCTGTTTCCTACAAATGGCAGTGCACATCACTCTTTCTCCCCCTTTTATTGTCTTTAAAATTGGTGAAGATTTTATTTCGCAAAAGAATAAGTGCTTGTGTTTTTTGTTGTTTCTTTCATAATCTTTTCTTTGTTCCTTTTGTTGTTTTTGTTTTCTTTGAAATAATGATAGTGAGTAAATGGCCCAATAGGTAAGAATGGATATGAGTTTATATTCCCAATATCTTTAGTAAAATTGGCAATGGCCATAGGTACCTGGAAACACAATTCTGAGACAGGAACATTGAGGGAGATGGTTAGCCAGCCCAGATGAACAATATCAAGTTCTTAGTTCTGCAAGAATCCATGCCTCGAAAGAATATGCAGTTAGGAAGGACATTTAATGTCCTATGCATTTCACACATAAGGACACAAGGACCTTCAAACATGAACATTCATCACTAAAATGCTCCATATGCATGTGTACATGAACACACATACACACAGAGAATTAGTCTCCACTTTTGAGTGAAATTATATGACTTATATAAGTGATCTGTTCTTACATTTGTGATTTTAAATATTATTTCCTTACTCATGATTATTGGCTAAAGATGTAATTTTTACCTGCTTTTTAATGTATTTTATTTTTAAGTAACATTGATACCTATCCTTTCATAACTTTCTTGATTTTATCTTCCTCGATAATTATTAAAGTTAAAAATTCAAGATAAGTTTTATGATTTGTCTCTCTTAAATATCTCTCTACATGTATCTCAAAAGACAGTAATATATATTAAACGTATTATAAAAACAATGTTAGATAGGTTTCTACACGCATGTATTATATTTCTTATATAGATTTGCAATGCATTCTTGTTTCCTATTTAAAAAGTCTTATTTCTTTATATTAATTTGTTAGAAAAATCATTACTATGTCACTGAGTAAAACTCTCAATATGCAGTACTATATACTTTTGTACTCATATATTCTATTATATTGTACAATATTATATTGTATAATTATTGTATTATATTGTATATTTTATTGTATAATATTTTATTATATTAAGAAAATACTATAAAATTTCTTCTAAGAAAATTTTAATGAACCTATATTATGCGATTTTCTTTCTTTTATCATAAAAATTTTAGGGGTGTCTAATGAGTTAAAGACAGTCATCTGAGGATCAGTAGCTACGGTCTTCTCTTCTCTTCTCTTCTCTTCTCTTCTCTTCTCTTCTCTTCTCTTCTCTTCTCTTCTCTTCTCTTCTCTTCTCTTTGCAAATGATTCTTCCCAAAGATGTAGGCCAGACAGTTCTCCTGGTGAAAAGAGTTTTATGGGTAGATGGATGGCAGATGCTCTTAACTACCAAAACCTAATGGAAAGGCTGATACTACAGGCTTCTCTGTTTGTACCACATAGATAAGTATCAGGCTGTGGCAAAGGACTCAGATGAAATTTTCAGCCTACATTTTTCAATAGCAACAGCACTCATAAAAGCAGGAAACAAAAGTCATATCTCAGTCAATTAAAGGCCAAAGACTGAGTGACCTAACAGTTGGCAGTAATTTGTTTGTGAGATACAGCACCATTCTGAAAGAAGAAGGTCACAGACGATGCTCTATTTGAAGTTTTCACTTTTATTGGCACAGTTGTTAAAGCAGGGAAAAACAAGCAACCATTTCTCCCCCTTACAAATCAGGATACAATTTTGTAAATCGATCACTCAAACAAAGGTTGAATTTTGGGGAGTTTTGGATTTTAAAACAATCATATATCCTGTGGTATGACAAGCGTACCATTAAGGATCAAGTGATCTTTTATTCTAGAATTGTTGCCTCTAAATCACTAGCAGGGGTATAGTTTACTATAACTCTATTACTAACAGTGACCCAGCTCTATTAGTAATATGTTGACTCACATTGTATCACTTAAGGAATTTTCTCCCATTGGAAGGAATGGTTAAACCACATTTATTGATACTTTAGAAAGAAATTGAGTAGAAGTAAATTTCTGTGGTTTAGTCTCTTAACCTTGTAATAGAGAAATTACTATTTATTTGTCTTTGTTTTGGTGGCATATGTTTTTTTTTCTTTTTTATTAAAGTCATTCTACAACTTTAAAGATATCTTAATTTTCTCCCCCTCCTTCAAGTTCACTCAGATCCTCCCCTTTTCCCTTACCACCCAACTTGTAGATCTTTTTCAGAAAACAAACCAAAACCTCAATAAACAGCAAAGTACCTAAAACTTAGAAAGCAAAATACATTACCCATAAAGGAAAAAAATGCAAAAAGAGAAGAAGAAAACAAACCAACAAACAAAGGTTCAGTCTATACAAAGTGTAGCCAAATGAAAGCACACAGAAGAACTACATAGTCCATTATTTGGAGGCGAATAACTCTTGAGCGTGAGTTCTGCACAGGAGTGGTTGATGTATCCATGTTATTCCATTGGAAAAAACTGTTTTTTTTTTTCCTCCAAACAGGTATGAATGACAGTTCAGCTGTTTTACATGTACCCTAGGGACTAGGTTTGTATTCATTCATTCATTCACTCGGTGTTTTTTAAATAAAAAAATACCAAAATTTAATAATATGACATAATAATATCACATTGAAGTCAGAAAAGACAGACCAACAGAGAAAAGAACTTAAGAGGGGCTACAAGAGTCAGAGCCCCACTTGTTGGCACTCTCGGGAATCCCTTAAGAACATAAACTTGGAAGTCATAATATAAGCACAGATCAAAGGTATTTTCAAAAACTCTAAGACGAAATTTTCTTTGTATATTAGTTTTTTCAACAGCACAGTATAACTCAAATCAACTACTACCTTGTGCTACATTTGTATAAGCAAATCAGACAAAAACACAGCTAGATGCAGGTTTTATTTTAATACAAGAAAATCATTTTAAAATATTAGAATCATTGAGCGTGGTAATTTGAACAATTTGAATTTTAGATTCAGGTGAAAGGATGCCTACCATTTGACATTGCTGTCTAATAAGTCAATCCAAATATCGTGCTTTGTAAACAGGCATCATTTCCTGCTGACTAGCCTGTTTTTAGCACTCTAAAGGTGGTTGTTCAGTGAAACCAGACAGCAGTTCTCAAATTCTTCTCTGAGAGCAATGTAAAAGAATTTGATTTTACAAATATGTATTGGTTTTGTCCAGGAGGAAAGAACAATACAGTTATTAAAATTTTGTTTCACATTTGTAATATTATTCTTTTATGTTTGTTTTCTGTGTTTTGACTATGAAACCTTCCATGACTGACACCTACTATATCTCTAGAGAGTTTCAAGTCCCCTAGAACTGGAGCTACAGATGGTTCTGAGCTTCATGTGTATGCTGAAAATAAAAGTCAGAAATACTGGGAGAGCAACTAGTGCATTTAATTCCTAAATCATCTCGTCAGCTTATTGTTTATTTCTTACTGTTCACTGATCAGTTTTTTTTTATGTAACCTTACCTTCTTTTCCTTCATTTAGTGATTAGTACTTCCTCATGTTATTGAGTTTTTAAAAAGAACCCTATATTTTGCTGCTTTCTGTCTTTAGAAATCAATGCAAGAACTTGACTTAATACAATGCAACATCAGGACCTAAGTTCAGATCCACAGCACACACATAAAAAGTAGAATTTGACTGTACTCCCATCCCTGTGTAGATGCAGATAGTGGAATCTCTGGAATTGTTCACTCAAGTTAGACAATTCAGTTTGTCTTCTGGGTTTGATGAGAGAACCTATGTCAAGAACAGGGGCAACAAACAAATAAAAAATGAAGTGGAGAAAGGATTGAAGAAGAAACTGAAAGTTCAGCTCTGACTTCAATTCTCAAATGTAGGGAGAGGGGTGGATTGTGGGAGGAATGCAGGGGAGAGAGAGAGAGAGAGAGAGAGAGAGAGAGAGAGAGAGAGAGAGAGAGAGAGAGAGCAAAAGTATATAATATTACAGTTTTCTCTGTATTCTCAGTGGAGAGATAGCCATGCCAGGGACCATTAAATATAGTGTTTATAGAGCATACATGAAATGAGATCTTTAAAATGGATCACAAATGGGCACAACATATTCTCATTAATTCTAATTCCTCCTAAACATGATCATCTTCAGATGAAATTCTCCCTTGTTTTCAGAGAAATTTTATCCACTTCATAAAATGGAAGGTGAATGTGCAAAATAGATATCAGCAGTTTCCTCAGTACAGTAGCTATGAGAGCACAAATTGCTCCATGGAAAGACAGAAAAAAGAACAAATGTAATTTTCAAAGGAGTCAATAAATACTTAAGAAATTCCAAACTGGGCAAGGCCAACTAATCTGGGAAAACTTTCCATATCCTTCAATAAATTAACATTTACCACATTGAGAACACCAAATTGAGATTTCCATTATTATTATTATTATTATTATTATTATTATCCTACTTTTATGCAGAAAGAGCACCAGCTTCAGTCACAACACTTGATTTTCTACTTTGTGACATTCTTTTGGCCTCAGTTTCCCTTCCTACAGCTCTCCTTTATCCATCTTGAGTATTTGATATGTATTTTTATTCTTGCAGGCCTCCAGAAGTGCTTTGTAGTACTCATATTTGGACTTTTATATGATTCTGCAGTTTTGCTGTATCAAATTAGTGATTAACAAGAACAGATTTCAACCCTTGGTGCAGTTTTCTTTTTATTGAATTACTACTGACTTTTCCATTGATGTTTATTTTCCTATATTCACATATTTGCGGGATATTTTAGACTGCTTTACTTCAAATCTTCTTTCTTCTTCCAGTACATGCACTCAGAGTTGAATAGGCAATTACTGAGGATGGACATAAAAAATACTTAATCATAATAACCTAGCCCACACATTGTTAGTATCTGTTTCATTCTGAAAAAAAAAAAAAAGAAAAGAGATCTTGTATTCTATTCTTTTTTAATCTCACAGACTGCCTAACTTAGAGATTGACACACACTAGGCAAACACAAGGCATAGAATCAATGAATAATTGATTCATTCTGATGCTCTAATACACATCCATATTTGTTTCCGGGAAGTAGTTTAGTTGTTGAAGGATCAAGTTCTAGGATGAATAATTAATCATTTATCAAATGCCTCCAAAAGGCAAGGTCAAATGTGATAGAAAGGATGAAAGCCATTAGAAGATTGTTGATATGCACACTAATCCATTTCAGAAGTGTCAGTTTGCATTTGCTGGTGGTTAGTCTAAGGAACACTGCAGATGGCAGCTTTATCAGAAGATGCACTTTTCAACACCTCATAACTAGAGGACAGACAGGAAGAAATCCACACACAGCATAGTACATGAAATTATCCTTGTACTTTGTGGGAGACCTTTTGTTACATCCTTAAAATATTTGCCCACAGTAACAAAATTCACTAATGTTCTTCCATTATATAAATATATAATTTTATTTTCTTGTATAATAATAGAAATTTTATCAAAGCTTATGGATAGTGTGAAGAGTCCAAAATTATCCTTGCACCTTTGTAGATAGGTCTCTGAAACATTCAAGTTACCATAGTAACCAATAAGAATGACAACAGCATGTGCTGTTTTGCATACCCTTAGAGTCTCTCTGACCAACACCTAGTATAGAAGAATCCCATTCTTTGCATTGTGATTTTTATTTAATAACCCATATGTTGTACCAGGAATTAGAACAAACTCTTGTTTCCTTTTTGTTTTTAAAGTTGAATTTTAAAATTAGATTACTAACTAGTGTTTTATGTATTTTTTTAACTATTCTATTGATACTATTAGTTTTGGGTAAACCACCTATTAACCCTTTCTTCTCCAATATCCTGGCTTCTTCCTTGATTAATCCTCTAACCCAAAACACCTTGACTACAAAGATTATTTTTGGCCCATGAATGTTTATATAATAATTAAGCCTAAAACTAACATATTCCAATTATTGAGGGTGAGCTTGTCTTATTTAAATTAAAAAAAATAATTATCATTTTATTTTTTAAATTTGTATATTTACTTTTTAGTAAATTATATTTACTAAATTAGCTTACTCCCACATTTTTCCTTCTTTAAACCCCTCCCAAATCTGGCCACTATATCTGAAATTGATATATATGTGTATAATATATGTTTATATTATGTATGTATGCATACACATATAAATATATTAGTACAACCTACTGAGTCCATATTTTAGGACTGACAACACAGGATTGAATAATAAATTAGGGGCCTCATCCCTATGAAAGACCAATTCTGCTTCTCTCAGAAGTTGTTAATTGCCTGCTTTTCTTTTGTTATGGGTTGAGCCTCTGTGAAATTTTCCTCTTGCATGTTACCATGTCTATTGTTCTATTGTTATATTCGTTTAGGTCTTCTTTAAGCAGCATTTTTTGTAGGGTAATATGGGGTTATCTTCCCATTCATTTTCAAAAGACACATTTTGCATCAGATTTTATGATCCCCTGGTTCTTCTTTACTTTCTACTTCCTCCTCCTCTGAGATGTTCACTGAGCCTTAGGTGCAGGAGTAGAAGCAAGGGACTGGGTATCCAATGTCCAGTTCTTCTCCGCATTTTGACAGTTTGTGGTCTTCTGAAATGTCCCCCTTCTCATTCAAAAAAAAAAAAGCTTCTTTATTGAAGGGTGCGAGTTACACTTATTTGTGATTATATATGTAAGCATTTAAAATGCAATCAGGAACAAGTTTTATTATTTAAGCAAAATAAAACAAATTTTGTCCAAAAAAACTTCTTGTAAGAGAAATAGCCAAACTTTAACTTCTTCAAGATTAAATAACTTTAATCCCTATATCATAAACAATAAAATGATTCCTTGTTGAAATGAGATTAAAGTTTATTTATTCGTAAAGGATTAGCTGGTTTCACTTTCATAAATCTCCCTCTTCGATGATCCATTTGTCTTCTTTTTGGTCAAAAGTTGAATGGGAGCAGAATAATAGTGTGCCTCAAGGAACCTAGTGAGTCAGGCAGGATGTCAATAGCAGTACATCTCTCCTTCTAAGAACTGTATAACCTCATAATCTCAATTCTACTCTGCAGATTCGTGTTACCACAGGAATGACAGCTAGCCTTCCCTGAGTACGAATGCCGGGATTCTTTAGGTGAACTGCATGCTGTGAGAAGATTGCTCTACAATGGAGTCAGCTGCCTCCAGATGAGTTCAGTTTATTTCTCCCTCTGTTCCAGTTGGTTGATTTGCACACTTCAGTGCTTTCTGGCTCTGTGCAAAGAAAGAAAGGGAGGAAACATTTTGGGATGCAATTAAAGCCCTATCATAGTGACTTTAGCATTAAAAACCCTACATATTTCAGATCTTTTTAAATAACTTTTTTATTATTAATTTAGCCATCGTAGTTTGAAAATAAGTCTACAAGTCATTTCACTAAGAGGCCTGATCGTAAATTTGTTTCTAATGTCTTTATGTCCTCAGAAAGCAGAGATGAATTGGACAGGCTTAATTGGCTGAAACACCATGGAAATGCAATGTGGCTGATTTAATCAGCCTATGGCTGTAATGGAGTTAAGTACTCTGTCCACCAGGAAAATGCATGATCTCTCACTGCGTTTCTAAGTGGCTTCTTATTTCTCCATGTAAAACACGAGCTTTTGTAGTTTACATGTGGCCTTGCCTAGAGATTTAAAATATCTTCTGCATTTTAACACAGTCCTAGTTGCACTACAGGTTTTTTCTTTTTTAATTAAATTGTTTTGTAGCCTTTTGAAAATGGAATTACCACTGGGAGAACCTACTCATTTTCTCTTCTCTGTATTAGTTTTTTTTTATTTTTTTCTTTTATAATTTTCTACCATGTGTTTTGATCATATTTTGATCCTATTCCCTTAATTCCTTTCTTATCAACTCAACTTTGTGGATCCTTACTTTTTTAAACCAATCAAATTTACGTTTTTCTGTTGTTGTTACCCACATACTCCTGGGTGGATAGCTTTCCACGGGAGTATGAAAAACTTATTGTATGCCACACCTTTAAAGAAAACCAGAGCTCCATCCTTTCAGCAACTATCAGATTTCAGTAAGTGTTGTACTAAGTGTGGGGTATAACACACCTCTCATCTCTTTGCTTCAATTTTTGTTGGCTTGAACTCTTGCAGGTTTTAAGCAAATTGTGAGATCTTGCCTGCAATTGTCTTTTTAAATGTCTCCTACTGTCATTAAGCATATTCAGCTCACTTTTTACCAACTTGTGTAAACAATAAACTTAACCTAGACACTAGCTAATATTAAAGAGGAAAGGCAGCAAACACACCTTCTGAAAGTAAAAAATGCCCAAGTGCCATTTTACTTGTCAGTGGAAAAGTATTATATTCTCTCTGAACCTCTGTCTTTATATCTCTTGCCCTTTGTATTGTTCTTTATTAAATTATTACAAATGGTGTAGGTGGGTCAGGACACTCACTACACTAGAACAGAGAACAGGAGATGAGAACCAGGCTTGGCTGAGGATTGGGGATCACACAGGCAGACTATGATCATATGGACTCACTAGAATAGGATTTGTGACTGGAGCCAAGCAAGGGTAACCTCAGTATTAAGAGAGGATTTTACAGTGGCCAACAAGAAGAGCTTATCTCTTGGTCACACTCCTTCCATTAATTTTTCCTCTGAATCCCTAACCTGGGAATGTGATTCAGACTGAGTTGGAATTGACAGCATCGTCCGAACATCAGTCTGTTCTCTGCAGCAGCTACACAGCTTAGCTCCCACGTTCTCTAGCATCCACTCAAACCTGTTAGAATTCAGCTTGCTTTATGTCTTCCCAGAACTGTGAATCAAGAACACGATCTTCAGTAACTAACAGTACCTCACTCATACTGTGCACTTGGTCAGTGGAATTAAAGAAAACATCCAGTTTCACATTTGTCATATTGAACAGAAGGGTGGTTTAAAAATAACTGGGGGATGGGTTTGTTAAGTGGAAATATTTCCCTTTATCATTCTGTTTAAAACTGGCTCAAAGCAATCTATTTGAGTGAAGTCAAAATGCAAACCATATTACTATAGATGAAATAAAGTACTTGTTTGATGAAACAAAATAAAAAAACTGCTTTATCTTCATTTTTCCTCATATAAATTTGTGTATTATGATTACAACCTATTATATTCTCTGCCTATAAATTTTGAATAAGAACACACACAAACTATTGACCTAGCAATTAAAAAAATTGTCTCTGATTATTGCAGGTCTTAAACAATAACTTCCTGAACTGTCATAATTTTACTCTTTATTTGAGAAGAGACATACAACTTTATTGCATTGAAAAACTTCTATACAAACACTAATTTAACAATTATTGTCCTTGAAATATTTTAAACAATAAGTATATTTATCAAATGTCTAATGTATATATTGTGAATTATTTTTACATGTCTTTCAAATTAACCTGGTAAAACTATAACTATTTTGCTTGTCAAAACAACAATTTTACTGTCATCTGCATAAATTACTGCATATTTTAAGTAACAACTCTGAACACACTCGAATATTTTTAAAATAGGACAGTGAAATGGTAGATTCTAGCTAAGGATGAATGACAATATTTAATCTGCTGACTCTGTTGCCTGTCTTGAGAAGTCTGTCAAGTATATAAAAGAGCAAATCATGGCATAGTGTTCTCATCATTTATAAGTAAACCTTCGCCCGAGGCAAGCCCTCCCCCTAAGGGGGGCTGGTTTAACCCTACAAAGCTATGAGTAGCTATTTATTGTTTGGAATTCCGAAGGAAGAAGGAGTATATGGTGACTGTAAGAACAGTCAGATTAAGTAAAGTGGTATGCATGAACTATTTTGTTACATTTCTTCAAGAAACATGAGCTTGTTTTAATTACATTTGGTAAGGTTGTCTTTAGTTTATGTATATGGATCTTTTGAATTTTTGTTCGTAGGTACACTTCATGTGTGCCTGGTGCCTACAAAGACCTGAGAAAGATGGTAAATTCCCTGAAATGAGAGTTGCAGATGATCTTGAGCCACCATGTGGATCTTGGAAATGTAATTATGGTCCCTTGTAATATCCAGTTTTTCATTTTATTTTTAAAGTTTTTTCTTCTATTTGTTTTGCTATTCATTAGTTGGTCTTTGTGATTGTTAACCAACAACATTTTCATGCTTTTAAAGTCACTCTTTGGGGATACACACATTTCCTGTGAGTCACATAATTTAGTTGATAAAACTTAACTAGAATTTTTATTGTTTAAATGTTGATTAGAATAAATATATAAGTGTAGCATCAGGTCTTTACGACAATCTAATAAATTCAGTAGAATTATAATCTGGTATTACTAGAAAAGAAAAAAAATTTTGAAACTGATTTGGAATTCAAAATCAGTAAAAACAAAATCAGAATTTGAATTGAGTAATATGTTTTCTTTTATTTCCAAATACTGATGTGCCAATGTACATCTTGTTACTAAGATAAAATTACATTTCATCAGTAAGGGAGACTTCATTTGTTAATATTTATACACATAATAAATAGTTTAGAAAGCATAATAAACAGCATTTAGGTGATTTTGTGGTAGCTAATATTTAAGTCCCACTCTAGCTGGTTGGGTAAAGAAAGGAAGTTATTTTATATTCTCGGACTTAAGCTATTTGTGGAAAATGATACTAATTCAGTACTGGAATATTACTCAAGATACTAAGTTGATTCTTTTTCTTTTTCTTTCAAAAAATGGATAATCATCAAAGGTCTGCTTTTAAATAACACTAAAGCCTTATTTACAATGATCAATTATCACCACAGCAAGCAGTTATACACATATTTATGACAGTATGTTGGAAAAGAGTAAAGAGTGCATTAGTGTTTATTAAACACTTGTGAGGTGCAATTTTTCATTTCTGTAAGCTGGCCAAACTAATTTCGAATACATTTCTTCTTTTGTCTTACATTAGTTCTGAAATTGATGTCATTTTTTTGATGCTAAAGAATTTTAACACCCATACTTCATGCAGAAATCTACATTGTATCATCTCTATTGAAATCATGAGTTTTTCATTCATAATTTTATAAGGTTTTTCTGAATCTTAAAATACTGTTTTAAAGTTATTTAGTTAAAATAACGTCTGTGAAGATTTTAGCAACATATTCTGAAAGTACTATAGAATTCTGCATAACACATGATTACAGAACCTTGTAGAACTGTGTTGTCTTCCTCCTTAAATGTTAGTGGGTTTAGAGATTGAGCAAATTTATAGGAATGCAGGTTTTTTTTTTTTGGCTCACATTGCATGGTAATTTTCATTGTATCATTAGACAATAATTTGACATCAGTTTATCAGTTTCCTTTTATGTGGCCTTGAAGGCCACAATTAGTTTAAAAATGTGGTGACATTGTAGAATTATTAGTGAGAGACTACTTCTCAATCATTTACACATGTCTAGTTTTATATTTAATGCAAACACAAGAACAAATTCATTAAGACTGTAGGCTGTGTTATTCAAAACACTTAACAGTTTTAAACTCAAGAATAACTGCCAAGTTGAATAATATCTATTCTATAAAGCAAATGCATCCTAAGTCAACTGATCTTACATCATTGTTTCATTTATCAATTAATTTTTATTGATTTTTGTATAAAATACATAATATTAAGAGTGATATTAATTCTGTTAATAATAAATAGTATATTAAAATGGAGAGAAACTGTTATGTGTGTATTTTTGGGAAATATATATTTCCTTATTCAACATAAATTACATGCAAATAGCAATAAAAGTAAAATGTTAGGCCATTTAGATTAGGTTTATAGGCACTGCTAAGCAAGTGCATTTATTATTACTCAGTCCGTACTTTAAATTTGTTTCAATGAAATAAACACAACAGAATATCATCTCTCAATAAATACGATTTGGAAACTTTAAAGGAAAGATACACTCAATCAATACAGCTCATCTTCAGGATGCTGGTTTTGCATAATTTCCATGGGAAATTTCATCATATGTACATTATACTCTATGTTTATCCTTATCATTCCTGTTTAGAATTGAAAATAGACACATTCCATTTTCATTAGTGTTAATGATATTTCTCTTTCTTCTCTAATCCATTTTTTAAAATTGCATTTTGGGGTATTTTATAACAGTTTTTAATTCCCAATCAATTAGTCTTAAAATAATGAATATTTTAATATTCAGTGGAAAACTAAAATTGTTTCTTTTTGCTTCTCATTCCAACAACAAAGAACCTGTATAGCAGTCATTTTTAAATGAATCATTTCTTTCAGATTTTCACAGAGTTTTCAGTTTTGGCTCTTCTGGGTTGCCCAAGCAGATGTTGGTTACTACATTTAGCTTCTGTGTAAGAGTTGTACACACATGCCAGGATGTGGTGGTCACATGCCTTTAATCTCAGCACTTGAAAGCAGAGGGATGTAGACCTCTCTGAGTTATAGGTCAGGCTGATCCCCAAAAATAAGTTCCAAGAAAGCCAGAGCTGGTACTCAGAGAAACCTTGTCTTGAAAAACCTAAAAGAAGGAAGAAAGAAGAGAGAAAGGAGAGAGGGAAAGAGAGAGATAAGGTTGTGCATACTTTTAACCACTATACAGTCTCTCCAGCCCTCCTCATGTCTTTTTACATATGAAATCTGCAATGTCAATTTCGTCAGTGGACCTCCCCAAGCACTAATAGACATAGTCACTAGTACATGATAGCAAGGTTTTGAACATTGTTAATTATTATCTTAGTTTTACATTGAGCATTAAGTCTTTTATTTATTATGGCAATAAAGATGACTTTGTGATATCTGTTAAGGACCCATTAGTTTTCAATCTTGTAGGTTTGCTTTTAACACAACAAAGAGATTAATGCTTACTTCATAAAGCCATAAAAATATTTCTGTGACTTGATACATTCGGCAGCCAGAATCTTACCCATACTTACTTCCGATTTATCTCCCATATAGAATTATTGTTAGTTAAGTACTGAAATCTGGTATTTTCTTCCTGACAAATATGATTATGAGCAGTAAAGGCATGCCATATTTACAATCTCTTTAAAAATACCCCACATCTCTTTACTGCTCAGGATATTCCTTGGTTCTTCTCTAATAACAGAGATTCCAAACTTTTGTGGACTAAAACTCTCTGTACCCTTCATATTCACACTCTGAATACATCAAAGGGGTTCTCTTCTTTGGGGTGTTTCCACCATTCATTCACTGCATCTACAAAGAAAATGTGATCTGGAAATGGTTCATAAGGAAACGGAAATGGAGCACCAAGAGGGTGAAAGAAACACAGACACACCTTCCTAATTCTTGAAAAAGGAAGAGGAGAACAAGGAATATTTTTTTTTAGGATAATTATTGAATTTATTACATGTTTCTTGCTTGATATTGTTTATGCTGGTTGTAATTCTAATATTTATAGTATACTGTTCTCTTTTTGTTGTTGTTGAAAAAATTTCTGCCTCCTCCCCGCCTCTCATTTTCCTCCCCCTCCCCCCACTTCTCTTCCCCTCCCCCCACTCCATTTCCCCTCCCTCTCGAGTCTGAAGAGCAGCAGTCTTGATTCCCTGTCCTGTGGGAAGTCCAAGGTCCTCCCCTCTCCGTCCAGGTCCAGGAAGGTGAGCATCCAAACATGCTAGGCTCCCACAAAGCCAGTTCATGCAGTAGGATCGAAACCTAGTGCCATTGTCCTTGGCTTCTCATCTCGCAGTTGTCCAGGGAGATGTCCCCAGCTAGTACCTTGGGCAACTGTGGAGAGGGAACCAGAAATGACCCTATCCTAAAGCCATAGAATATCTTGCATATCACCATAGAACCTTCATCTGGCAATGGATGGAGATAGAGGCAGAGACCCACATTGGAGCACTGGACTGAGCTACCAAGGTCCAAATGAGGAGCAGAAGGAGGAAGAACATGAGCAAGGAAGTCAGGACTATGAGGGGTGCACCCACCCACTGTGACAGTGGGGCTGATCTACTGGGAGCTCACCAAGGCCAGCTGGACTGGGACTGAATAAGCATTGAATAAAACCAGACTCTCTGAATATGGTGGACAACAAGGAATATTCTTAACTCTTATTTTTTTAAAAGGAATATGGCTAGATATTATAACCATGAGGAGTATCAATTAATAAAGCAAATACTAAAATTTTTGAAAGAGGTGTGTGTAGGAGGTCCTTTTGTCTTTGTGTTGCATTCATTGGTTAATAAAGAAACTGCTTTGGGCCTGTTGATAAGGCAGAACTTATGTAGGTGGGGAAAACTAAATGGCATGCTGGGAGAAAGGTAGCAGAGTCAGAGAGAGACACCATAGATCCAACCCCAGAGCTAGACATGCTTTGCCGGTAAGCCACTGCCCCTTGGCAATACACAGATTAATAGAAATGGGTTAAACTAAGATATAAGAGTTAGCCAATAAGAAGCTAGAGCTAATGGGCCAAGCAGTGATTTAATTAAAACAGTTACTGTATAATCATTTCAGTTTTTGGCGGCCGGGACAAACAGGCAGCTGCCCCCTGCAACAGGCATGTACCACTTTCTTTTTGATTATGTATTTGCTTTCCAATTGTTCTGTCATCTGTTGTTCTGCTTGGTACTGGAATTTCCTATCTTCAAAAATATGCCTAATACCTATTGGCAGTGCTTTAATCTCATAATTGTTTGCAATTGAATGACTTATTTTCATTTTAAAGAGTACCAAGACTCATACACCCTTGCACTCATCTGCACATCAGAGAACTAATGTACCAGTTGGGACTTTTTAAAATATTATCTTTGAAATTTTTTTGTCATCAATACTCAGTTTAGTGTAACTCATCACTGTTGAATTTATTCATGCTTTCTCTGTGCCTGTCAGTCCATATATTCCATAAAGGTACTTAATTTAATTTAATGTTCAAAAATATAAGGCATTTAGATTTTTTCCTTCCTTCTCTATATTATACATTTTATCTAGGAAAATCTATAACTAAAAATAAGAAACTAAATGTTCTACACTGAAGCATTGTGTTAATGTTTTTCTAGAGATATACCACCAAATGTTGGTAGAACTAGCCAATCGCATTTCCAATAAGCATGCCTACTTGTAAGGATTCTTTATGAGAGATCATAGCAGCTCTGAAACCTCACTCTACATTGTTTATATGTGATTTTTTCTGATGAATATTTAGTAATTATAGTTCTTCAATGCTTTTGACAAAGGATAATTTTAACTCTATAACTTTGATTCCAGTGTAAAGGTGCTGCATGTTGGATAATTCATTTTCCTTATGGAATAGATGGTTGTTTGTTTGTTCTTTGATATGGAAGATTGTTCAATCTGATTTGTATCAATGAAATTCTAAAGGCTTTTGCATTTCTCAACAGACTGAAACCCCAAATTATAGCTTATAGGCTTCCTATTTACTAAGGCATTCCTATTATACTTTGTGAGATTTCTTAGCTATTAAAGCCCATTGGTCTCTATGGGCTAAAATCTATATATATATATATATATATATATAAATCCTGGCTTCTTCCAGAGCAAATGTTAGACATTCAATAGTCACACCCCAAATATATTTTGACACAACTTAAATTTTAGGTATATTGATTTTGTAAAGTTTAGAATTCTGTATTTCCCCCGCTGCTCCTTAAATCAAAAAAAAAAAAAAAAGTCCGAATGCTACTGTCACAATTTGGTTTCTGCCTTGAGAGAATTGATATAATACGTGAACAGAACTGAACAGTATAGCACTGAGGAGGTGTGGTCACAAATGTGTGGAATGGATTCACTACTTCTATTTCTTCTATAGAGTTAGGGAGCCTTTGGCTCTATCTTTTGGTGAGGAGAGCAAAGTTATGACTGTAGGCATACTGGATACATACATTATCAAGGAGGTGCATTCTTTCTTAGTCCTCACTTGGACTGAGCCACTGGTCAAATCCCCAAGTTTCTACAGTGTCTTCCACTGTATTCTTGCACTTAAGACTCAATTATATTTAGGTTGAATTCTCTATTTTTTTTGAATTTTTGTTTGTTTGGCTTCATTTTTCTGAGGCAGGGCCTTTCTGCCCAACCCTGTATAGTACACAATTTCATAACAATACTTCTTTAGTCTCTGGGGTCCTGTTTACATCACAACACTTCCAAGAAAAAATTCTCTTATTTCTTCTCTGTTTTAAAAATACTATCCTGTCCAAATACAGGTGAACCTGCCTACCAAGGAACACCTAGTTTGCATTTTACTTTGCTACCTCTTCTAATCTTTACATTCTTTTGGCATCTGGGCCCTTGGCCATTTGGGGAGCCAAAAATTATCTGAAGCTTTTTCTCTTGTAGAGTTTAGATCACTACCCTTCTGCCTGTCAGTTTATTCCTGAGTTTCTATTTGGCCATTAAACCACCATCAAATTGTCACATACTTTATGATGGCAGAACTCTATTATTGATATCAATCAAGATCCTTTGGATCGTGATGTGATAGTTCCCAATAAAATATTGTTTCTTGTTTAGTTTGCCTGGCTTGTATTTTATTTTCTTTGCCTTCCTAGCATACACAGAGTGAAGAAGTCATGTCAGAACTAAATAAACCACTATGATAGAATGAAAGTATCCTTGAAATATTTCTTCTGAGCCTGGAAGTAGTACATATAACTTCCCCTAATGTCTTATTAAGTAAAGCAGATCATAGAGCAACATTTTACTTCAATGTGGTAGTTAAGAAGATTGTGCCCTGTGCCAGGAGAGATCAAATAACCACTAAAAAGTCATTTAAATAATTACTAGCTTAAATTACTTTTAAAACGTGTTACTGTCTTAGCATATTACTATACACTAATATTCAAGGTGAGGGAGATGATACAATGCATACTAATAGTTACAATTAATTTAGGGCATGCTATGTAGCAATTTATTCTCTAAAATTTGTAGGGAATGTTTTGATTATGTATGAAAGTCTCTTTTTGACTATGAGCGCTGTTTAATATTTAAATGTAAGTAAATGATGTTAGGTATATTCGTTGCTAAAGTATTCACCACGTTTGTAACAGTGGCTATAAATATCAGAGCAATGCTATATAAAAACTAAAATGCAGTGCTTAACCAATTGTTCAGCTCCCTGATTTATGCATTGCACATGCACTGCTTCTTTGCTATTGTCGGTGGTGTTTATTAGTTTGTTATGATAACCTACTAGAAAGTCTCCAGATACAAACAAAATAACTGTGTACTCATTTATGACAGTCACCTCTATGTGCAGTTATGTCTTACACCCAGCTGTGCCAATACTTGAGAAAGATGGAAAGACACAATTATAACCTTAAAATTAACCTTATACTTAAGTGGTTCTCTCTATGTGACTGATTAGTAAAGAGACGGATGCTTTGCGTATACCCCCATTTTGTTAGTTTACATGCATGCAGCATCTAATGAAATGATCTGATATATTGTCATAAAGAAGGCACAAGGGATCCTTGCAACTCTGTTGTCAAGTACCACCTCTCTAGTCAGTAAACATTTTACTGCTTCTCCTGATGCATGGGTGCACTGAGGCTCTGTGGCCAGCATTATTTAGTATTATTTCCATATGTTCGTCGTCACATACTTTAATGGGAACTATGATATATAGCAAAGTAGCCTGGGTGACATCTGATAGCAATCTTGGAGTCAATAAAAAGAACAGCACTTTAAGAGAAGAATGAGTAAACCCAAGCTTTAGGAGCAAGAAAAAGAATATTATAAAAGATTTAAAAGCAAGGTATAGGCTTTCTGGTCCACAAGCCATTTACTACAGCAATAAAATCAGTGTGCGACTCTATTGTGAAGATTTGTCTGTGGACTATTGTATGGCTATTTGTTTAGGCAGATGGCAGAACACTACCATTTAAGAATGATTTTCCAAGTTTGCATTTCTTGAATATTGCAAAAGAAATAAATTTTAAAAAGTATGGAATAAAAGAATCTTAGCCATATTATTTCCACTGAAAGACTCTAGATTAATCAGAGCATTAAAAAGATAAGAACTTACAACATGATTATTAAAATTATTTTTTTGCCTTTTATTTTTTATTTTTTTAATTTATTTATTTATTAAAGATTTCTTTCTCTTCCCCACCGCCGCCTCCCCTTTCCCTTCCCCTCCCTCATTCAAGTCCCCCTCCCTCGTCAGCCCAAATAGCAATCAGGGTTCTCTGCCTTGTGGGAAGTCCAAGGACCACCCACCTCCATCCAGGTCTAGTAAGGTGAGCATCCACGAAACTGCCTAGGCTCCCACGAAACCAATAGGTCCAGTAGAATCAAAAACCCGTTGCCATTGTTCTTGAGGTCTCAGTAGTCCTCCTTGTCCGCTATGTTCAGCGAGACCAGTTTTGACCCAGGCTTTTTCAGACCCAGGCCAGCTGGCCTTGGTGAGTTCCTGATAGAACATCCCCATTGTCTCAGTGTATGGGATTATTAAAATTATTATACAGTATTGTTTCATGGTAATATATTTTTACCTTTCTAATTTATACTCTTTCAGAACTGATACAGATTGGATTGCCCAAGAACTCTTTATAATTTATTTCATATTGAGGGAAAACCTCAAACTATACTTGACTTTATACTAATTGTGTGGACAGAGATAATAAAGTTCTTTTTCTTGTTGCTGTTTTCTACCTATAGTTTTATATAATTTCAAAATTGATTTCTCTCCAGAAATATAAATCCATAGCTGTATTCAACATATGACTCATGTAAACTTTTCAAAATAGAGCTAGTCGACATGAGTATTTCAAAGTAACAACTTACAGAAAATTAAGAGCTGGTACACAGAGAGAAATTCATATTTATTGAAAAGAAATCACCAAATAAGGATGACTTAAAATGATCAAAATTTCTAAAAGAACATTTATGAACAACAGAATTGTAATTATAATCAATTTTCATTTGTTTTCAGCAGTGGTCAGCATAGTTAGGAGAAAATGCATTCATTCACTAGTCATGACCAGTTATTGTGGAGGGGATGAAAGGAAGAGGGAGCTTATGTATCAGAGAAAATCACATTCAATTGGTATCCATTTCTTGCACAATGAGTCATGGTCAGTGGGGAAAAGATGACACCCTCAACATCTGGTGCCAATCAAACTGAAAAGGCTGTATGTAGAAGAACCTAAACAGATGCATATTGATCAGTATGCAAAAACTTAGCACCCAATGAATCAGGGAAATCAACATAAATCCAACAGATTGAAGCTGATGGAAGAATTGGGTAATACCCTTTAACTCCTTGGCCAGAAGTGGACTTTCTGGCAGAACACTATTAGCACAGATATTAAGAGCAACCCTTAATAAACGGGATCTCATGGAACCTACACACATCTGTTTGGCAAAATACACCACCATTTGGGCAAAACCCTACATAACAGGAAAAGATTTTATCCAACTACACACTCAATAAGTGGCTAAAATAAAAATATATAAAGATCTAGAGAGAGAGAGAGAGAGAGAGAGAGAGAGAGAGACAGACAGACAGACAGACAGACAGACAGACAGGAGGCACAGCCAGAAAGACTGTGAGTTTGAGGCAGAGAGAGATCCAGAGCAGAATCCAAATCTACAGACAAAATCTGTCTCAAAAATACAACAGAAAGAACCCAGTTAAGTTTCTGAGACTAGATAGCCCATGAAATAAAATAACACCAAAATAGTACTTTAAAAAATATATGCAGCAATGGAATAACTCCAAATAAATCGGGCAGTGGTGGCAAACAACTTTAATCCTCAGGAAGCAGAGGCAGGCAGATCTGTGAGATCGAGGCCAGCTGTCCACAAGAACTAGTTCCAGGACATCTAGGGCTGTTATACAAAGAAATCCTGTCTCAAACAAACAAGCAAAAACTAACAAACAAACAAAAAAGAAAAGAAAGAACTCCTAAAATGTCTAATAACACTGTTCTATACTCATAAATAAGTGCCTTGGCCAGCCATCACGACAGAAGCCAATGTAACAAATACAGAGACCCCCAGCTAGATAGTATGCAGAGAATGAGAAGTTGGAAGACTCAGTTTGATACTTGATATATTCCTTAACTCCCTATCTCCAAGGCTGATGAAGCCCTGTGAAAGAGGACATGGGAAGAGTCTAAAAGCCAGAAGGGGTACAGGAAGCCAAGAAAACAAGAAGTGGATATTTGCCACCATTCATAACCCAGAAGCTGTCTTTAATCAATAACCACTTGCAAATGAAAATTTAGGTTCCCTTAAGGGAGTCTCACTGGAGAAAGAAATTAACTCTTAAAAGTAGGCTGCGTACACATCAGTAGGTGGTTAACAGAAAACAAATTCAACAGCATCATTGGAAGTTCCTTGTCTTATAATATAATGATAGGAATTCTCTTCATTTATCTTATTATTTGAATTTTGTTTTTTCCCTCTAGTTTTGTTGTTGTTGCTGGTGGTGGTGGTCATGTATGTGTATGTATGTGTGTGTGTTGTTGTCTTTGTATGTGTCTGTGTGCATCTTTCAGTTTAGTCTTGTTATGAGATTCCTGAGTATGTTTTTCTGTCTATATCTATTTATTGTGTTTTTCCCTGAATTCTCTTTTGCTCCTATTTGCTTTCTTAGTTCTATTATCGTATATGTGTTTTGGGTTTAGCATTATTATATTATATTTCGCTTCATTATGGCCACTTAGATGACTGTGCATTTTCTAATGATAGATAGAAAGGGTATGGATTGAGATGGAAGGGAATGGTGGTAAGGGAACTGAGAGGAGGAGAGGGAAGGGAAAGTATAATAAAGGTATACTATGTGAGGAAAGCTATTTTCAATTAAAGAAAAATACAAATCTTTGAAAAAAGAAGACTTAAGTCCTTCAACAAAAATGCTAATTTGAATTTAAATATTCTTGATTCTGATACCTAAAGAGTATATAAGTTAGCATTACTTGGGTAACTAATAGATGATGCATAACATTTATTGCTTTCTTCCTAGATCTTTATTAATTAATAACTAAAATTATTAAATATGATTTTATTTTGTAGAGATGTTGGGGAAAAGTGTAGATTCTTGAATCAGCTTTTCTTCAAAAAACAATTGTTAATCTCAAAATATTTTACATTGGTATGAATTTTAGTTTATTGATATGAATTTAAGATCAATTTTGTTATATTTCTACTCTTATTTAGTGTACTATATTTATACAGCTCATTAAAAATGTAATATATATAATTAAAATACAGAATAATAGTTAGTCACCTATAATAATCAAACTTAGAGCCATATTCATTAGATTTTTAGGTATACAAAGTTATATTTTAACTAGATGGGTAATCTCCAAATACTTCAAACACCTTCAAAATATGACATTTAAAATGTTTTAAGAACTTAGACTTTTGTTGACAGTGAGACATGCCTGCTCCTGTCAGTACCAATTACTTCAAAAATGATGAAAGGCTTTGAAGAAACTTGTTATGGAGTTTGCTTTCCATGTGGCAAGAGTAACCATTTGGGCAAGAAACTGCTCCTGTGTGGACAGCTTGGCAGGAGGCTGTATAAAGTAGATGTACAGGACCCACAGGAAAATGATGAAGAAACTTTTGCAAAACTTGGCAGGATGGTCCTTTAGGTTACTGTTTCACAGCAGAAACTGCCAGACAGTCTGCAGTACATACGGGAAAGCAACTGATAAGCTTTACCAAAATGGACAGAACAGTCTATCAAACTGCCTTCTTCACAAAAAAGTCTTTCAGGTACCTTAGGCCTGCAGGCTGAAGATACATCTTCCAAAGTTACAGAATAAATTTTGGTGACTGTCCAGGAAGCCAAATGTCTCTGTCATTTCTAGAGTTTACTCAGGTAATGCTATGTCCTTCTGGGGTCTTTGATGGAGTTGAAGACTAGATCGTTACAATTGCATTCCTCTCAAACCTTAGTTAATGGCATATTAGGTAAAAGACTTTGACTATTCAGGATAGGACAACAATGTAAATAATCTTTGAAATTTGCAAATTACCTATGGTTTGGACATCAAGAATGTTTCTTGTTTGATGTTGTTCTTGGTTGCAGTTTCATTTTTTTAAGTTATTACCTTTTCTTTCTTCTGAACATTAATTGGTAATTGTATTTGTTATCTATAATTTTATGTTGAGATTAGAGCTTTCTTAATTAGACAAAAAAGAGGAAATGTTGTAGAAATTTGGCCTTTTAGTCTAATCACCAATGGAATGGAGTGGGTTGGCCCAATGAGTGTGGTCCTTCAAGGACATGTGACCCCTCATGAAAGGAGGAAGGAGGGTCTTAGATTCTCTACACTCTCTTGACTTTCTGATGCTATGACTCGGTGACCTGATTCACAGATTTGCCTTCCCTTCCCTGGTGGACAAAGAGGTAGAAGCACTGCTTCATTCTACATTCATGACTGTGTTATTTCCAATTCATCCCTTAATATTTAAGTCCTGATCTTAGACTTCTTTGGATTGCTGTCATTAAAAAAAAATAAAATAACATTGGTTAATTACAGCCTGCCATTATATTATACACATTAAATTCTAGCATTTAGGAGGCAGAGAAAGATCTCTATGAGTTATGGGACACTCTGGTCTTCATAGCAAGTTTTAGGCTAGTCAATTCTATAGGATGATTTCTGTCCCAAACAACAACAAACAAGCAGAAATAAATAAATAAACAAAAATGGTGGTTAAAAATATAACAAATAATGGCCGAAAAGAGCCAGAAATGGGAGAAATAAATCAAAAAATATAATTCGGAGAAAGAATATATTCTTTGATTAAGAAGGTAATCCATAAATGAAATCTTTGTAGATGAAGGATGAAATATAACTTCAATTATATAAAATAAAAGCTTTTTTTGAAAATGGGAGAGTGGTCCAGGGATAGCAACTGCACTCCATTATGTTTAAGAAAGTTGATGAAACTGATGACCTAATCACAAAACTTACACAAAAGAGGAAGGTTATTTTNCAAAAATTTAAAAAAAAGAGGTAAAAAAAATTCTGCGGTCAAAATTTAACAATGCCTTGTCAACCTAGGAACAGATGTTCTTTATTTAAAACAAGTGCTTCTTGAAATATTTATTGGTTCTTAGTAACATTATAAGAAAAAAGAAAAAAAATCTGGCTTAAAAGATCAAAGTTTTTTCTCCCTTTACCAAGATGACTGCTTGTGTTTTCTGTTGCTTTTGTTAAGGTTTTGAAAGAACTCAAGAATCATAGTCAGCAAAATCTTCTTATGTTAGCTTCTTTTCAAATTCACTCAGAACTCTGGCTACACAGAGAATTACTAATTTGAGTTCTTGTAACATAATTAACAGACCTAAGTATGGAAAGAATGCATTTTCTTGAGCCCTAATGGGTTGAGTGTAACTGTTGGCTAAATTTTATGGGAAAGTTTATAAAACTAAATATATGTAGATTTAATACCAGCAGCATAAACCATTAGTGCTCTATTTTATCCATACTTATAATGCAACTGGATCTTTGATTTAGAAAATTGTTAATAACTCTTGATCTTTCTTTTACTTTTTACTTTCTTTAAGATTAAAATGACATAAAAGTCATTTGTGTATGTGCTATTTAAGTCTTAATGTACATCTGTTTGTTTTGACAAAATAAGTGTTTTTTGCTTGTTTATGTGAGGTATACATGTTCCTCATAAATATATCTATGTATGGTCACCTGTACTGCCTCCTAAACTTGTAAGATATTTAAAATACTGGCTATATCAATTCAGTACACTTATAAAATCATATTCCCATAACTATATTTATCCCGCTGAACCAAAGATTTTAAATTAAGCATCAAAAATAAAACACATTTTTGTAAATAAAAAGCTTTTGTGTAGCACTGGTGCTAATTATTACTGCCTTCTTTGTATATTAAATATTTTTTCTTTAAACATATAATGTCTTTAAAAAATGCAACTTAAGAAGACATGATAATAGCACTGAAGACCTTTTGAAAAGCCAAATCAAGATATACTACCATGCAAGTTTCCTAAAATATGTACATTTATAAATGGAATTTACTGATGTTAGCATACAATTGGGAAACACGTGCTCAAAATAGACATCAACTACTACCAGGTAAAAAACCATCAGTAGCAGGAATGGGTTCCATCATTTTGATTCCTTGGCTAAAGGGCTCCTCTAGACAGTATTCTAAACCTAGAAGACTATTGTCATGACTATCAACTACCCCTTCACAACCTAACATTAAGACCCTATTGATGAGAATATTACATGCTTACATCACCAAAATTGGTAAATCCAGCTGGTGCCCGACTAGAGGACTTACCCACACCGACTGTTGCTCATGATGTTGTAAAGTACTTTGTATGTTAGCAGAGGAGAAAAATAATCACTAGTATCAACCAAACATAAATTTTATGACCTAAATCAGCATCTTGCCTGCAAGATAAACTGAAGCAATATTGAAAAAAAATTATGTGAGTTACCAAGCCATTTTATATTTAATTCATTTTAAAGTCCAACCCATCAGATGGAAAGAATACTTGGTACTGCTAAGGGGACACAAAAGCCAAGACTAAATAGGAGATAGGCCCTGAGGGGAAAAAAACTAACAATAATATTTTGCTGAATAAACATAACAATAGAATGATCCCTAATAATGTGTGATTATATGCAAAGATTAGTATGTCACTGAATCCCTACTAAATATGATTATTGCAGTTTATAGCAGTTAACACAAAAACCCACAAATGGATAAGGAAGAGAGAGTGAGGCAGTTTGGAAAAGTAAGCTCTGTATGGGATTCTGTATAACAGCCCTTCCCTCAAGGTACAGGGATCTGTTCAGGTGAGAAAGCAGAAAGATTGCAAGAGACAGAGGTGCTGAAGGAGTATTTCTAAGTAATAATGGGAATAATGGAACTCACAGAGTGTGTGACAGCATGCAAAAGACCTGTAGCAATTCAAGTCAGACAAAAATACCGGCATGGTAGAGAGGTAGTGGGTACATGTAGCTAATCCCTAACAATGAAACTGTTTGTAGATGAGATAACAATGAATATATGAACCACACTCCAGGGCAGGCCTAATGCTCAGGTGAGTACGTGATCAACACAAAATGGACTCTATGTTGAGTTTTTGAGCGAGCATGTATATGTGTATGTGTGTGTGTGTCTCTCTCTGTCTGTGTAGGTCTTTCTGTCTGTGTCTCTGTGTGCTATTTTTGGTTGTATCTTGTTTTTAATAAGAATGGAATATGAAATTGAATACTTTGTAAAGAGAATCTAGGAGAATTTTGGGGAAGGCAAGGAATATAATACAATATAGTGAATGAATTAAAATTTAATTAAAAATTTAAAAAATAAAACATATTCCAAAGCTGGATTTCTCTGAACTAATATTGTTGTGGTCATAGACAATTTCAGCTTTATCACTGCACAGTCCTAGTTTTATTACCATCTTATTAAGGCAAAACAATTATATGCGCAAATGTTTTGGGCATCATACAGCACCACAATAATAATAAAAAGGAACAAATATGTGTCAAACATTTACTATAATAACAATTAAAGAAATAAAAGTCATGAATTTGAGAATAGGTAAAGCAGAGTTCATGGGGATGGATGGAGGGCAGAAAAAGAAGTGGGAAAAACAATGTTATTTCATTTAGTTTTAAAAAGGTAAATTTAAAAGAACAGCATATTTTATTTTAGTTAAGTAACATATTTTCACTTATTCTTAAAACAAAAAAAAAATTAAGTGGAGACTTTGTTGTCTATAAAAAAGCCATTGGTATAAATATCCAGTCACTAATAGCCATGTAATAAGGCTATAAATGAGTTTTCGGGCAAAAATAGTGAGGAGTGCTTGATCTTCATTTTATGATGTTTTTAATCCTAATTGTTAGTCAAATGCTCCATAAAAAGGAAAGAATCAGGTGGCTAATCCATGGAATTTTTAAAAATTCCCTACGCTAGACATCTATAGTTTTAAACATTCTTTGTCCAAAATAAAACCTTTCAAGATGACGTTTTACTAGTACTTTTTTAACAGTTTGATTTTTCTTTAAATATCTATAATACAATTTGTATTAATGTAAAAACAATATTGACTTAACCTTCTTAAGCTAACTGACTTACAATCTGACTTGAATCTTGAACTGAAGGTCCTAAAATATTATAAGTTATAAAAAGTTATAGGGAGAGTATTGTGAACAGCTAGGACCTCTCTACAGACAGCTAGTCACCAGGGAGTTAATTCAAGCTCTGCTCCTCCTAAAGTCTAAATTGTTTATTTTTGGCCTTAACTCCTAACCACTTAACCACCCCTCAACATTTTCAGATCAGATCAAAACAATTAGGACAATCCCATCACAATAAGGCTAGACAAAACCCAGACAGAGAACAACTGATTAGATGAAATACCAGAGAACATTTTTCAGAGATGGTTTGGAACTTGCCACAAATAAAATGTAGTCATGCTGGGCATGGTAAAAATACCTTTTAGTACTCCTTGCAATTGGGGTGCAGAATAAGAATGATCCAAATTCAAACCTAGCTTGGACTACGTAGGGTAGTCATTCTTCTTCTTCTTCTGTAAAATTCATTAAAGTTTAGATAGTACAGAGTCTTATTTCTCTTTTTTATTTAAAAAATGAAATACTTATTTATTTATTAAATTTTATTTTACACTCCAACCACAATTACTGCTCTCATCTCTCCTTTGGCCCTTCACAACTCACCAAACTACCCACTGTTCACTCCTTCCAGTAGGTAAGGGCTACTATGGGGAGTCGACAAAGTCTGGCACATTAAAGCTGGGACAGGATTAAGACTCTCC
This sequence comes from Alexandromys fortis, assembly GCF_014885135.2. Lineage (NCBI taxonomy): Eukaryota > Metazoa > Chordata > Mammalia > Rodentia > Cricetidae > Alexandromys > Alexandromys fortis. The sequence continues at coordinate 2,992,548 of NW_026067938.1, read as the reverse complement.
CCACTGCATTAAGGCTGAATATGGCATCCCACTATATGGAACAAGGACGACCCTAAGAGGGACACATGGTCTACCCTGGGAAGAGGAATTAGATTACACTAACTCTTTGGTAAAATGAGGGCTGAGGGCACAGTAAAGGGAAGAGGATTGGAGATGAGAACATGAGGGAATGAAATGGTAGAGGGGGAAATGGGATGGAATGGGAGAATTATGAAAGAGAATTCCTGACATGGAGAGACACTATGGAGTTTGCTATAAACCTTGTGATAGAGAAGTTCCCAAGAAGCCACAAGGATGGCCCCAGCAATAGTGGACAGAGTGACTGAACTGACTTTCCCCTGTAGTCAGATTGGTAAATACGTCAACAGTCATCATAGAGCTTTCATCCAACAACCAATGGAAACAGTTGCAGAGGTCCACAGCCAGACACCAGGCTGAGCTCTGGGAATCCAATCGAAGAGAGAGAATATATGAGCAAGGGAGATTAAGATCTTGATAGAGAAATTTACAGAGACAACTAAACTAAGCTCATGGAAGCTCATGAACCAACAGCTGTAGGTCTCCATGTGACTCAACTAAGCCTTCCATATGTGGGAGACAGTGGTGAAGCTTGAACTATCTGAGCAGCTCCTGGCGGTAGATTGTCAGAGAATGATTTCTTAAATATGGCCAACAGGCACTAAAGCCATTTTGCTCGACGCCCCTGTACTGAAAGTTAAATTCATGACTTTGCACAAATACCCTCTTTGTGAATAGAGACAAGAAAAATGTCTATATTCAAAAATGCAATTTTTTAGTAACTTAGAGTTCCATATTTTAAATTTTTGTTATATGATTTTTTGATGTAAGAGAATGCTCTTCAGAATTTATTTTGTTGAATGTATTATAATTTTGATTTTTCTTGTGTTCTGGTTCATACTGGTACTTCCAATTTTAGTTCAAGTGGTACTTTCAACATCTGAATCTTTTTACATATAAGCCCCAGCCATTTTGTTCATCCATTTCTCATGTACTAGTTTCCCTTGCAGAACTATTCAAATGCAAGAAGGGAATCAATGAACTTATTCTTTTAATGGCTTCTCACCTGGCCTCATAAAAGATCTGATAGGAAATCAAATCCAAATTTGGTAGCTCTGCACTCCTTTACTTATTCTCAATTTGGGGGTTAGAATGAGACTCCTTAAAGAAATACAAAGGTACAATGGTCACTCAGGTGACTGGTGATACACATTCTCTCTCAGCCCACTTCAAGGCTGTAGGTAAAAGGAAGGAAGGCATTTTATCATGTACTTTTATGACATCCCCAAAAGATGAACTAAAATCTCTAGTTATTGTTATCAACCTGCACTGAGTGACCTTGAGTTCTAGAAATAACTATTTTGCAGACAGATCATTGATGACAATCACCAAAGAGGGCTATCATTTTACAGTAAACTAAATGGTCCCTCAAGCAATGACAATCTCTCAAAATATATTGCAGGACCAGTACTGAGTTACTGATCAAGTAGAACATAGTATAACCAAGGTTGTTTAATTACAAGTACATCCTACTCCACTTCTGTAATTATTCATGTAAATTTGACATTAGTACTACGAACACATGCCTATCTTGCTTAAGTTTCATTTTATAAGCAAGACAAGTTTTATTTTTTTCATTTTTTATTGCTTCAGAACTAATATGTAGCTATCTTCCTAATCATGTAACATCAGCACTGTGCATGTTAATGGTAGAAAACAAGAGAGTATTAGCTATTTCAGTGATTTTTTCCTCAAAATTACTATTTTATTTGGTTTTCTATAATATGGAAAAATAAACTTACACAAAAAGAAAAACGTATTGTTTTTATCAAACCCTAAAATCAAGTTATATTTTTTAAGAAAAAAAAAACATTTAAAATTTTCCTATTCTGGCTTTGTGGGAGCCTAGCCAGTTTGGATGTTCACCTTCCTAGACCTGGATGGAGGGGGGAGGACCTTGGACTTTCCACAGGGCAGGGAACCCTGACTGCTCTTTGGACTGGAGAGGGAGGGGGACAGGAGTGGGGGTAGGGGGAGAGGAGTGGGAGGAGGGGAAGAGGAGTGGGAGGAGGGGGAGGGAAATGAGAGGCTGGGAGGAGGCGGGATTTGTTTTTTCAATAAAAAATTATTTAAAAAATTAGTTCAATCTGAGAACATCACATTGTACTTAGAAGAATTATGTATCTATGAAATAACTTCTATATGAAAAAGCGTCTTTGATAATAAGAAATTGCAGATATTGGGTGTAATTTCCATGTTCCATCTTTTATTAAGGAGCTATTGGCAGTGGATAGCTATTTATGATGAAGAGAATAAATCTTCTTGGAAGGTCTGTTCACTGTTAATTTTCCCAGATTCTAGTGGATGATGCACACCTATGCACATAAAGAACACAGTCTTTGCTCTAGTGAGTCTGATGAAGAAAGGCAGAGATTGAAGTAGAAGAGAAGGGGAAGACAAAATCTAGAAGAGTACTTTTGGGGAAATATGGGGAACATTTGAATGGGATTAGGAGCAGCATTCAATAACATATTTGATTGTATACAAGCATGAAATTCTCACATGATAAAAATGAAGACTAGAAATATAGATTCATTCTGAATAAAATGATAACTAAACAAAATGAGATTTGATAACTATTTTTTCTAGTAAAAAGAAAATTATAAGTAACTATTGTTTTTCCTTCTTAAAGTGAAAAAGAAAGTGAAATAAAAACTAAGGACATTGATGAATATAAGACCTCTTAATTTGAAATAGTCAGTAGAAATATCAAAATCAGGCATTATCTATTTTAGATTTGCTTGACGCAAAATTGTCTATCTCAAATTAGTGAAAGAATGCTGTTTTACTAACAGCGAATCTGAATCCATCCAGTTTTATTTGTTTTACCAGGAAGGCATGTTCATCAACAAAGAGATTGATATCCAGATACCACGATTGTTAAGCACTGTAATTTCAACTTCACAACTTTCCCAATATTTTATTTTAATTATTTTACATATACCTGGATGTATGAGAGAAATGTATCAATCAGGTTTTGTGGGTGTTTTACTGTTTTGGGTTTTTTTTTGGAGGGAGGGGAAGGCACCACCCAGCACCCAAATAAATCACATACATGAAGGATTATGATTGCCATGAATGTCCAGTCCTAGTTTGGCTTGTGTTCTGACAAATTTCTTAACTTATGTTATCCCAACTACTTTTTGCCTCTCGACTTTTGTCTTTCTCTATTTCTATATACCTTTTTATGTTTCTTTTCTCATGGTTTGCTGTTACCTGGGTGACTGGCTCCTTAGTCATCCTCTCCTTGTTCTCTTGCTGATAGTTCTCTTCCTTGTTTCTTCTTTTATACTCTCTGCCTGCTAGCCCCACATATCCTTGCTTCTGCCTCGCTATTAGCCATCCATATCTTTATTATAATGATCAGATGTTTTAGTAAGGCAAAGAACCAGAGCTTCACAGTTAATAAAAAGCAGCATAAACAAAGGTAACATACTTCAAAATTATATTCCACAACATTTTTCCTTGTTTTCTTTCTAAACAAAAATGAAAGTGTTAACTTGCACACAGTAAGACTGTACACAATAAGAACAATTTCCAAGGAAAGATTAAATTTTCAATATACTGAATTCAAATTAATTTGTATCTGGTAAATTTAAAGAAAATACTACTCAAATTGGCCTGTCTTAGTAAATCTAAAATTTTATAACTGACTTATTTGCTATCATATCTAAGAAAAACTGCAACTATAATTATCTAGTCTTCAACTCCATCAAAGGTACCTTTGTATGATATCATTTAAATAAACAAAAAGTACATTATAAATGACTTCCAAAAACTTTAGAAATGGCAGAGATATCTGACTGCCTTGACAGTTACCCAAAGTTCTTTTGCATAGTTGGGGCATCCATATTCAGCCTACAGGTCCATAGTACCTGGCAGACTTTTCTTTCAATGAAGCAGGAAATTTGAAAGACTATCTAGCCTACATTGGCAGTTTGTCAGTCACTTTCCTTTGTTTCCTGAAGAATGTCTGGCAGTTTTTTCTGTGAAGCAGGGACTCTGAAGGACCGTTTTGCCTTTTTTTTTCTTTTATCAAAGTTTACTGGTCCCTTTTCTGTGGGTTTTGCATGTACAGTTTCTAAAACATACTGTCAAGAAATCCAAGCAACAGTAGCTTCTTGCCCAATGGTTAATCTTGTCACAATGACAGCAAGTTCCATAAAAACTGTTTTCAATGCCTGTCATCTCTGAAGTAAATTGGTGCTGCCAGGAGCAGATGTGTCTCAATGTCATGAAAAGCCCTAAGTTAACAAAGCATTTTTAGTGTCATATTTTGTAGATCTTTGAAAGGTGTGAAGACAACGAAACTATCTAAAATATATCTCTATATGATGTGTAAAGCATAACTAACATATCCACTGATTTGATTGTTATTGATGACTAACTACCAACTTGAGTTTCTTCATGATCCTAAATAGTTCATAATGATAGTTTTCAAAAACTAGAATTTTACCTTATATTTTTAAATGGACTGCATGTGTCAAATACCTTAAACAAGAGCAAAACCATATATAAAACATGTTGTAACAAAAAATTACCTTAAATTTGTTACAATATAAAAAAATCCTCTAAACAAAAGTGGACGCGTAAATATAGTGTAACAAAAAATTACCTAAATTTGTATAAATATACAAAAGCCCTTTAAACAACAGTAAAACGTATATGCAGTGTAACACAACTGACTTTGAATTTATACTAATCTACAAAAATCCATGCCAATGCAAATATCTGAGATTAATAGTGGTCTTTTTATCCTATATTCCTATATTTCTCTAATTATAAAAAGACATCCATGACCCAAAGATAGCCAAAGATCACCCACACCCCACTCTTTCGAATATAGACATTGTTTTCTCCCAGACTGCTTCCTGCTAAATGTGGGTGAAGACATCTTTAGGGTCCCAGAAAGAAAATTTGAAATAATGGTCAAATCCTGCAAAGATCAGCTATAACCTTTGTTAATAGATATCACCTCTCAAGTTTTGGGGTGTATTCCCTAATCAAACCAGAATCACATCAACCTGGGACAAATTTATAGCCTCTTGTTTCCTTTGGAAACAAAAGCAAAACCTCTTCTCCAGAGCATTTTTGATTTCCACTTAACAGATACATTTTTTTTTACTTTTTTTAAAATAAGAAATTCTTAAAGTATATAGGCTGGCTTATTTCTACATTCCTCTTTCTATTATAAGTCTCTTAGCAGCTGTCCTTTGCTTTTCAGTGATCAAAAAAGTCAGAATCATCAAAATACTATATAGGATCCAGACATGCTGTATATTTCCCATCTTTACATGGCCTTTTTCTTTTATATTACTTCACTGTCTCCTTAAAGACTTCATGATTTTTTAAATCTATGTCTTTCTCTCTATGTTTACATATACCTATTTTCTTTCTTAAGCCTATGCACATTGTAAAACACACAGGAACCTGTTTAGAGGTATGTGTGTATGTATGTATTTTTCCATCTGGATCTCTTTTACTACATATCTTTTATGACCCAACCCACTCTCTGCTTGGGTCATGAAAGCCAAGACCAAAGCTTGCAGACAACTTGGAGGTACTTGACCAAAATGCCTTCTGAGAGGTACCTTCCTAGAGCGCAAGAAACAAATGGTTGCTCTGTGGCAGGCACTTTTACTTCCATTTTTATTACAATTTAACCTACAAGTTGTTCAAGGGCTCCCTAGCAGGGACATACTTGTAAAGGAGCCATATATTTATTTTTAACTTTCTCAGTCTCTAGATAGATTTTCAAACCCCATGATAAAATGCCAAAATGGTGTGTTATATTTTTCTCTTTTCACTTTTTGAGGGGTCCACCACCTAGCTCAAACATAAATCACACACATGGAGGATTATGATTACTATGAATGCCCACTCTTAGCTTGGCTTGTTTCTTGACAGCTTTTCTTAACTTACATAATTTCAACTACTTTTTGCCTTTGGACTTTCACTTTTCTCTATTTCTGTATACCTTTCTTCATTTCTTTCTTCATTGCTTGCTGTGTATCAGGGTAGCTGACCCTGACGTCGCCCTTCCTTTCCTTGTTCTCTTGCTCCAGTTGTCTTCCTTGTTTCTCCTTTTATACTCTCTGCCTGCTAGCCCACCTGTCTCTGCTTCTGCCTCACTATTGACTGTTCATTTCTTTATTATCACCATCAGGTGTTTTAGACAGGCAAAGAATCACAGCTTCACAGTTAATCAAATGCAGCATAAACAAAAGTAACACACCTGAAAATAAAATTCCCCAACAATCAAGTCAATATACTTATATAGAAATATAACAATTAGAATATGATATCAAGTGTCATTAATCATTAATAAATAACATCATAGTAGGTGCTAGCACAGGCAAAGTTGTTCCCTGTGTAGAACTCTTGAGATGTAATCTGAAAACCTACATTCAGGTACAGGCTGAAGGAGAGAAATGACCACACCAAAGTGTAGTTTACATGCCACATGAATATTGTAGCATGTACATTCTTCTGTTCCTCCAACATTTGTACAGACACAGAAACAGACAGGCACGCACACAGCAAACACGCAAACACATTCACATACCTCACAAGCAAACACACATACATAAACACATGAAAAATAGACAAGTAAAATTAGAAATAGATATTGCTATGTTATTAATAGGTAGAGCACTAATTTGAAAATATTATCCATAGCACAGTTCAGATATATTTGTTCAAAGTTTTTGTATTTCAAATGTGCTAATAAAGCACCTTTAGCACTATATGTGCATAACTCAAAAGAGGATTTAACATTTACCTTCTAACTATTAATACATCACACAGCATTAATTTTAATATTTGCTTTGGCTCTTTGATTTTAAAAGGTACTGAGTAGTCTTGTTGATTAATAAGTCTAGTTGAACAGTAACTCAAGCAAAACAAGAAAAATGTTATAAAGGGAAATACACTCAAAATAAATTGTTGTGCTTTTCCACAAAAGGATGTAAGAAATGGCTGAGAAAACAGCAAGAATAAGTGAACATTAAGTAGCTAGTATTGCTGATGGAGCTCTTATGCTACTGGAAAATTGTATCATGTTTAAGCCTAGTGATGTTGGTGTTAAATGGAGAGTCTTCTTCAAAGAATTATGCTTATGAATAAAAAAGATGGGGAAACATTTTCTTTTGCTACTTTTTCACGCTAGTGAACGGATTTTAGAGCTTTTCTTTCTAGTTTTTACTGCTGAAAATAAAGATCTTTAAAAAGATATAACCAATTTTTAATCATTGAATAATGAGCTTTTTTTTAAATACAAAAAAAAGATTGAAACGTTTTACTCACAACATATGAGAAAAGAGTCTTGGGCTTATAATTAGTTAACACCTATTTTTCTCAATATCTTTGACACTCACTTAAGAATGCATGAGAGTTTCTCCTGTCAGAGTAAGGACAGGTTTGTCCTGGATATATTTCTGGGGTTCAGGGTAGATCATGACCTTCAGCAAACAAAACGATTTCTTGACTTAACAATTAGCATAGTTTCCAGGTCAAAGTGTCTCTGAAGAAAAGCAATGTGAGCTATAGAAAAAGTTTTTGAACTTGTTTATTACACCACAGAATTACATTTACTTACAATAATTAAAAAGTTTTATGTAGAATATATATATATATATATATATATATATATATATATATATTAGAACAAGATGATCTATGACTGTGATCCTGTGGTAATTCCTGCAAACACATCAAAGTAAATTCCAAACCACAAACAAAATAGTCTAATTGAATGTTGGCATGACTCTCGCCTTCAGGACAGCAAAAGAGATACCAAATCTGAAAGATATAATACAAGGTATATCACAGAGGTAGAGCACAGAGCAGAATTTAGGATTTTACTCTAAAAATAATCAAATTAAAGCAGATATGTAAAATGTTCCCATGTCGTTCCTTCATCATCTCTAAATATCACAGTTCAGAGAGAGGTGTTTTACACATGAGGGAAGTATAAAAAAAAGTAGCTGTGGGTCTTAATCCTAAAACCATGTCCAGGTCTAACGTGTTGAATCACAGTACTGAAAAAAAAAAATCCAACTATACAACAGCTACTTCAGGGTCAATGTCTTCATGCAGAGTCTTCCACTGTATTAGTCAACACGGAAAAGTCAGCCTCCAGAACCCTCCTCCAAACATTGGTGGCTTAATGAGAGCCAGCAACTACAGGCAATAACCAAATCAGAGTTTTCTTTAAAGTGCACTTGCTAAGTGAAATCAAACATTTAGGAGAACTGCATACAGACCAGAACTCACAGATGGATTTTTTTTAGATTTCAGCCATCTGTAAAGAGTGGTCTATTAAGGTGAAAGACTGTCCTGAAATTTGGTTTCATCATTTCTAGCTTTAATGTGTGTATGCCTCTGTGATTAAAATGCAGGCATAAAACATGTCATATGCTGAAGACTGGAATAAATTCCTGATCATTTAATATCCAGGTGACATGCGTGTCAACATGTATTGCACATTTTCAGTTAACCACAGGTGAAATGAAAGGACAGTAATCAATAAGGAGTAAATTCAGTTAGAAGAAGTCAAAGAAATTCAATGAAGTGGGGAAAATATTTCACTATTGTAACTAAGAGACATAATAAACATTTTGGTTTTATGACAACTTGCCATAGCTAGAGCTATTTGTCAAGAAGTACTAACAATTTAGAAGATATTTTCATAAAACCCACCTATTGGCAAGTCTGCTGGTCATTTTTATGACAAATGATTGATGTGGAAAGGCCCAGGCCACCGTAGGCAGTGCCAAGCCTGGTAGGTGACCCAGAGTTAAATAAGAAAGGCAGAAAAAGCCATGACAAGCAGGCAAATAGGCTTCATTTCCAACAGTCTCTGCTTTAGTTCCTGTCTCCAGGTACCTGCCTTGAGCTCCTACTCTGACTTCTCATCAAGCTGGACTGCAAATTATACACAAACTCAGCCCTGTCCCTCAAGTTGCTTTTGGTTACTTTTACATTGCTGTGATAAAAGAGCATAAAAATAGTTTATGTGAGGGTGACCCTTTCAGAGGGTTAGAGTTCACGACCATCTGGTAAGGGACATTGCAGCAATCCAGAAAGCATCATAAGAGATCTGAGAGCTCTCATCTTGACCCACAGGTATCAGAAGAAGGGCTGCACTGGGGATTGCATGGGGTTTTAAAACATTAAAGCCTGTGCTTATTGACATATCCCGTCCAACAAGGCCACACAGTCTCTTCCTTCCTTATCAGTCCTACTAACTGGGGATGAAAATTTTGAATACAGGGAGACAGGAGGGGCATTCTCCTTCAAGCCACCACATGTCACAATGGGCTACAAAGCCTTATAGTCAAATCTTAATGCAAAATGCACTTAGTCCAACTTCAAATGTCTTTTACTGTCTCAATACAGTATAAAAGTTCAAACTTCAAATTATCTTTTGAGACTCAAGGCAATCCCTTAATTGTAATCTTCTGGAAAACAAATTCAAAATGCAAATTACATACCTGCTACATAAAATGGCACAAAAATATATGTTAACATTCTAAAGAGATGGATGACATCATAGTAAGTCAGTGCAGAATGAGAGAAAGACAAACATAAAGCAGGGGAAAATTCAAAGACTCTAGTTCATAGTATGACCCACCATGGTAGAAAACCAAACAAGGGCAGTAAATATATGAAAGCAACTGAACATCCAAACTGGAAGTTTTTTCAGATGAAAATGCACACAGTTTAAACACACACACACACACACACGCATACTCACACACCAGCAAACAGTAATAAAAATTCAAACAGAACAATATTAAAGATCTATAAGACTTGAAAAATCACATTTAAAACAAAAAAATCAAATGTAGTCAGATAGGAAGAAAGAGGAGCTGTAGAAGCCCTGGGGAATTGTCAGAAGAGGGACAGTCCAAAGTATAGAAGTTTAATAAGGACTTGGTAATGTCGAAAGCACAGAATCCTATCTGAAGAATTAGTAACAGAAAATAACCAAAGATGGGTATAGATATCAAGGTATGAGAAAGAGAAAATCAGTAGTGCAATTTAATATAACCAATTCTCTTATGTGACAATTTATAATCAATTATCATTGGTGAAAGAGAAAAGATTTTCAATATTGGAGAAAAAATAACACAAATAAACACAATGGACATCTTGATATGCCTATAAGGTGACTTTAAATTTTTTTTAATTATTAAAAAAGGAAATTAAAAAGAAAGTAGAATGAACACACACAAACACAAAAGATATCCACCAAGAAAGAGTTATTATAAGGATGATTTGGAAATCAGGGATGTATAGACAAATACGATTTGTGTGGTTGAATCTACAAAATTCTGTACAGCAAACATTAAGGAAAGATTTGCCCACTAAAAATAATATTTATGAGTAACAATGAAACATGCACAGTTATAAAATTTTCTATCAAGAAAAAAGTACACCAAGAAAATTAGAATGTGGTAATATTTTTATAGTTGTATGCCAAACCTCTGTATGCATGAATGAAGACTTATGAGCTATTGCTCCAGACAACTTAAGTTAAGAGTGCTTGCTGACCTTGCGGAACAACAAGGTTGGCTTCTCAGCACCCACATTCTTTGCTTCACAGTTATTGACATTCCAGATTTAGGGAATTAAATGGTGGACAGAAATTTCAAAGTTGATCAGGTGTGGTGGTAGTACATATATTTTTCACTAGCATTCAGGAAACTGAGGCAGGCAGAGATCAGGATTTTCCATTCTAATTCAAATGCATAAGGAATTAAAGGATGTCGTGGACTATATAGTGAAATCCTGTCTCAGAACATTTAAAATATACTCATACAAGTAACACACAAACAGAGAGAGAGAGAGAGAGAGAGAGAGAGAGAGAGAGAGAGAGAGAAATTTAAATATAGAAGAATAATTAAATGGAATCGGGAGACACAGGAGTTGGAAGGAGATAGATTCTGTGCTCAGGTGGGAAGCTCCCAAACAAAAAAAAAAAAGTCAAATAAATAAATTTAATATATAGTAGCAAATCCAAATACTGTTTCTTGTAAGTTTCATGATACACATAAGTTGTGTTATGATATATATAAGAGATATTTTTAAGTCATCAAGAATGAAGCATACAAATAGATTGATTTACTTAGCAACAAGGGATGAGTTTAAGGGCAATGAATGGAATAGAAGACACTGGTTAAAAGTAAAGTAACAGGTATAATAAGAACATTACCCATCAAATCCCTTTCAAATTAAATGAACTCGATTTTAGACAGATCCAAAATTAACAAAAAAAAGGAAAAAGAACAAAATTACACATAAGAAAATATTTCCAGAAAAATAAAATATTTTTATAGAGTCTGAAAAAGACCACTTATGAATGAGTAAAACAATTTGAAATTTATACATCTGTGAAAAAATGGATATTCTAGAATAGAAGAAACTCAAAAAGCCACTAAGAACAGATAATCCCTCTAAAATATAAAAACAAATATCTTGATTTAAAAGTTGGCAACCTATCAAATAGACATTATTCAAAGGCACACATACAAATGCTCATGGGCATATGCAATTGTTCAGCAGCATTAATTATCAAAGAAATGTCAGAACCACAATGAGGTGTCAGCACACAGGCAGTAGAATTGACTCAGTCGTAAAAATAATGCAATCCATCCTTTGTGCAAGAACCTGGATAAAGCTCGTGACCATCATTGGAAAGAAATAAATAGGAAATAAAAAGGGAAGTGCTTCATGATATTCCCATATGTGGTGTATGGAAAAGTTGATTTCACACAAATTAAGATAAGCATGATTATCATTTTTGTGGATATTAAATTAAGATAGGATGAATAAATGTATTTATACGTGTATATACAAGTCAGAAACAAGACAAACAGACAAGAAACCATTAATGAATACTAAGCTACAGACTGTTAGGAGCAGGGATCTTTTTGATAATACTGTCAAGAATTAGGTCTATAAAAGCATTTAACCTACCAAATATTTAAAAACCTAGAAGGACACTTCTTGAAATTTCATCATGCATAAATATCAAGTAACAAGTACAAATTTGTTAAAACAATAGATGAGGTAAACAGGTATTGCATGCCCCACACTGGTGTGGACTGCTTTAATGCATTTACCCATCACTTCACATTTTATAAAGTATACCTAGTGTCTCTTACAAATCAGAAACTATATAAGGCTAGTTATGACTGCATTTAAATAGCTCCGGAAATATTAATTCCATGAAATGTATGGAAAACTGGATTTATAAATCATCAGGGAATGACGATGAACACTATTAATTCTTGTTATGTAGTCAGTGTAAAATATAACAGAATTTTATTTATCTCAAAAATGTTTGCAGCATAAATATTTTCTTGGTGTGTATCTGCCATGAGCTATGAGTTATGTTGCTACTTTACTCAAATTACAGTTGCCTTGAGAATATAAAAGTATGATCATTTCAACAATACACTGTGAATTCAACTCCAATTAAACAGGTAGCTAGCTGCCAACCTACACATAGATTTTAATCATATTTAATGCTTTGTCCTATTTTGAATACTTTCCTATGGGTATTAACTTTCATTCTATCAATAGCAATGAACACAGGGTAAAATCCTTGTCACAGGTAAAATCTTATTCCTATGGATAGACACTAAATAGTAAGCAGCGACACGTTAATGACAAACTAAATATCAAATAAATATTCTTATGTAATTCATATTGAATTGGAAACTCCTCCTTTAGGCATGTGTATGTTATGGTTAATAATATGGCTTTCATATGTTTGTTTCGCTATTGAAATAATTATTAACATAATCAATGCATTCCATTTCGACCTAAAGAAACACGTTCATAGAAAATGGGGAGTGTTTATGATTGTATAGAAGTAGATTTTTTTTTTAAAAAAGTGTTCAGTTATGTGAACTGAGGAACAATCTGTATTTTTTCTGGGCATTAGTCCAATGAACAGATGATCAGCAAAATCCACATAGATTTTCAAGTACTAGGACAAACCATCCCTAATTAAGATTTTTAATTGGGTACTGATCAAAAACTGTTCCTACAATATAAGACAACAAAGGCTAGGCTAATTTCATAATATTTTGAAATTTCATTAATAGAATAAATAGTCATTAAGTCTAAAAGGTGCTTCATGATCAAACTGCCATATTTTGGTCTTTAATAATATGTAGAGATACACTGTCTCATTTAAGAACTATAATTTCAGGGTTTTATACTATAAATTACTTTCTTATTTTTTTTCTTAATTTTTTTAGAATTAAAATATAACTATTCTTTTTCCATCGCTTTGCATATCATCACTCTTTACAATCTTTTTTCAGATTGCCTCTTTTTCATTACTATCATTAAACACACTCGCATACAAATTATACACATGTATATAATTACCCATGCATGCACAGATCTTTAAATAAAACCTCTGAGTCCATGTAGTGTAGCTTGTGTGTCTATGACCTCGTGGCCAACTCTTTGTATTGGATAATTGTTTAGGGCACTAGACCCTAAGAGGATGATTCTTCTCTTTTCAGCACTCATTAGATGTGTGTTTTTCTTTTTCCTGGGAACCCAGGAGAGTCTTTTTTTACTTTCAGCAGTATATCTATTAATATAATTATTGTTCTGATCTTATTCAAGCAGTTATACTGTTGCAATGTCATGTGTGAAGGTTCTTTGTCATTTCTGGGAGACAGAATCTCATACAGACATCCTGTTATGAACTTTATACACTCTTCAGCAGCAATGTTCCCTGAGATTTAGGATTAGGCATTGCATTTTAGATCTCTCCATTGGTGTGGTGCTCAACAAGATACATAGATCTTTGCATTATGACCTGTTGTGGTTTTCTGAATGGTCTCTGTGTGCTGAACAAGCATTTTCTTTCTTGAACTTTGAGAGCTACACTCATCTGTGAGAATCAGGAAAAGTTTTAGAATGAATTTAGGAATCATGGTGTTCTAGTATAGTAAAAGAATTAGATTGATTCTTAGATAATCTTTTAATCTCACTTTACTCAGACATATTTTAAAATGAGTCTTCAGACAAAATATGTGAATTTCTAAAGATATTTTTAAGTGATGACTCATTTACTTCTGGTCTTTTCCATTCAATGGAATGAGATGAAATAAGGTGTCCTTTATTTATTCAGCCTCTTTTTTATTTCTAATGTTGAAATATTGTTGTGAAAAAATGCAGTTTTGTCTGTTAGTCTGTGTGTTGATATCACTGACTTCTAAAACCTAGACAGTGCAAATTCTGCAAAACCAATATTTTATAAAGAACTGACCAACAAAAAGTCTTGACTAAAACACTAAAGTATCTGGACATAGGTTTTCCTTGATTTCTATATGTTATGATAATGCATATTTCAGTTTAAAATAGGAAAAGGTTAGGAGATTACATCATTGCCTCAAGTGCAACTACTAAATCAAAAGTATATTTTTGATGCTCTCATGATTTCAAACTAATTATGTATGTTTTATAAAGTAAAAAGATATATTATTTTTCTCTTTTATTGTTGTACTATGCTTTTTTCTTCAGATGAAATTCTATATTTGATTGTATTTTATTGATTGAACAATGTGATTTTTAAAAATGAAAATAATATATGTGCATAATTACATATATTTTAAAATATTATTTGATGGTAGTTTTAAAAGTTACCCCAAGACTTAATTAATATTGATATTTACTTTAGGATAAGCTTTTAACATTTAGATAATATAAGCTCAATATTTCTTCAAAGGAAATGAAATTATATTTAAAATTCTTCTTTTAGGATACAAAAGGATTTCTTCTTATACTTCACATTAATTCTGATATTGACTTGCAAATAGCACATACTACTAAAGATATTATTAAATTTATTTTCATTTAAAATTTTTAATAAATACAGTTCTGATAAATAAATCATATTTAACTAGGTACAGTGTAACTGTTTTTGTAATCATTATGAAATATTTAAATTACATAATAATTTATGAGCAAAATATTAATTTTTAAAAACCTACTATTTAAAATCTTGATTATCTTTAATTTTTACAAAGTACGCTAATTCATGTTGCTTGAAGTTATGTACAACTTTGATTTCAAAATATAGTTTTGAAGTTCTAGATAACTTTCGACTCAATAAACTGTCAGAATACAAATCAAAACAAATGAGAAAATGCATTTTGTTAATAGGAACAAAACACTAAGTATGATTTAAATGTATCAGTATAGGTTATCAAAAAATACATGTGATTGGGTTCTGAAAACATAGTGTAATTTTCAAAAATGAAAGTAGAGACACCCTACTTTTATATACTTATTGCAACTGTAATATGACTATAGAAATAAAAACTTTGAAAACAAGGCTGGAAAGTTATGATCTTAAAGTGATGTGTTTGGTTTTCATATTGACAAGCAGTGAAATTTTGATATTTAATCTCAACTTTCAACTTGGTTAACTCTATAATTATTGGAAAGATGAATTCCTGCACATATACGTAGGGGATTATCTTGTCAAGGTTAATTTAAAGTTGAAACACCCAACCTCTATGGCTCCATTCTCTAGGCTAGATTTAGGGAATAAAAATTTAAAACTAAAACTAAGCTGAGAACATGTATTTATATTACTCTTCTCTTACCGACTGTGGATCAATGTGAAAAACTACCACAAATTCCTGCAATGGTGGTATTTGTCATCAAACTTGAAGATAAATAAACCCTTTTCTTGAGTTGTTTTTGTTAAGCTATCCTATAATAGTGACAGGAAGAATTCTCAACAGCAATATTGTCTAGTAGTCTTTTCATACAGAATGTGGCTAAATATGTTGTGACTGAACTTATTACAATGAAAGAAGAAGAGACTTGTGTATAAGAAAATTGACTATTGGAAGGGAGCGGTCAAAGAAAAATTAGAGGTGCATACTATATTATGGTGGTTATTCATTCTTTGGTGATGCAATTTCCAGACAATCTGGTAGGATTTAGTATGACATAATAATTCTGAACCTGGATGATCTGTTTCATTTTGTTCAGGTGAGAAAAAATGAGATGTGGATTGATGCAAAGAAGAAATAAATGAGTGCTCAACAAGTTTCATAGCAACATTATTTGCCATAGTCAGAGCCTGGAAATGATCTAAGTGCGCCTCAACTGAAAAATGGGTGAAGAAGATGCCATACATTTATACAATGAAGTATTGCATAGAGTAAAAAATAATGACATCTTGAAATTTGCAGGCAAATTTATGACTCTAAAAAAAATCATATTGAGTGAAGTAGCTCAGACCTAGAAAGACAAGTATAATATGTCCTCACCAAAAGTCTTTAGACATAAAGCAAAGAAAAGCCAGCCTACAAATCCCAGAGAATGAAGTTATAATAAAGAAACCCTAAAAGAGACATATAAGGATCTAATCTACAATTGAAATAGAAAAAGGCATTATCTTTTTTTTTTAATTTTTTTATTGAGAATAAGAAAAAAAAAGTTTCCGCGTCCTCCCAGCC
>NW_026067938.1:2905806-2970117 GCF_014885135.2 Alexandromys fortis | reverse complement strand
GTTTGTGTTTTCTTCATTACTTCCATTTCATTCTTCAAGTCTTGAACTGCTTCCCGTACCTGTCTGATTGCTTTTTCATGTTTCTCTTGATTTTCTTGGGTATCTTTAAGCGATTTATTCATTTCCTCTACCTTTTTGTTTGTAATCTCTAATTGTTTATGGCAGTTTTTCACCTCCTGCTTAAGGTCTTCTATTATTTTCCTATAATTCACTTTTGAGTCGATTTCTTCTAATTCTTCTGGAGTAGGGTGTACAATTCTTCTTATTTCGGGATCCCTTGATTCTGGTGAAGTCATGTTGCCTTTCAGGTTGTTGGAGGAAGTCTTGCATTGGCGCCTTCCCATCTCCTCCTTCAAACGGAGCCAGGAGAGGCCTGGTGTCTTGGTCCAGTTTTTGCGTCCAGATGGAACTCCTCAGGATCACTCTGGCTGGGTTGTGGATGCAAGCCTGATGTCTCTCCTGGTGCCGGGTTCGGATCTCCTTGCTGCTTGGATGTCTCGTAAACAAAGGACCTACCTAGCTCGCTGCAGGCAGGCTAGTGGGAACAAAGGAGCTACCACCCTCCAGTTTGCCCTGCCGATTCGGATTCGGTCCTAGAGCCCGGACAGGCTGGGCTGGGAGATGCTATGTGGTCAACGAGGGGAGGGAGTCAGATGGAGGGAGGAGGGATGTGGAAGCAAGCTGGGTGGGATAGGAAGAGAGAGGGGGTATTGGGCAGAGTCGCCCCTGAGGATGACCAGGAAGTGTAGGAGGAGTGTCTGAGTTCCCTGTCCCAGGCTGCTGCCGAGGTCAGAAACTCACTCACCCCAGTGATGTCTCTCCTGGTGCCTGGACCGGATCTCCTTGCTGCTTCGGTGTCTCGTAAACAAACCAAAAAAGGCATTATCTTATGAGTACAATGGAAACATCAGGATCATGGGCAAAGGACAGAAGAAGAGTGTGGAAGGAAAGAGGGCGGGAATAGAGAAAAACATATAGCTCAATAAATAGATAGATAGATAGATAGATAGATAGATAGATAGATAGATAGGTAAATGTATGGCCTGAAGTTCAGGAACTGATTTCAAGTGCATACCATTTTTCAAAATAAAAGGCTGTGTGAGTATATATATGTGTGTGTGTGTGTGTGTGTGTGTGTGTGAGTGTGTGTGTGTATGAAACAACCAAATTCTCAAATCTATATTAAACACAATTCTAACCAAAATATCATCAAAATTCCAGTATTCTTTCTCACATCCCCAAATAATAAGACACTCCCTCCCCCGCCTGAGCTCTCCTTGTTACTTAGATTTCTTAGGTCTGTTGATTGTAACATGGTTATTCTTTGTAACATGGCTAGTAACTGCTTATAAGTGAGATCTACCATGTTTATCTTTTTGTGTCTGAGTCACCTCACTCAGAATGATCTTTTCTAGTTCCATTAATTTTTTTTCAAATTACATGATGCCATTATTTTTAACAACTCAGTAATAGTCCGTAGTGCAAATGTACTTACTACATTACTACATTTTCTTTATCTATTCTTCTGTTGACAGACATCTAGGTTGTTAACAGTCACTGTCTATTATGAATAACTTTCCTATGAGCATAGTTGCGCAAGTGTTTTGTCGTATGATAGAGCATTCTTTGGCTATATGCCCAGGAGTGGTATTGCTTGATCTTGAGGTAGGTCAATTTTTTTTTGTGTGTGTGTGTGTGTTTATAATTTATTTATTTATTTGTTTGAGGCAAATTTTAATTTTTTTATTCATTTATTAAAGATTTCTGTCTCTCCCCCCACCGCCTCCCATTTCCCTCCCCTTCCCCCAATCAAGTCCCCCTCCCTCATCAGCCCAAAGAGCAATCAGGGTTCCCTGCCCTGTGGGAAGTCCAAGGACCACCCACCTCCATCCAGGTCTAGTAAGGTGAACATCCAAACTGCCTAGGCTTCCACAAAGCCAGTACGTGCAGTAGGATCAAAAACCCATTGCCATTGTTCTTGAGTTCTCAGTAGTCCTCATTGTCCACTATGTTCAGCGAGACCGGTTTTATCCCGGCCTTTTTTCAAACCCAGGCCAGCTGGCCTTGGTGAGTTCCCGATAGAACATCCCCATTGTCTCAGTGTGTGGGTGCACCCCTCGCGGTCCTGAGTTCCTTGTTCGTGCTCTCTCTCCTTCTGCTCCTGATTTGGACCTTGAGATTTCAGTCCAGTGCTCCAATGTGGGTCTCTGTCTCTATCTCCTTTCATCGCCTGATGAAGGTTAATATTCAGGAGGATGAGACAGTAAGGGCCCCATTGAATAAATGGGACCTACTGAGATCGAGAAGCTTCTGTAAAGCAAAGGACACTGTCGCTAAGACAGAAAGGCAACCCACTGACTGGGAGAAGATCTTCACCAACCCTGCCACTTACAAAGGCCTGATCTCCAAAATATATAAAGAACTCAAGAAACTAGACCATAAAAGGCTAATAAACCCAATTATAAAATGGGGCACTGAGCTGAACAGAGATCTCTCAACAGAAGAAGTTCAAATGGCCAAAAGACACCTAAGGTCATGCTCAACTTCCTTAGCGATCAGGGAAATGCAAATTAAGACAACTTTAAGATACCACCTTACACCTGTCAGAATGGCGAAAATAAAAAACACCAATGATAACCTTTGCTGGAGAGGTTGTGGAGAAAGGGGTGCACTCATCCATTGCTGGTGGGAATGCAAACTCGTGCAACCACCCTGGAAAGCAGTGTGGAGGTTTCTTAGGAAATTCGGGATCAACCTACCCCTGGACCCAGCAATACCACTCTTGGGAATATACCCAAGAGAGGCCTTATCATACAACAAAAGTATATGCTCTACTATGTTCATAGCGGCACTGTTTGTAATAGCCAGAACCTGGAAACAACCTAGATGCCCTTCAATTGAAGAATGAATGAAGAAAGTATGGAATATATACATATTAGAGTACTACTCAGCAGTAAAAATCAAGGACTTCTTGAAGTTTGCAGGCAAATGGATGGAAATAGAAAACACTATCCTGAGTGAGGTAAGCCAGACCCAAAAAGAGGAACATGGGATGTACTCACTCATATTTGGTTTCTAGCCATAAATGAAGGGCATTGAGCCTATAATTCATGATCTTAGAGAAGCTAAATAAGAAGGAGAACCCAAAGAAAAACATATAGTCATCCTCCTGAATATTAACCTTCATCAGGCAATGAAAGGAGACAGAGACAGGTAGGTCAATTTCTAATTTTCTGAGAAGCCACCATATTGATTTCCAAAGTGGCTATAAGAGGTTGTACTCCCACAAAGAAAAGGAGGGGTGTTTCTCTTGCTCCACATTCTTTTTGATCTTAGCCATTTTGAAAAGTATAAGATGAAATCTCAAAGTGATGTTGATTTGTATTTCCCTGAAGGACATGGATGATGAACAGTTTTTAAGTGCCTCTCAGCCATTTGAGATTCTTCTGTTTTAATATTGAATTCTCAGTAGAAGAATAAACACCAGTATTCTACAGCTTTCTACCCAGTATCAGGAAAGCAAATGGAAACAGCTCAGGACTGAGTTTCATTGTGAAACCCACCTGGGTGTGACACCAGGCTAGACTCAGTAATGGCTGACCCATTTTTGTATCACTCTCTCCTTAACAGTAGGTATTATGAGAGATTAAAAACTTGCTTGAAATTCTTAAGTGGAATAAATTTTGTAGGTATACAATGTCAAAGTTCTATAAAAGTGAATAAAAATTATTTTGCCACAATTTGGTTTAAACATTGTAGTTGAATTAGTTTTGTGTTTTCTTTGTACTTTTGCAAATACATTTACAAATATTTTTCATGTTTATTGGATGTCTCTCAAAGGTTTTCAATTGCACATAAAACAAACAGAACTCAGTAAGTTACCAATACAAAGAAATGGATCAAATATTTCATTTTTACATGTATTAAAATATTCACTTCACATGCTACATTCCCTGTCAGTCATTTTCCTCATTTTGTGTTGACTTTGGATCACTGAAGGGAAGAAAAACAAGGTCATTTCTGTTTCTAGTTTTCTCTGACTAGGATTCAGTAAGTTTTTCACATGTCAGTGATAGTTTTACAAATTTTAAACAGAATTATCTGACATTATCCCTTCCATTTCTGACTTCATTCTGTGTTAAAATCAGTCTCCATCCTTACCCTCTGAGTTTCATTTTGTGATGTGATTAGTTCAAACATCAAAATGTATATGTCGATTTCATAGAATATGCCCATCAGAAAAGACTTTTTTACTTTCTGGGAAACAAAATTATTCATCATTCTTCACCCTACAATGCCCAACATCCTACCCAAAGATGTAAAAGACATGTGAAAAATGTGAAAAAAATGTGACTCAAAACAATACTATCTCTAATCACAAGAACATAATTTAAAGCTTATACTCTATCCTATTTGAAAATCTAAAAGAAATGGTAAATTTCTCAATACACACAATGTAGTCAAGTTAAATTATGATGAGATACACTAAACATATCTATAACACCTACTGCATTAGAAGCAGTTACTAAAACTCCCATTCAGCAAAAGCCCAGACACAGATAGTTTCAGTACACAATGCTACCAGACATTCGAAGAGAAATTTATGTCACAACTCCCCAAATTGTTCTACCAAATAGAAACAGAAAGAATGCTGCCAAATTCTGTTTATGAAGTCAGTTACCCTGAAACCCAAACCACATAACGATCTAGAAAAGAAAGGGAATTGTAGACTAATTTCCCTATTGAACATAATCAAAAAGTTTTTCTCAATGAAATACTTGCAAATCAACACAAAGTTACATTTTAAAGAAAGCATCTGCCATGATCAAGTAGGCATC
Organism: Alexandromys fortis; assembly: GCF_014885135.2. NCBI lineage: Eukaryota > Metazoa > Chordata > Mammalia > Rodentia > Cricetidae > Alexandromys > Alexandromys fortis. The sequence goes on along the minus strand of NW_026067938.1, from coordinate 2,965,279 downwards.
ATTCCAAATATTCAGGGCTAGCTCAACATATAATAAAACAAAAAATAAAATTTACTATATGAACTAGCCAACATACAACATAATACAGGTAGTTTACAGCAAGCCATTGTCAATATAAATTTAAATGAAGAGAAACTCAAAGTAGTTACCCTAAAATCAGGAACAAGATAAGGGCATCATCTCTCACAACAATTATTCAATATAGTACATGAAGTCTTAGGAAGTTTAATAAGGCAACTGAAGGAGATCAAATGGATTCAAATAGGAAAGAAAGAAAAAAGTATCCTTATATTCAGATTATATTATTTTATACACTAAAAATCCTAGAGTTTAACAAAAAATATGCAGCATATAAGCACTCCCAGAAAGTCATAGAATATAAAATTTAAATCACAAAATATTAGTAGTCTTCTTATATGCAAATGTCAAACATACTGAGAAAGAAGAGAGGAAAACAAGGTTCACAGTAGTCAAAAAAGTGATATCTTGGAGTAAATCTAACCAAACAAGTGAAAGACTTGTAAAATAAATTGAAGCAGACACCAGAAGATAGAAAAAAAATCTAGACTTGTGTATGAATAAAATTAATATTGAGAAATACAGCCAACTTACCAAAAGCAAAATACAGATTCAATGCAATCATGATCAAAATTTCAAAATAATTATTTACAGAAATTAAAAATAAAAATGATCTTCAACTTCATATGGAAACAAAAATCAGGATACTTAAAGTAATCTTGAATAATAAAAGAACTGATGGAGTAGAACTATCACAAATTTCATATTGTAATATTTATGTTGTAAATTTCAATTTCATGTTGAAGACTATACTTAGTAATGTTATTAAGACAGTCTATGGACAATTTTAAGAATTGAACATGATGTGGAATAAAATTATTTATTGTTGATGTTCCTCTCGTACTCAAGTTCATATGTTGAAAGGTTTATCTACAATAAATGATAATGAGAGGTAGAACCTTTTAAAGTGATCAACTCATTAAGTTGAGTCTGAGCATTCTCACCTGAAAACATATAAGGAATATTTTTTTTTTAAATTACACCAAAGATCTATTAAACATTATAGGCTTTCACTAGTTATCAATCTGTGAACAATTTCACTTGTACTTCCAGCCTTCAACACCATGAACATAAATTTTCTCATTCATAAGACATCTGTTCCATGATGCATTGTTATGACAATGTTAATGGACTAAGTCAACACTTAGTTTCAGTTCAGTTCCATTTCAATTCAGTTAAATAAGGAATTTCACTGTGGTGTAGCACAGAAAAAAAAATCACCCTTTAGGTCTTAGAGTTAGCTTGTGTACAATCAATACCACAGCAGTATCTCTCAGAACTGAGTTGAAAAGACGGAAGCCATACTAGACATCACCTAGTTTCTGTCAAATCTACAGCAAAAAGAGGATGAATATGTTTGTCATCACCTTCACCATGATCAATGTAACCATTTTATATATTCTAATTGTAAATTCACAAATTTTATCTTTATGGACATACTGTCAAAAGATATATTCATCATTTAATGTTTCTTTATGTTGGTGAAATGAATTAATTTTACTCAGATAAATTGCTTAAGACAACTTTCTCTATTACTTACTATATCTGAAAATGAAAAACAGAATTTAAAAGTCAGTGCTTAATTGTTTTTTGAAATGCAAATCTGAGGATGAAGAATTATATTGATGTTTACTTTTCATAGATATTTATAAACATCAGTGTTCCTCACCTTATAAGTGGATCAAACAGATATCAACAGAGTGTAATGAGCCTAATGTTCATTGTATTGTAGATTCAATCTTGATTACACTCACCCAAAATATAGAAATAGGAATAAGGATGAAATCTAAGATTTCATTTAGCATGTGCACTTTGGTAACTTGAAGAAATTTCAGTATTTATCTTTACATCTGTCATTTTTAAAGCAAACTTTTTAAAGATTTTTTAAAAAATTAAAAACAACTTTTTCTTTCATACAATATATACCAATGACACTTTCTTCACTCACCTAGTTAAACCCCTTAAATTTTCCTCTTCCCTAGCTCCACTCACTCTCTGTTTCCTCTTTAGGAAAGATCAGACCTTCAAGAGACCACTGACAAACAGTATGAAAATAGACACAGTATGACTAAGCAAAATAACCCAATTGGTAAGAAAACCCAATAAAAGTAAAGGAGTTTCAAGAGCAGGAAAAAGTCAGAGACATACCCACTCACACTGTTAGTAATCCTACAGGAATAACAGCCATAACATATATGCAGAGGACCTGGTACAGACCATGATATAGACCCCGTGTTTGCCATTTCAGTCTCTTGTGAGCCCATGTGAGTCCTGCTTTCGTGGTGTCCTCTATTTCTGCTTACTTCCCAAATATTTTGTCCTTCTTCTTTGGGGTTCCATTTCTCCAAGGAGAGGGACTGATGAAATCTGTCCATGTACTGTCTGGCTATGGGTTTCTACCTCTGCTCCCATCTGCTGCTGGAGATAGCATTTCCGATGATGACTAGACAAGGTACAAATCTCTGAGTATAACAGGATTTTATTGAGATCATTTCATTGATTTCTTTTGCCAGTAAGTTTGGTTCTATCATATGTCTTTAGGCTTTCCAGTCTCTGGTTCCTGGTCATTGAGGCAATGCAGAGCATGAGCACCCTCTTGGAACATAGGCCTCCAAGTAGAACAAAAATTGATTGACCACTCTCAGATCTTTTTAAAGCTGTATCACAGTTTTTTTCAAAATTCAAAATGAACAATGTTTTATGTTTTTATAATAAAAAATGATGCATCTTCAATGTAATTCATTGGCAAAGAATAGACATGTAGTGAGAAAGAGATGGAAGGGTTCCTCTTGATAGAGGTTTCTGTCCCATCAGGTCCCACAGCCGTTTGGTCCCAAATAAACACACAGAGGCCTACAGTAATTATAAACTGATTGGCCTATTAGTTCAGGCTTTTTATTAACTCTTACATCTTAAAGTAGACCATAATTCATGTCTGTGTGTTGGGACAAAATTATCTCAGGGCCTGTACCTGAAGGCCAACAGGACAGAAAAAAAGCCTGGCTCAATTTGAGTGAGTGTGAGAGAGCAGAAATTAGGTTCAGGCCCCTCCATCCAGAGGGTGGTTTTGGCTGCCTCTCATTGGATGGAGATACCCCCACATAACACCATGTCACTTAAGCTCTATAAGCTGATACTCACAGTAATAAACTAAGTTCCTGCTTAACTTGACTCCTTGTTGCATCTGATTGTTCCACATGGTGGGACTGTGGAAGGGGCATCCTGCATCGTGGGGTTGTGAAATGAGCAGATAGTGCATTCACCTTTTCTTGGGTATTAAGAAGGCTCACAAAGCAAGCACTGTGTTAGCCATGTGGCTTGCTACCTTTTATCAATGTGGCATTCTCATCTTGCTTCCTCTGTGTCTGCGTGATAGCTACAGACTGAGACTTTCCTGTTCCCAGAATTCTCCTGTTCTCATTGCCCTGCCTCTACTTCCTGCCTGGTCACCCCGCCTGTACTTCCTGCCTGGCTACTGGTCAATCAACATTTTATTAAAAACCATACAAGTGACAGAGTAAAATGAGACCATTGCCCACAGCAAATCTCAGAAAAAAAGATCTTATATTTGAAGAAACAGAATTTTGAAGTCTATTTCAGTACCCTCATTTTTGGCCCGTTTCCCCCTTCTGCCTTTAAAGAAGACTCATTTGTCTTCATGTGTCAGTTCTTATACACTGCTGTGCCTTATGAAGTTCGTTGATACACTTAATGCAATTAAATTTTACACATTCATTACCTAGTGTACAGTAAACATCCATTCACTTTCAAAAATAAAACAAGTTTAGGGAGTTGTCAGTCAGGTGAAATATTATTTTACAAAGATGTTGCTCTATACTTTAATTGAAAGCACCAGTTTAATTTTTATGAATATCCAGAAAAAATGTATCTGATCTTTGAACTATTCATTCATATTTTTGGGCAAGGAATTATAGCTTGTGATATTATCTTTTAAAATGACTGATTTCTCATAGGCTGAAGAAACAATTCATACTTACATTTTTTGATTCAAGATTTTGTTCTAGAAATCCCTATCCAGAAGTTTCTTGGAGAGGAAATAGCTTATATTAGCTTGCAGGTTCTCCTCAATCATCAAGGGAAGCCAAAATTAGGAATTTAAGGCAGGAAGCTCAAAGCAAGATCTTTCATGGAAGACATGGAGGAATGATGCATACTACAATGCTCCCTATAGTTTGCTCAACTTGTTTTCTTATATACAAGACCATATGCCACTGTATACCACTATGGGTAGCACTACCCACAGTGAGCTGGGCCCTACAACATTTATCACTAATCAAAAATTCCCCAACAAGCATGTCCTGTGGCCAATCCAACCTACTTTATGTCTAGTTGAGACAAACTAATGAGGACAACTGACCCCCTTCTACACTTGACATATCAATAATTCAGTATGAAATCATAACTCTTCTTCTCATTTTGGTTTTTCAAGACAGGGTTTCTCTACAGTTTGGGGGCTTGTCCTGGAACTAGCTCTTGTAGACCAGGTTGTTCTCGAACTCACAGAGATCTGCCTGCCTCAGCTTCTCGCGTGCTGGGATTAAAGGCGTGTGCTACCACCACCCAGCTGTCGTAACTCTTATTCAATCCCAAGATCTCATGTTACTATAATAATATTAAATACTGTCCACCTTTAAAAGTCTTATGGCCTTTAAAAATATAAATACCTAAAATCCCATCTTTTTTAAAATACATGGTCTCTTAACTGTGTTCACCAATAAAAATCAAATTTATATAGCTTCTAATTTCAAGAAGGATTATTCATGGGGATGAAACCTTTGCTTTACTGGGATAATGGGATAATGGGGCTAAAGGATCAACTGTGATTCTTAAGTGATCAGAATCTTTTACTAGTGAAATTTTCTGGAAAGTAGTTACTCATGGTCAACATACAGAATCTATGATCCAGAGGAGATTGATATTGTGTCTAAAGCTGGCAGGTGAACTCTTCCATCCACAGAATAAACAGCTTATCTTATAGGCTCAAGTTGATTTTACTCCGTGTCCTTTTATGGATTTAATGGACCTCCCACAGTCCCGCAATTTCAAATATGCTTGCATATCTAACAAAACTGAAGTTGTACTGTTGCCAATGTGCTCTTGGCCTTTATTCAAGGGCCTCAAGCTGGGTAGAGGAAGGCAATACATAGCTCTTTCCATGTTCTCGTCAGTCTTTTGGCTTCTGTGCCACAATTGCCTCACTGAATTTATCAAGCCAGGCCACATATTGCTGTGATTCCTGGGTGTCAGAGCTATGTGTAGAACTAAATGACTGCCATTTGCCTTTGATAGCTGGCATTGTACCTTCTCATACTATGAGAGCTATTTTTTAGCGAGAGGCTTTCATGTTAGTGCCTTCTAGAGTCCCTTAAATCCTCCATATGAAGTACAGGCATTTAACAATAGGTTCTTAAATTTAAGTCTGGGGTACAAACTAGGTTAAAGGCAATAGCTTCTATTTTTGTGAAGTTCATTGGGGCCACCAGACCAAGAGCTTAATGGAGAACTCTTCCTGGAACTGGAGATTTCGTTAGGTGGCCTGTGACTTTCAAAGACAGAGATATCCCTTTAGGTAAAATATGTGCATACTTAAATGATATATAGATATAACTTATCTAGAGTTTCAGTACACAGATAATGCTGCTCCTTAATCAGTTTATTCAGGTTAGTGTTATTTCCCTCTTCCTCCACACCCTCTGTGTTACCCAGTCCTTCTCTTGCTCCTGTTAAAGCACATGCCACTGGCTCCACATTTCTTCCTCTGTTGTATCTGTGTCTTACTATTCCTTCCTGTGGAGCACCTTCCCTCTTCTGTTTCTGTGATCCTTCTCCCTTTTCCTGTCTTCTGCAGAAAGATTATAAAGACTGAGATCTATTATCCACAAATAAAGGAATAGATGTGTCAGTTGCCTATATTTATGAGTTTGAATTACCTCACTTAGTATACTATTTCCTAGTTCCATCTGTCTACATGAAAATTTAATCTTTCTATTTTTTATTTACAGATGAATAGAATAACACCGTAAATGCACTATACTTTCCTTAGTTGAAATGCATTCAGCTTTTCCCATTTTCCAGCTATTGTGATTAAAGTGAGAATGGACAGGACAAAACAAGTATCTCTAGAGTAGTACTTTAAGTCTTTTTGCATGGCACAGAAATTATAAATTTAATGAGATCTCAATCAAAATCCCATGACATTTTTTTCTCAGAAATAAATGAAATCCCCTAAAATTCATATGGATGGTATACTGTTGATATAAGATTTTATGGGTATAGTTTCTGATATTTCAGAAAGGAGGAGATTGTAAAGCTTATGTCTCCTAAGGACATAGTGTTGTAGAGAAATTTAAAATACCCAGAGCCAATGTAGTAAAATAGTATGAAATGCATTCTGATCTCTTAAATAATGGATAAATGCTAGCTTTTCTCTTCTTTTAGCAGTCTATACAGTTTACTTTTTCTTCTTTTCTTATACTCTTCTTTTACAAAGATTTGGCAAAATATAAGCAGGTACAAACTAAGTAGAAGACCATGTGGTTAGAGACTTCCCTTTCAACATCGCCCCTTTGTATTTCAGTGGTTAAACCAAGGGTATGCATGATTGTGAGGATAATGTAGAAAGTTTGAAAGGATATGAATGAATTTGACCAAATCCTCATTAAAAACCTGTGTGAAATTCTCAAAATGCTTTAATATTTCAGAAAAAAGTATCCACTAGCATGTGGTATAGTTCATATAGATATAGTATTCTCATATGAATTATCTCATTTTGTCTGCAACCAAGCTCAAGTCCAGAGGCCTAAAGTGGAGTTCCAAAAAAGATATGTCTCTAAGGAGAGATGCTAGCAACATCCTGTCAGCAGTGAGATGCTGCAATCAGAAAGAGAACACCTGCACATGAAAGTACCACAGGGCCAGTTACAGCACAGACCATTCCTCGTACTTAATAAATAATTTATTCCTTTTCTTTGCTGATTTAAAAGCCATAGGTTTATTAGTATGAACAGGAGAATTAGGTAAAGCAGAACAGTAACCAGTCTATATATTGTCTGTATGTCTTCAGCAAAGCAAACCATCCTCTAATCATAAAAACTTATCCCAGTTGAATGCTAGTTCATTTTCCTCATTGACACGAAGATTCGTGAAGACTTTTTCTTGTTAGTCTTCGCTCTCTATGAAATATGATAGCAGTTGGATCAGCACTGTGCATACCAGCAAGAAATTATATTTTGTCATATATCATGTGCTACTGTTTCACATTCCTCAGCCTTCTGACTTTAATGAAATTTCTAGAGGACCTAGTTTATTATTATCTATTATGATCCCCCAAACACTTGCAACTATGGAACTACACCAGTTATAGTAAATATTACCATGACTGATTGGAGTCTTGAATTAAATGGAAGTGAATAGATGCATATGCAATAAAATATATGACACATTATGTAATTGAAGCGTCTTCAGATACATAATCACATGTCTTGGTTTTCTTAATTATCATAGGAGCTATGATTTTTATGCTGATTTATTTTTCTCTGTGCTTAAAGTCATTTACTAGTAGCAAATTAGGTGCTTAGCAAGCCAGAGAACGTCTATTACAGCTAATGAGCTGCAGGGCGGGGGAGGGGGCAGGTTGCCTATGATTGAAGCTATAAAACTGCATTTCTTATGAATTTCTGAGGCCTAAACTTTGCTTAGAATTGTCTGACAAGTGCCCATCAAAGTTAATTAAAGTTAAGCTCAATGCGCTTCTTCCTTATAAACATACACTCTCTTGTCCATTGAAGCCGTCACCTGTCCACTAAACCCAAAGTCATCTTCACAGTCTTAATTCCACCAACAGCATCTCAAATTTGGCCAAGGATACACGTTGACTGTACTTTCCATATAAAGTCAGAGCTAAGTTTACCATGGACGAATGCATTATTTTGGCTTAACTCACTAGTATGTGTTAAACTTTGGGAAAAAAGAATGAAAAGTTAAGATACCTGTCTCAAAAATAATCCAGGATTTTTTACTTTACATATTGAAACTGAATTTCAATCAATTATGAACTCCAAATGCCCTCAGTCTCTTAAGAGTAATATATTATTATTCTGAGCTAGAAAAGCTTTGAGGGCACGTAGATCAGCACATTGCATTTATTTCTTGTCTTTCAATTTCCTCACTCAAACACTGGAAATTTCCGGTCAGTGTATAGAGGATTCTTTGTGTGGCACTAAGAGGGCAGACATACACAAAGTGGACTAGATCCTTCATTCCTGATTATAAAATAAATACTATTTATGGTTTTCAAGTAATAATCTGAAACAAAATAAAAAGCCCTCTGCAGATAACTATAAGCTTCTCAAACAGAAATACTTCAAAATGAATATGAAAAATAAAAGAACAGTTCTCTATATATTGAAAATTATGTTTACTGTGAAAACTGTTTCCATTTATTTGGCTAAATAAATGGAACCCGCATAGTAGAAGGATAATTGATTCAACTGCAGTCTAGCCCTTTTAGTCATGGTACTGGGTAGTCATCTGCTGAGTGTTATAAACTTGTGCAAACATGACACTGACTTTCAAGTGCCTAGGTCTCCTTTTTAGAGAATTGGCTGTGTTTTGTCCTGCCTTTCTTTGTGATTATAAGAATCCATGGTACTCAAGAGATAATTGAATATATTTAACTTTGATTTATTTTATCTTCTTTGTACAAGTCACTGTGTCTCTTTTCTCACTTCATTAGCATCTCAGATACCCATTTGGAATTGCTTAATTAAAAAGAGTCATTTCATAATGAAATAATGAACTAGTACTTTTGCTTTTATGCTCAGTTGCTTGCATATACATTATGTAATGCATAATCTAATTAATGTTTTTGAAGTCCATAACATTGTAGTTAATTCAGTTAACTTCTTCAAGTACTTTACTCTTATGTATTCAGTTCATTCCTCTGTACTCTTAACTTTACGAGTCATTTCTTCACCGGACATTTCTTGGTGGGATAGTTTCTGTATATCTTCAAATCATCATTGAAAGTTTTATCTGAAATCTTTTTCTTTCTTAATGAGACTGTTTTCTTAACCAAAACATGATTCAACTTTTATCTATACACACCTGTTTCCTATAACAAACATAGAATACTGTGAGATATTTATACCAGAAGAGCATAATAATTCACTGATGTTGTATAGCTTGGGAACAACTAGGGAATGAAGATTCTGAGGACCATAGTGTTCTAGTGACACTTTATAATATTTTTCATATTTAATGCTGCCAAACCATAGCTAGCTTTCTGTAATGATTTAAGGTTTATGAAAAAATAAAAATCAAGGTTATTAGAAAAACATTACCTGGACATCTATTCCTTGATTAATATGAAAAGAAATAAAATCCCTGTCCGGTGTCATCCATAGCCAACAATATTAATGATGGAACTGAGAAAGAAGTCACACCTTGAAGATGCTGTTGCCATTTTCCCAGCAGTGAGTTTCTTGAAAATTTTAAAACAAACCAAAGTCTTATGGCCATCATGTGGCAAATACTTTGAGCAGAGATTCTAAAATATATTCAAACATTTAAATAATTATTTACTATAATTAGTCTCAGTTAGAAGAGGGCCATTCTGAAATGCATGCCTCATTAATTTGGGTTTTCACTGTTTAGCACCCATTAATCATGCATTAATCTGGGGCAAGTGATCCTATATATTATAATCATATTATTTAAAATGTTAAAATTCTGACCCAAAGCATAAATCAAACAAAACTCTCTCTGCACCTTCCACATAGGAAATACAATTTTGCAGACTCTTGATAAGGATCCAGAGGAAAATTTTAATTGCTACTTGACATATCAGTGGCTTACTTTCTGTGCCATTTGGCCTCTGTCACATTTTGTCTCATTTTCTCTGTCCTTATATATTAATCATGTTTGTATTTTTTTCCCCATTCGCTTCTTCAGACAAGATCTCAAGCTATAGCCCAAGCAAGACTAGAAGTAACTATGAGGGCCGGGCTGACCCGAGACACATAAAATTCCTTTTGAATTAATCCTACTCAGTGTTGAGATTATAGGCATTCATAGGATTATTATTAATATTTATTAGTTATATTATTGAACATTGAAGTAGTAAACAAAATGTTTAATATGCGAACTACTGTATTTAGTAAAAAATGAATATTTGTACACAATACCATAAGAGACACAGAAGTTTAACTGTGGTAATAACCTTGAGAAAGGCAAGGATTAGAAATACCACTAAGATTCCTACTTTTTTAAAAGCCGTAAATCAAGAATAAATGAATAAATAAATAAATATTTGAATAAAATAATTAAATTACTCTCTAAAAATTGATTCATTTTCTTTAACAAAGTAATAATAAAATACATTCTTTTAAAAAGCATGAGATACATTTAATCCTCACATTTACCATCATTTAATAAAATATAATCTCACATACAACTTTGCCATTTCATTTTTGCTGAGTTTTTAAAAGCATTTGCAGTAGCTCTGAAAGACATACGGGGAAATCTCTATGCCTGCTAAGGCTCATTTCTTAGGCTTCAGGATGGACCAAGTTCAATCAGCAATGAGTGTCAGATGAGAGTCAGATAGCATTTAGTGTGCATGATCACTGGTCTTTTCGTTACCCGCTCCGCAATGAGGATTAATTGGGTTCATGACCCAAACAGAGGAAAACTGCTGATAGTTGTGCCCAATGGACATGTAACTTTCAGATGTTATCTTTCTGTGCAACAGTGCTGCACTATACATATTAAGAGGAAAGTAATAACTGAGGAATGGTCTAAAATGCACAATTAAAACATCGCATAAAGTGTGCTCTTGAATTGGTTTAGTTATTTTGGCGTCATTTCCTGCCAGCAGCACAGTTTCATTGTTGTGTATACAGCTAACAACACAAATTTATTTCACATTATAGGTCTGAAAATAAAGCAATCACCAGTATAACACATTTAACTTTGTGTTTTAAAATGTATTTTAATTTATTATGTTTACTTCTTAAGCAGACAACCACATGCTTGTTACATGGGAAGAAAAGAAAATATCCTGCAACATACAGAATGTTTAAAGACGGACCTTAGTTGTATATCATCACTAAAAACAACATATTATGAAAAAATTGCAAAACTGATAAGAAAAAGCAGAAAGTGCTAAAAATAAGAGCAGTAAGACAACTAATTCACACAGCAAAGATTAGATTTGTGAGATTTCTTTTTAATGAAAGCAAAACACAAAACAAGATGGGCTAAAGCCACTCAAACAAAGTGAATGAAAACAGGAACTTTAGGAAAGCAGTGATTCACATCATGGTATGCCAATTGAACAGTCCTCTCTCGAAATCTCTGTTTAGTAAAACAAAGAAACTGAAATTGACATTTTTTTTGGAAAACCATTCCTCTTCAGAGGCATCATGACTTTCAATTCCCTTGAGTGATAAACCACTAAATAATTATACTTCCATTATGTTTTTCTTTTTCTTTCTCTTTTGTTAAGAATGCTATATCCTGCCCTTAAACGATATTCTTATGTATAGTTTATACATAAGAAAGTTATACATAGTTATGGTGAAGGGGAAAATAAATATAGATTCCTGTAGAGATGAAGTGGACACTAGAAACTTAAAGTTAGAGGAATGATCTTGGAAAGATGTGATAAATTTAGTATTGTAAAAATCTCCACTTAAGAATGACAGGAAATTGAAACAAAGTATATAGAAAATGTACTGTCTTTAAAGATCCATTTATAAATGTCACTGTATCAAGGAAACCTATTTCTAAAGACAAAAATTCCATTCATTTTGGTGTTAGGTGTCAGTGACAAGTGACACAGGTCAATCCTTAGTCAATGACAAAGAGGCAAACAAATGGCAAATATTTATAAATATACCAAACTACTCATAGAAGGTCATATAAACATTAAGTGATTTTTAACTCAACCCTGAGTGGTATAATTGCTTATTACTCATCCTGACCTTAGCTGGAAACTCATCTTTAATAGCATTCATGGGACCTACATGGTGTCCTTTCCTGGGAACGATTTTGGGAGCCCTATTGTTCAGATCATAGCAAGACCTACATTGTATAGGCTGCTTATGGGAAATTGAATACAAGTAATTTGATTTTAAATGCTGTCCTTTCTTATCCTAAAATTCCATATCATTGATTCCTTTTTCATAAAACATTATATGACTTACATTTTAGCATTTAAATGACTCCTTCATCTGTGGAATAATAAGTATCTATACTAAAATATCTCAAGGATGTATTAACATACAGTTCTTGTAGATGACAGAGAAGAATGGAACAGTTTGGTTGTAAAAATTTTAATGAGAATAATAATGTGTTTTAATTTAGTTAAATAATAAAATGGTACAATATATAAAATATTAGTATGAAAAAAATTTATAATTCATAGATGTGGGGAGATGTTGCTCCTGACTTGTATTTAAGGTCAATGCTACATATACTGTTCAACTGTTTGAATTTCTTCTCAATAATGTAATATAACAGGTTTCTAAAGAGCTCTGAATAGTGTGACTATTGGACAAGACACAGAAACAGGTTTTACACAGAGGTACTCAACAATAACTCGTCCATACCCAGGAGAAGTCAGACAACACCAACAGTACAAACAGTACTCCATCCATTAGTGGTGGGAATGATGGGGGGGTTATGCTTTGGTTTGTTTTTTTTATTAGATTTGATATTTTATTTTCTTGTGGTATTAGCTTTTCATTAATTTTCATATTGTTTTGGTTTTGGAGACAGAGAGAGACGGAGAGGGGATAAACATGAAGTCAGGTTGTTAGGGAGATGTAGAGCAGTCTTGAGGAGCTAGTAGAGGGAAAACATAATCAAAATAAATTGTATGGAAATTTTTGATAAACAAGTTTTTTTTTTCCTCACCACAGTCTGTCTCCCATCCACCTCGCCTCTCCCCAAGACCCACTTCTCTTCTGCCTTTCCTGAGAAAAGAGCAGGCCTCCCAGGGACATCTGTCTGCAGAGCATGCTACAATAAGACCAGGCACACACCATCAATCAAGGCTGAAATAAGCAAGCCAGGTAAAAGAAAAGGCCCCCATAAGTAGGCAATAGGGTCAGAGACAGCAACAAACTACCAAATTAGTAATCCCACAAGGATATCAGCTACTCAGCCATAGCATATATATGCAGAGGACCTATGTTAGACCCCTATAGGCTTTCTGATATCTGAGGACCCCATGAACCCTGCTCAGTTGATTCTGTAGGCATTGTTCTTCTGGTGGTTCTCTGTCCCTTCTGCTTCCTCCAAACCTTCCTTTGCCTCCTCTGAAGGACTCCTGAAACTCTGCATAATATTTGGCTGTGAGACTCTGCATCTGCTCCCCTCAGTTCCTGGGTGAAATTTCTCTAGTCTCTTTGATGATGATTCTTCTAGGCTCTGGTTCCAGAACACTCTGCAGGCAGGACAAACTGTAGTCATAGGCTTTGTGTCTGGCATGATGTCCCAGGCCTTGACTGGTTACAGAAGATGGCTGGTTTAGGGTACAGGTCCCCCTCTACTAGGAGTCTTTTGCCAGGTTTATTTTTATAGATTTTACTGAGTATCCATTGACTAGGTATTCACTGCATCCCCCAAATGCCCCTAATTCCAGTCGCTTTTCTCATTGTTTTCTCCTTGCATCTCCCCAACCTGATCCTTCTTGTTCTCTACCCTATATGCCCCCAGTTCACCCAAAGAAAGAATTAATTTTAATGACTAATATTGCACTACTAAAAGCAAACAAGTATGATATTCAATATATTAACCTTTAGGCTTTGATACTATGCCTCATGCAAACAATTTCTTGTTAATTATAATAACTTTCTAATGACTGAGAAATGATAGGAATAAAAGAGCAAAAATGAGATAAAATTTATTGAAAGAATATTGTGGCTATTTGAATGTAGAATTTTTACTTTTAAAATAAAATAAAATAAAATAGTTGTGTTTCCATTTCAGATAAGATTTAACTGTGACGACCAGCAGCATAGTAGTGTTACAAATAAACTGCAAATATTCATTAAAAAGCAAACCCTTTAATATCTCAACCTCAGACGAGGCTAATCTCTGATGAGGCTAATTTAGTTAAACTTGCATTAGTCCTTCCAGTGGAAGTCACCCATTTGATTCTGCATTCACAATTCTGTCAAAATGGAAAAACATTAGACACAAATTCATTCTGGCTTCAGTAGTATGTAATGACAGTTACTAACAAATTCTTAAATGACGTTTTTGTTTACTGATTTTTCTAATTAGATATTTTTTAAAAAAAAATTACAATCCAAATCCCCATGTTCTCTCCTTTTCCTATTTCCTACACACACCCTCCTATCCTACCCCCTCCAATCCTAAGAGAGGGCAAGGCACCTTGACCTGTGGAAAGTCCAAGGACCTTCCTACTACATCTAGGCTGAGCCAGGTATATATCCAAAGAGAACAGGATCCCAAAAAGCCAGTACATGCAGTAGAGACAAATCCCAGTACCACTGCCAGTGGCCCCTCAGTCTGCCCCAGCCATACAACAGTTAACCACATTCAGAGGGACTAGCTTGGTCCTATGCTTGTTCCTCCCAGTCCTGCTGGAGCTGGTAAGCTCCCATTAGCTCAGGCAAACTGCTTCAGTGGATAACTCCCTCGTGGTCTAAGCTCTTTGCTCATATTCTCATTCATTCTACTCTTCAACTGGACCTTGGGAGCTCAGTCCAGTGCTCTGATGTGGGACTCAGCCTCTGTTACCATTTTGTTGCTGGACGAAGGCTCTATGGTGATATGGGACCTCCTGAAACTGAGAAGCTTCTGTAAAGCAAAGGGAATAGCCAAAAGACAAAAAGATCTTCATCAACCCCACATCAGACAAAGAACTGAACTCAAGAAATTAGTCAGCAAAATTCTGAATAACTCAATTAAAAAATGGGGTTCTGAACTAAACAGAGAATTCTCAACAGAAGAATTTCAAATGGCCAAAAGATACTTAAGGAAATGTTCAACTTCCTTATCTTTCAAGGAAATGCAAATCAAAACAACTCTGAGATACCATCTTACACCTGTCAGAATGGCTAAGATCAAAAACACTAATGATAGCTTATGCTGGAGAGGATGTGGAGTAAGGGGAACACTCATCCATTGCTGGTGGGAATGAAAACTTGTATAACCACTTTGGAAATCAGTATGGTGGTTTCTCAGAAAATTGTGGAATCAACATACCTCAGGATCCAGCAATACCACTCTTGGGAAATACCCAAAAGATACTCAATCATACTACAAAAGCATTTGCTCAATACGTTCATAGCAGCATTATGTGTAATAGCCAGAACCTAGAAACAACCTAGATGTCCCTCAACTGAAGAGTGGATAAAGAAAGTGTGGCACATCTACACATTAGAGTACTAATCAGCGGTAAAAAATTCAATGACATCTTTTTTTTTTAATCAACGACATCTTGAATTTTCATGCAAATGGATGTAATCAGAAAACACTATCCTGAATGAGGTAACCCAGACCCAAAAAGATGAACATGGTATGTACTCACTCATGAGTGGATACTAGCTATTAAACAAAGGACATTGAGCCTATAGTCCATGATCCTAGAGAAGCTAAGTTAATAAGGTGAACACAAATAAAAACATATATGGACCCACCTGGGGAATGGAGACACACAGGGTTGCCTGAAAGGATTGGGAAAATTGGAGTGGGGGGGTAGAATGAGGGGGAGAGAAGGAAGAGGAGGGGAGAAGGGGAGGGTTGAGGAGAACTTGAGGGAATGGTATGGTTGAGATGGAGGGGGAACAGATATGAGAGCAAGAAGATAGATACCTAGATTGAGGGAGCCATTATGGGGTTGGCAAGATGCCTGGCTCTAGAGAAATTCTCAGTAATCCACAAGATTGGCCCCAGGTAAGACCCTAGGTAATAGTGGAGAGAGTATCTGAACTGGCATTGCAGTGATTGATGATTTAAAACATCTTAAATGATGTTTTAAACAAGTCAGCAAATAATTAGTGGATAAAGAATTCTTTAGTTCTTCATGAAGCACTTTTGAACATCATGATTTCTAAACCTTAGCTTCGATGGCTGTAATCAAAAAATTGCTATGATCATAATCAAGAATATATACCTGTTAGATGTCTAATGGAGAGGAAATACTTAATATACACCTTTTAAATGAATTCTCATAAACTGGATATTGTAGTAACAGCCTAGTATTTGTTTCAACAGTTGATTATGAGTAATTTTACCTAAAGATAAAAGCTTTGAATACATTTTTGTTTTAATCCTTTAAAAGAATATTAGGTGGAAGTATAAATAGATAAAATAGTCACTTCTTTTCTTCATTTTTTGCATCAACTTCCAGAGAAATTTCAAAAGGAAATGTAACTATTTAATAAACTGCAACTTGCCGGGCGGTGGTGGCGCACGCCTTTAATCCCAGCACTCGGGAGGCAGAGGCAGGCGGATAAAACCAAAAAAAAAAAAAAAAAAACCCTGCAACTTATCTATAGCTACCTGTTCTGAGAATGTGAAAAAATGCAGGTTCATTCTTTATACTATAGGAAAAAAGAAACCACTACATACTAGCTATTGCTACATACAAATGAATTGGTTTGAAATCTTCCAGGTACTATTTAATAGAGTTTGCATCATTTCATTTAAAATGTAAGGTCTGCTTGTCCTTGTTGACAAGTAATGGCAATTAAAGTCAATTAAGAAGAAATAGAATTAAAGAATTGGTAAGGCCTTGTATGCATCATATGCTAGCCTTCTCAAGGCAAGTCTAGGTTTCAATTTTTTTCTTTGCTCTTCCTAAAGTCACAAGCATTCTTTTTGTTTTTCTTATTTATAAAGGGGAAATGACAGAATCTATGGTCCCTATGTCCCTGGCCTTCATTATTAATTTAATGAGTTAAGCTACAAATTGATCATTCTGTTTTTCCTTGCCTAAGCATTTGTGCCAAAAACCACAAGGACCACAACTCTTTTGGAGCACTGCAGCAGCATCTTTCTGTGAACATAACTCACAAGTGAACCTATGATAGGCTAACAATTCACAGCAATCGTGGCTTTGTATTGCAGAGTGGGGGATGCAGAAGAGGCTGAAGAAAACAAGTTTTCTTCTTTCAAGAACTTTTAATACTTATTTTTCAATAAAGTTGTTAATTCTGAATTCTGCCTTTTTCCATGTTTGGAATAAACGTGTCATGTAGCTGACTATGATCCAATCAAGCACTAAACCCTAAAGTGAAAACATAAATCCACCTTTCTTTTCCTGGCTCATCCTCAGACAAAATCACCTTCAACACTAGCTTTTGATTTTTGAAATGGGCTTTTTTTAAATTTAAGTACTATGACTATGCAGCTTTATTTTTCCAATGATAGGCACTATTCAGTTAAAAGTTAGAGTAAAATACTTGCATGAAACTTCTTTATTCTACTTCAGTTCATTTTAATATTTCCTCATTATTGAACAAATTTTCTTGCTGCCTATAATTATCACTTGGTTATTTGAAGTAGAACATGTTTGTCTTGGTTTGTTTAGATACTGGAACAAAATGCTATGCATATGCCTGTATATTCTATACATACATGCCTACTGTACTCATATATTTTTTACCTCTCTATTTCCTCCTGGTTGTATCTTTCCGTTTCAATCATGACAGCTTCTACTTTAGTTACTGTTACCTACACATATATTTAAAAATCCAGCCTTCTGAGTTCAGTTAATGATGTTCATATGTGTCTGTGTTAGTCAGGACTAGATGATCTATCAGAGAGATTGTCTTTGGAAAAGACAGATTCTCCCCTTTTCGGTAGCCATTAATTACTTAGAGCTATTCGTCTAGGAGTGGGACCTTGTGATATGTCTGCAACCACACTGCCCTGTCAACTTGTGCTACGGGTAGTTTTTTAAGCAGTCATATTAATGAGATTTTATGAATACAGTGTCTCTATAATATGCAGAAGACATAACCTTGTATGTTTCTGGTTCTCTGGATCTTACACTCTTTCCTAGACCTCTTCTGTGTTGCTCCCCAAGGCTTTGTTGTAGAGACTGTGTCATAGATGTATATATCAGTGATCAGTTATTTGTGATACTTGGACTAGTTGATTAAAAATAAAACCTGAATATGGCATAACAAGTTACAATAAGACTAGGTACAAACCCTCTTATTAAAGCTGGATGAGGCAATCCAATAAGAAGAAAAGGGTTCTTAGAGCAGATGAAAAAGTCAGAGACACCCCCCACCACCACCACTAAAACCCCAAGCTAAACAACCACAACATATATGCAGGTGAACTAGAGCAGGTCCAAGCATTTCAGACTCCATGATTGCCAATTCAATCTCTGTGCGCTCCTATGAGCCCTGCTTAGTTGATTCTGTGGGCTGTCTTCTCCTGGTGTCTTTGACCCCTCTAGAGCCTATAGTCCTCCTTTGTCTCGCCCCCTTCTGTGGGTTCCCTGAGCTTTCCCTAATGTTTGGCTGTGGGTCTCTGCTCCCAGAAGCTTCATCTACTCCCATCAGCTGGCAGAGGATTCCTCTGAGACGGTTATTGAACTAGGCAAGTCATGGATCTATGAGTATAGAAGAACATTACCAGAAATCATCTCATTTGTTCTTTACTTTTTTCTTTTCTTTTTTTTATCCTGTCATGTTTGCTTTTGTTCTGGGTATCAGAACTGGTGAGTGTAGATAAACAATGACTGATCCAACCTGAGGCCACTCTGGGAGAGAGACCTCATGCCTGACATTAGCAAGATGTCCAGGAGTTATGGCTGAAGGACCCAGAGTTTGGAAATATTTTGTTTAGAATTTCTGTGTTGCTGCTCATCATGCAAATGGGTAAAGAATTTTATTTTCTGTTGCAGTTGCCTAGTATTATTATCAAGACAATACTTGATTTCTAGTACAACATTAGTGCTATTTATTGTTTATTCATTTATGATAAAATAAGAAGAAATTGGGTTATTCTTCTAAGGCTTCATATAGCTTAGGAATGAGACTATTTAGCCCTTGGCTTTTTCTGTTCTGAGTCTATACATGACCACAATCTTATTTTGTGCTATGGGTCTACTTAACATTTTTGTATCTTTTAAATGTAGTTTTAGCAAATTTTATGCATCTATTTTGATTACTATATCTAGATTTTTTCTAAATTTTTGAAATATAAAATTTCAAACTAACCAGTAACAATTTTCTTGATTTTATTGGAATTTGATGTAAAATTCCTTTTTTTTAAAAAAACAGTTTTAAAATACCTTTAATAAAAATAATAAAATTTAATTCCATCCCTAGCCTGTCATTCTGTCGACGGAGTCTGCTTCTCAGCTTGGCTCATTTGATGGGGACTGCTTTGCTCACAGTTTTTTTTTTTTTTAATTTAATTTTTTTATTGAAAAAAAAAGATTTCCGCCTCCTCCCCGCCTCCCATTTCCCTCCCCGTCTCCCTTTTCCCCCCTCCTCCCTCTCCTCTCCCCCTCCCCGCCACTCCTCTCCCCCTCCCTCTCCAGTCTGAGGGGCAGTCAGGGTTCCCTGCCCTGTGGAAAGTCCAAAGTCCTCCCCGCTCCATCTTGGTCTAGGAAGGTGGACATCCAAACTGGCTAGGCTCCCACAAAGCCAGAACATGAAGTAGGATCAAAACCCAGTGGCATTGTCCTTGGCTTCTCAGCAGCCCTCATTGTCCGCCATATTCAGAGAGTCCGGTTTTATCCCATGCTTTTTCAGTCGTAGTCCAGCTGGCCTTGGTGAGCTCACAATAGATCAGCCCCACTGTCTCCGTGGGTGGGTGCACCCCTCGTGGTCCTGACTTCTTTGCTCATATTTTCCCTCCTTCTGCTCCTCCTTGGGACATTGGGAGCTCAGTCCAGTGCTCCAGTGTGGGTCTCTGTCTCTATCTCCATCCATCTCCAGATGAAGGTTCTATGGTGATATGCAAGATATTCATCAGTATGGCTATAGGATAGGGTCATTTCAGGTTCTCTGTCCTCAGCTGCCCCAGGAACTAACTGGGGACATCGCCCTGGGCACCTGGGAGCACCAAATCTCTTGCCAACCCTAAGATGGCTCCCTTAATTAAGATGTGTGCTTCCCTGCTCCCCTATCCAACCTTCCTTTATCCCAAACATCCCGTTTCCCACCTAAGTAAAATTCCTTTTTAAAATTTTAATATTATTGAATTTGTTGTTTAGTACCCTTTTCTCTCTTTTTTCTCTAGTTTGTCTAGAAGATTTGTCAACCATGTTATTTTTGTTAAAATGTATCCCTGTCTGTCCTTGATTCCATATTATTATATACTCCCCATGTGATTAACGTTTTCTCTAATCTTCATTGTTTCTGTCATCTGTTGATGTGCATTTTGAGTTGTCCTCATTGCCCTTCAGATGCATTATAACGTGGACATATTCATGCGCTAACTCTCATTTCTCGTTTGAACGCTGTCATAGCTGTGAACATACAAAACTGAAGACCCTCTACAGAATACTAAAATTTCTGCTATGCCGTTCTGTCACTTTTCTTCTAATACAAAAAGTTCTCCATTCCCTACAGGAGTTTCTCAACGACTTACTATCATCTGATTCTCAATGGTTTGGTTTTCTAATGCTTCGATAGTTTCTCAGTTTTCTCATGCTGCTGATTTCTTTTCTTTTTTTTTTTTTTTTTTGTGGCTAGTTGGATTATTATGTGTTGTTTTCTTAATTCTATCAATATTTACTTTGTCAGGCACTGTGGAGTCTTTCTCAGTACTGTCTAGCTAATTGATTCCTGTCACAAACTTTTTTTTTTCTCGGTGGTCTTATGTATGGGTCTGTTTTGACTCCTCTTCTGCCTGATGTTTGGTAGTCAGAAATTGTTTTAGTTTCTAATTATCATTATTTTTTATTTGTACATTGATTAAAAAATAGCTTGATTTTTTTGTGGCCATTCTGGTTTCCCATATTTTGCTTCCATGGATTGAGGTGTATTATCCCATGCTTTCTTAAACTTTATAGCTTCTAATGATAGATTTTGAGGTTGTGACTTGTTTATCCTTAGGAACTAGAAGTTTTCTACTACAACTTTTAATATTCTTTTCATCTTGTAGATTTCATAACTTCTATCATATATCAGATATGTTCATCCTCATTTATATCTAATTAATGATATGCATGCCCTCTGTGTTTGAATGCACATTGCTTATTATTTTTACATTTTGACATTATTGACTATAATTTCATTTAATAAGCATTTCTGTCTTTAATTTTTAAACAAGGTTCTTCTTTGATCTCATGGATTCTTAACTTTCATGTTTTCGTCATATGCAAGGACTTTTGGCAACCAAAGTCATGCTTCAGTTCACTCTGTAATCTTTGATGTACACATCTTGAATGTAACTTTTCTTGATCATGTTTCTGCCCATACTAGGTTTTCTCTGTTTTGTGACTCTTTGATCTATTTTTAAATTTATTTTAATTAATTGATTTGTTCATGCCTAACATTCCTGTTTGGTTCCATGTCATACCCTAAATTTCCTTGATGAATTATTTCCTCCATATTTTCAATGTGTTTCCCATATATATGACGTTCATTTCTCTACTATTAACTTTGTAATTATGCCCTCAGTTAATTTCTGTACTTGTTTATCTGATTGAAATATCCTGTGCATTTACTTGAATTCTTGTAATTGAAAATATTTGTTTCTTGCAGTATATTTTGATCATGGTTTTCCCTTTTCCAAATTCTTCAAAATACTCCATATCTCCCCATTCACCCACCTCTGAAATAGGATTCTACATCAATTCTCGGGCATTTCAGTGTTTGAGGACATGTGAATTTTTTTCAACTTTGTAGTAGCTTGTTTGTTTCACCTCTAATTTTAGTTTATTACACTTTATGAATATGTAAGATAAATGTGTGATTTAGATTTTATTTTTAACTTCTCATTATTGTTTGGTTAGATTTGTGTTTGCTCTTATTTACTGTTTGCTTGAATTTATAACTCCTACTACTAATTAATGTAGAAACAGGAAATAGTAGAACATAAAATATTTTGATAATAAGTATATTATTGAAATATACTCACATCTGTAATCAGGGTTGAAAACAAAAGATCTAGAATACTGTCAGAAAAATGCTATTAAAATATATTTAATGCTCACGGTATTAATAAAATACAAATATAAAACACAAATCTGGGATTAAGAAGTAGGAAATGAAAAGAAAATTTTATGACCTAGAAATGAGAATGAACAGAAACAATACACTATTATATAATTGCAAAAAAGAAAAAAATCCTAAACAACTATTTTAGCATGATAAAAATGAAATAAAGCAATTAAAATACAAATTGTGAATAAAGAATACAAAAAAATTAATAGTTTAAAAAATATGTCACCAGTTCACTCAATAGTTCTTACTTGCTGAAAAGAATGCATTTTTCATAATTCCCTAAATTGTGCCTTGTAACTAATTCTACAGATTAGAATCCTTTTGGGAAAAGTCTCTTTGCAATTCAAAACAACTTAGGCAAGTACATAATCTGTTATGTGTTATGTTGTTGTAGAAGAATCTAGTATCTGAAAGAGAACCCTGATCCTAAGTAGAAGTCTAATCACCTTGACTACCTCCTCCCATGTACAGCTAAGCACTTTACTCGGTATACTGAATAATTGCATTTTCCAACCAAGATCTTCATACAGTGTCGCTTAGAGAAATCATTTGCATGGCTGCTGAGCAGTCTCTTTGCGCCAGGTCAATGCTTGCTTTCCCATGAACACTGTGCCCTACACTTATTGCCTGAATGATTTGTCTGTGAGTCTGCACCAGTACCTCCTTACTGCTTTTAATGGGCATGTCTGGTTCTTTCTTGAATAGTTAGTGATATAGGGGTGTTGGTTCACAGAATTTGAAGACACCATAGTTATGTGAGTGATCTACTGACATGGCTGTTTTGGTGGTTTTAAGAAGATTGACCTCCATGGTACATGCATTTGAATTCCTGGTCTCCAGTTAATGGAACTTTTTGGGAAGGATTAGGATGTGGAGCCTTTGGAAGAGGTGTGTCTCTAGAGAAAGGCTTTTACATTTCAAAACCCCACACCATTCTCAGTTAGCTTTGTCTTATTAATTGCAGTTAAGGGTGTGAACTCTTGGCTGTTGCTGCAGCACCATGTCTGCCCTGATGTTACCATGCTCCCTGCCATGATGGTCATGGGCATGCTTTCTTAAGCTGTAACTGTCCAATAGTCTCTTTCTTCTACAATTTCTCTTGGTCATGGAGTCTGAGAACTGCTATAGAAAAGTAACTAAGATTGCCCTGCTCATCAATAATACAAACCAGTCCTTCCCCCTGTCTAGGAGGAATGGACTATATAGCTTGTGGCAAGCTCCTTCTAAATGTTTGCTTCACCAACCCCAGGAACATCCTGTCTAAATTTTGTTTTTGCAATTTGGTATCACAATGGGGTAGAGGGCAACTTTCATTTAACTAAGGCACTTGGAACTGTGAGTTGGAGTCTATTGTTTCCTTCATTTATAAAGTGGATTTTCACTAATTTCTAGATGTCATGTGTCCCATCTCTTCATGTTATTCAATGTAGCCCTCTCTTGTCTTTTAATGATCCTTACCTTGTTTGGCAGCCAGAGAGCAGGTGTGTTTCATTTAAATTCATAGATGTCTAGTAATGTACTATTTGTCTCCATCCTACATTCTGTACCTCATATAAAACTATTTGTTATATAGTCTGCCTGTGTTTCCTCTAGATTCTTAGGTGTTAAATAAATATGATAATTCTTCTAGTTAATAAAATCTGTATTCTATTCTCAAACAAGAACAAAACATCACAATTTTCCTATCAACACTGTCCTAAATCACTTAGTATATCTCATGTTAACTTTATCTAGTGATATTTCCCATAAGCCCAGAGAATGTCCATTAATACGACGGATATTGAGGCTCTTTAGTTGAGGCATTCTGGTAGCTTTTTCCTTAATCTCCCTGGACTGGAAAAAAAAACCAAAATACTAGATGAGTTAATCAACAAATATTGATTCCCATAGTTCTGGAAGCTGGGAATTCAGTGCCTAAAGGGAACAAGCCAAGCTGTCAGATGTGCCTATTTGGATCACAGATGGGCATTTTTCATTTTCTTCTCTCATGCATTAAAAAATGGATTTTGAATGTCCTCCTTCCCTAAGGCAATTAATTCCATCATGCAGTTCTTCCTTCTCTTCACTGTATCACAATCTAATTAACTCACAAGCATTCCACTTCCTAAAACCATCTCATTGGATGGCAGAGTTTTTAAATGGAAATGGTCAAAAGGGATTACAAATAAATTATTCAATTTTAGATTTAATTCATCTTTAGTTTATCATTGATCACTATAGATATATTCAGCAGCATTTTAATTTATGTTTTGAGCATTTTTTATGTCTTTTCCTGTTGTAACTGGAAGCATTTACAATTTCTGATTGTTCTAATAAATTATATTTAATATTTTGACATTTATCTAATATCCCTACTGCAGATTCCTCTCTCCTTTTCTCCCAGTCCTTCCCAACACCACCCACCTCCCATATCCTCTGCTCACCCACTCCTCTTCTGTTTCTATTCAGAAAAAGTCTACTCTCTCATGGAACATATTACATTGTAGTAAGATTCGGCACCTTGCCTTGTGGTAAGACTGGCCAAGGCAACCTAGTGTGATGAATAGAGCCTTACAAAACAGTAAAGGAGTCAGAGACAGAACCTGTTCCCACTGTTAGGAGTCCCACAAGAAGGCCAGACAACACAGCTGTCATTTATATGCAGAGAGTCTAGGTCAGTCCCACGCAGGCTCTCTGGCTGTTAGTTTAGTCTCTGTGAACTTTTATGATCCCAGGTTACTTGATTCTGCTGGTTTTTTTGTGTTGTCCTTGACCCCCATGGCTGCTAGAAACAGTTCCCCCTTTCTTCAGCAGGATGCCCTAAGCAAGGTCTAATTGCAATCTGCTTTGGAATAATCCTTTCATACACTCTGAGTATATATTACTCTCATTAGCTAACAAAGAACTGCCTGGTTAACAGCCAGGCAGGAAGTATAGGTGGGACAACCAAACTGAGAATGCTGGTATGAAAAAGGAGTCACCAGGAGGCACAAAAGGATCATGATATGCTAGAGGACAGGTAAAGCCACAAGCCATAAGGCAATACATAGATGAACAGGAATGAGTTAATTTAAGTTTTAAGAGTAAGTAACAAGTTTGAGCTATCAGTGAACATCTGATATTAATAATAAGACTTTTTTTTGTAGTTATTTGGTAAACAGCTACTGGCATGAGAAAACTCTGCCTACAGTAAACTAAGTAATCTGATGCCAAGTTCTATTGCCAACTTACAATTCCACCAAGGATCCTCAAATCATAGTTGAAGTTCCCACTGATTCTCTGTACTACAGAGCTTAGGGAAGTAGTTTCCCAAGTATTCCTGTACCAGCAAACTACACTGAAGTGTCCTACTTTTAATAGACTTCTGTGTTAGTTGGGGTTGTGTAGATGCTGTGATCTTGCTCTGCCTACAATGGCTGGCTATGAATGGAAAATACAAGAATCCAATAGTTGCTCAGTCCATATGGCTGGATGCTTCAGTTGGTCTTCAGTATATATTGGAATCTTGAAGAAATAAGTGCTAATGCCAATGAAGGGAAGAACTTTGCAACAAGGCAAGAGCGAGTAGTATAGAGCAAAAACTTTCTTCTCCCATGTTTTTATATAACTTTTGATAAGAATACATGACCCAGATTAGCTCTGTATTTTCTATGGCTCAAAAGATCTGGATTAAAGGTGTATATTCCCATATCAAAAGTCTAGATTAGAGATGTACGATCCTACCTCAAAGTAAGCAAAACTCCCTTATGAGCACACAACCTCTATTTTGAGATTTTAGCTAATTCCAGATGTAACCAAGTTGACAAAAAAGAAAGCCATCAATGTTTCTTTTTTTAGACATTGGAGGCTTCTTTGATTGATGCCTTACTCTTGAGGCATTTTTCCTATTGTCTCACTAAGTTGACAACAAAGAATAGCCATCAATGTTTCTCTTTTTAGACCTGGGAGGCTTTTTGATTGATGTCTTACTTCAAGGCATTTTTCTATTATCTCATTAAATAGGTTGTTGCTTCTTTTAATGGTGTAAATATTATATTAATCATACTGGATTTACATATACTTAGTATAAACACACCTTTAAAAGAAGTTTTATGTCAAAATTGCTCATTTACCACATTTTCTTACTCTCCTTTTTACAATCAGTTCTGAAGTTTTAAACTTTTCCAAATTCCTTCTAGAAACCAGACTGAAAGATCGAAGTTAGTTTTATCACACAACTGTTTCATTTATTTGGTATCAATTTTCTGTTTTTGTGACCTTTGTACCATTGTAACAGAGTAAATAAACTAATGGGGCATTAAAGCTGATTTTTGACTCATGGCTTTGGAGGAATTTCAATAAAAAAAATGATGCAGAGTAGCTTTGTGTATAGCAGAAAGAACAAACATAGTATAGCTGCTTCCTTAGAAGGTGGAGGCAGAAGTGGAAAAATTCAAGGTCACATTTGCTTAAATAGTAAGGTTGCATATCTAACCTGTTAATGTTACATGAGACTTCTCTTACACAAAATAGAAACAAAGAAATAAATGCCTTTTTTCAATACTTCACAATTTATTATATTGTGGTACAATAATTATCCCAATAACATTTAGGCTATAAAATGTTAAAGTATACTTATTTATTAGGAAAATTATATTACTTATTTTAAATATATAACTAACTTAAAATAAGTATTAAATTAGGTTTTGTATCTTATAGTTTGCCTATTATACATACAAATACAGAAATAAAATATTCAGTTTACAAAGCTTCATATATGAGTAGCCTATTTCTTTAAGAAAATATACATTAAGAATTAGGTTTAAAAGTTTATACTTAACCCTAATATATGTTTCTAAATCAGTACTCAAAATAAAAGTTGATGATATTATTATTTATTATGGTTCCTTGTGGTTTTAGCAATAGGAAATCTGGATTTAATAGCAGGTGCATATTAGTAAAATTACTAGAAGTTAAAATGAAAACACATTGTATAGGTATAGATGGGAATTCTGGAATAGAAAGGAAAAGGGAAAAGGCGAAGGGGAAGGGGGAAATACTTGAAGAAAAAGCTAAAATTAAGGAATGTTTGAGTAGATAGTTTGGAAACCTAGTACAGTACAAGCTTCCTCAAATATATACATATGTGAAAGTGATTAAAATGATATTACAAAATAATATAGGAATTAGAGACCCTAATGGCCATCTTTGGTTACCAAATGGAACTTGTACCCAGATTGTGCTAAATCTAATAGAGTTGTTAGCCAAAAAGATCCCATGATAAACCCTGAACAAATGAAGCCGTTTTCTGGACTCTAGTTATTCCTTTTTCATATACTAATGGTAAGCTCCCATAGCTGAAGACAACACCTACAAAATTCATCGAACATGACAAGGTTTTGCTGATGCCTACAGAGAAACTTTAACCCAAATTGATACAGCAAAATAAGCTGCAAACTAGTAAAAAATAAGAAATGTAATTGCAATCCCTTAGATCTAGAATGGTGTCTTGGTTGCAAGATATACTGGAGCAACAGTGATGCAATAACCAGCAGATATCTGATTTCACTTAATACCCACTTCACAAAATGGTACCCATACTCTACACTGCTTGGATGACCAAGAACCTAAGACTAGGTAACACAGGGACCTAGGTAGCACAGGGACCTATGAGAAAACCTAATACTACCAATTTTTCATTGCTCAACCATCATCAGAGATGCTTCCTCCTGTAGTGGATGGGAAGATAGATAGAGATAGATAGATAGATAGATAGATAGATAGATAGATAGATAGATAGATCTATAGATAGATCTATAGATAGATCTCCTATGCAGAGAGCTAGGGAGTTGGTAACACTAAAGCCCAAAATGAAATGTCTCAGTAGACCTCTCTCCTTATGGTCCAGATAACTATCAGGAGCCTTTGAGAACCAGCCTCAATGCCCCTCAGGGTTCAGAGGATGCTACAGCAAATGAGGGAATTTAGGGAAATCTGAGCACAAATGAAAAAAACTCTCTCACATGTGCTTTTCCAAGCAAGTCTCTTTATTCTTTTCCTTCCATTATAATTTTCCTGTTCTCCTCTAATTTCCTCTAGCTTCTTCATCTTCTAGTCTCAAACCTCTTCTCATTTAGGAGCCTTGAAGTGATTAAAAAAATACAAGATTTACCTGCTCGTTGGTCTAAAGCACATTCCTGTGGTAAGTGATTAGGGAGTCGAAGTGTTGCCAGGGCAACCCAAAGGTCCCTGTTTACCTGGACTTAGACCGTGACCAGAGGGTAGAGGTAGACTGTCCAAAGAGATAATCTTTGAGATTTAGGATTTGTTTTTTTAAAAAGACTGGCAAGCAAGGAATGGGCATGCTTTCCTTAGGTTGTTTTGTATAGTAATTTTGGGTAGACATCTGCCACTCTGACCTTGAGCTTTGTTGAAAGTTTTTTTTTTTTTTTTTTTTTTTTTTTCTTGAGACAAGGTTTCTCTGTAGCTTTGTAGCCTGTCTTGGAATTAACTCTTGTAAACCACACTGGCCTCAAACTCACAGAGANTTTTTCTTGAGACAAGGTTTCTCTGTAGCTTTGTAGCCTGTCTTGGAATTAACTCTTGTAAACCACACTGGCCTCAAACTCACAGAGATTTGCCTGCCTCTGCCACCCAAGTACTGTACCACTACCACTTGTCTGCAAAGTTTTAAACTATTTATGAAAAGCCTTTAGTCTAGTTTGAACTTGATCTGAGGTGAAAGTGAACTAATTGTATGCAGTTAGTCTGGACAAAAGAACAAAGCAAGCTTTTAAGTATCCACAGTCCACTACTGCTACAAAAAAATCCAGTAGTGAAGCAAGTCCCAGTATATTTTCTATATTTCAAAATTATATAGCTAAATGAAAAGTCTTCCTAACCATTCCAAGATATAAGTGCCCAGTAGATGGAATATTTTCACGAGCTAAGCACCCAAAGAGTGGAAAAATACTCAAAGCTATTCTTAGGGAAGAAATGACATTTTTAGAGAAGAAATGAAGTGACTAATGAGACAAATGACAGATGGGAGAAACTGGTTCCCACAGCCAGTAACTCATGACCTCTCTAGTTGTGGTTCTCTAGTAGGCAATCACTCATCTGGTAGTTTGTCCTCTTGAGCACTAGTTTTCGCCCCTGTATCTCCCATGGCTGCTGACAGATAAACCTCTGGAAGACACAGCAGGAAGTGTACATGAGCCAGAGAGCATGAAAGACACCAAGGAAACACAGCCTTCAAAATCAATATCAATGTACACATGGACTGACAGAGATTGGGTCAGCATTCCCATCCTCATCAGATGGAGTCTATCTTGGTTAGAGTTTCTACTGTGAAAAGACACCATGACCACGGCAGCTATTATAAAGGAATACATTTAATTTGGGGTCTCACTTACAGTTTTAGAGAGTTTGTCCATTATCCTCATGGTGGGCATAGCAGTGTCCATGTAGACCTGGTGCTAGAGAAGGAAATGAGTGTTCTATATCTTTATCCACAGGCAACAGAGGAAGTCTGTGTGCACACTGGGTATAGCTTGAGCATAGGAGACCTCAAAGCCCTCCCTGACAGTGACACACGTTCTTCAGCAGGGTCACACCTACTTGAAATAGGCCACGTCTCCTAATAGTATCACTGCCCATTAGCTCATGGGAACCAATTACATTCAAACAACCTCAGGGTTCTAGAGTTGAAAGGAGAAATTGACACATGCCTCCATTCTTAAAGCAGAAGCAATCTGCAATTGATAAGTTCTTGCAAAAAGACTATGTAATAATCTCCAAATTATTCTTAATGATGTACTGCAAGCCCAGTGGTAGATGGTCAACAAAGAATAAACTTGGTGGCATAATTGCATCATTGGAAGTTCCTTGTCCCATAATGTCAAGCCAGAAATTTAAAAAATATACATACATATACATATATGCCATATGTAAATACATACACAAATAAAATAAATAATAAATTTATAATATTATATATTGTATGTAATGTAACACTATATATGTATTATACATATTTATATATACTTATACACACATATATATGCATATATAATTTTCTCTTTTTAGCCTACTGTTCTTTTAACTCTAGATTATATGTTACAGCTTAGTGAATGTATGGGATTCCTGGATTTGTGAAAGAGACTTTCCTTCTTTTTTGTGTCTTCCTTTGGGATCTTTATTTCCTCATTTGTTATCGTATTCTAATGTGTTAGCTTATGTTTTATCTTATTATATTTTATTTTATTGTTATCCCTTAGAAACTTGTTTTCTAATGAGAGAAATAAAGGGGGTAGATCTTGGCAAGAGTGAATGTGGGGTGGAATATGTCAAGAGAAGAAAGAGAGGAAGCTGTAATCGGCGTATTTTATATGAGAAAAAAAAACTATATCTAATAAAAAGAAAAATACATCTTATTAACAAATAATGATTTAAAGCCTTGTCACTGACCTTCATGAAAAAGGATGCCTTATTATATTAATGTAGTAAATTATCAAAACAAGGAATTTACATTAACACAGCACTTTTTCCCCTGGAATGGCATTGGATACTCTGATGGCATCGTGTACCTTCTCTTTGAAGTAACAGAGTTTTCATGTCACCCTCATTCAAGGCTGAGAGAGACCTTGGCCTTTGCAACTAGGAATCACTCTCTGTCACTTAGTTTCTGGTTTGAGTGTTGTTTTTATTTTTCATTATGTTTGGCATCTTTGAAACAGAACTTTATTAAAAAGTAGTACCCTGTGGCAGAGTATCTAGGAAATGAAAGTCCAGTAAGATGGAAACAACAAAGAGGGCCCCTACCAAGATAAATCATGCTGTTCTTTCAGACAAAGGGAAAAAGAAGCTTAACTGGCAAGCTGATGCTGAACTTGATGCTTGCCATGATAATTTGAAGCAAAATCACCCAGCCTGCTATGTTTTCCTTTTGCAAGGAAAGCTGCTGGTTTATTTTTATCCCATAGATTGTGGAGCTAAAATGAGGTTTAAGAAGAAACTCGTATGCATAATAAATTAATTGTATCCAGAATATAAAACTAACATTACTGTAGAAGAGTTACTGGGTGGAATATTAAAAAAAAAACGGTAATAGCGTGCCTAAATTGTTGCATAATTGCATCATGCATAACTAAAAGTTTCAGGTAATATGAACTTGAATAGAAATAGACCTTGAGTGGATAGAGGATGTAGAGGAAGAAAATAAAGAAGAAAGAAGAACATGAAAGAAAACAAAAGAAAGGAGAATATACTGCAGTTATTTTTGATGTTGTATAGATTGAGCTCTTTGTTTTTTATATGAGTGTAAAAATGTATCTTTGTACCTAGGTGTGGACTGACAGTTGTAAATGTATCCTCCATTCTGTTTCTAAAAAAGATTATTCTGGAAAAACAAAGTCATACTCATTGATTCATGTGGTTTTTTATATAGATTGCCTCACTTGTAAAAATCAGTTTTTTATTTATTTTATTATCTGGCCCTTCCTGAGAAAATATTTGCAACATAGATATTGTACTTTAAATTGATATTGAGTATTGCACTCCATTCTTTTCAGAATGATTTTAGTGGATTAGAGCTAAGGGTCAAAATTTTAAGAAGATTGGAATGGTTACAGAATATAAAATTATGTTTGGCATTATTCGTCTTCTCCAAATGTACATATAGTCCTCACGAGGTCTGCTATTATAAAAGTGCTATCCAAAAAGAAATGACAGAAAATATATAGTCAAGTTAATGTGCTATAACACTATTATAGAAAACCAAAAAACCACAAATATCACAAAATCAACGTATCCTTATTAGTAAGTAACCAAGAGTATAAACCAACCTTTCATGATGTTTATCTAAAATCCCTTTAAACATCTCTCCCAAGGAAATATGTAAACATAAGGCTTTCATAAAAACAGTGGAATAATCAAGTGTTGGTTGATTTTCATGAAAAATATTTTCTTACTATTGCTTATAAATATATACTTCATGACAATATTATAATAAATGTGATGCTTGATAGGACAACTTTTTTCATTATATAATATTATAATATAATTTTCATTTGTAAGTGGTGTGGGAGGTCCTTCTNACATACATATATATATATATTGCTTATATTGGTTAATGAATAAAGAAACTGGCTTTGCCTGTTGATAGGGAAGAACTTGGGTAAGCTAGGAAAACTAGACTGAATACTGGGAGAAGTAAGGTTAAGATAGCTTATACTGGAGAGGTTGTGGGGTAAAGGGAACACCCCTTCATTGTTGGTGGGAGTGCAAACTGGTACAGCCACTTTGGATATCAGTATGGCGATGTATCAGAAAATTAGGAAACAATCTACCTCTAGACTCAGCAATACCTCTTTTGTGTATATAGACAAAGGATGTTCAATCATACCACAAGGACATGTGATCAACTATGTTCATAGCAGCATTGTTTGTCATAGCTAGAACATAAAAACAACCTAAATTTCCCTCTACTGAAGAATGGATAAGGACAATGTTGTACATTTACACAATGGAATACTATACAACAGAAAAAATAATGACATCTTGAAATTTGCAGGAAATGGATTTAGATCCCTTGGTTTCTTGACAGTAGCTTTTAACTTTGATTTTGTCTGATTATATCTTGCTGATATATTTTTAGGAAAATAGAAAATAGTTATTTTATTGTTTATTTTTTCATTTGAGCATTGATGAGCATTCATATAAAAACAAAGTGGCAGGTTAAATTTACTTTAAAAAATAAAGATCCTTAAACTATAATTTTAAAAATGAGAGCCTTATCATCATATTTTCATAGTACCAACTAGATTGTTAAACTGAGTAAATAAAAACAACACGGGTTTCTTTCTGGAGATTGTGATGTCCAGTATTAAGTTTCCAGTGTTCCTTCTGGGTAATAGTATTGCCACATGTTTGATATGCTAGAAAAAAATACAAGGGTGCTGCTTCTGTCTTCTATAGCCCTCTATTTTTCAGCTGAGTCTTGGAATAGCACACAACATAATCACTTCCCCAAAGGCTCATTCTCTAGACTTTCACACTGTGTGATATATAGGTAATTATTAGAGAAAGCACATATACATAAAATAGATACCAGATAAGAAGTTTTAAAGATGATAGTACATATTTCTATCAAAATTAATCAAATTTGAATAAAAAATATAGATGTTATAGAAGAGGAGACATACGAGTGACATTACATAAGTGGGAACTGCTTAAATTAGATTTACTATAATATGTGTGTGGGGTACAGATAAGTGGTATTATCAAAATACTTTAAAGAACATTATGAATGAGATGAATGAATGCCCAGTAGTTAGGAGAATTTTCTGCTTCTGTTTAGGACCCAAGTTTTGTCCTCAGTACACACATGATGGTATACAACTGTCTACTACACCAGTCCCAGGAATCTGACACAGTCTTCCAAACTCTGCAGGCACTAGGCATTCAGGTGCTGCAATACATACATACATCAATAAATTATTGTGAAGTGATCTGCCTCAGTGTAACTAATAAATGGGTTCCAGGATATAAGGTAACGTGCCATGTGCGTAGACCTGTATGAACTGCTCTGGTTTCAGGTCAATTCTCTCAGACGTATCAGTTTGGACTTCATTTTTTTCTTTAAATATGGCAAAATTTCTAATATTCGCATGAATGTTCAGATGTGAAAGCTCATTCAACTTATATGAAACTAAAGAACTTCAAAATAAAGGCACTCTAATTGTATTAAATGTTTTTTTAATAGGTACAGCTACTATAGAACATAGGTGTCAGAACAAATGAGTCAATCCAGGAAATAGAAAGAGAAAATTACTCTGCATGGAGACTATCATGTTTCAATTATTTTAAAGTTGGCCAATTAGGAAAGGCCAGCAGCTGGTACCTTCAGATAATTGCTTGACATTTTCCATACAACATATTGCCAAGGAAAGTTTTTAAATATTGAAACCTAGAATTTATCAATAAAATGGTTAGAAGTACTAATTATAATCTAATTTTCAGAAACTTCCAAAATAGATACTCAATATGGCCTTAAACTCTATTTGATAAACTTGAACTCCTGACTCTCCTGCCTCCCTGTCCCAAGAGCAGAGATTACAGGAGTGTGTCAGCACACATGGTTCATTATGATATTTAAAATCTTCTAAATGCTGAAACCTTGAATTGCATTTCAATTAAAATATGAAGACAGTCTCAAAGAATCTCCCCAGTCCATAAAACACAATCGTTAAAGAGAAATTTGATATGTGAAAATTCAAACACCAAACAATAAAAATTCATCTATGTATTAAAAACAAATACAGGGTGCTATAATTACCGAGAAACTGTTAGATTAGTTTGTGGTATCTTGTAAAAAGTGCAATGCAATAATGAAGAAATACAAAGAAGGGGAAAAAGTCATCAATAGTAGAAAATTGCTCTATTGTTAAGAAGTCAAATCATGAACATAGAAGTAGAAATTTGAGGAATTTCTAGGCTAATATAAATTAAAGAAATATATAGGCAGGTGATGTTAAATCCTAGATTAATATGAGGAAGAAAACAAAACAAAGGCCTGGCGGTGGTGGCACACGCCTTTAATCCCAGCACTAGGGAGGCAGAGGCAGGTGGATATCTGTGAGTTCGAGACCAGCCTGGTCTACAAGAGCTAGTTCCAGGACAGGCTTCAAAACCACAGAGAAACCCTGTCTCGAAAACCAAAATAATAATAATAATAATAATAATAATAATAATAATAATATAAAATAAAAAATGTGTGCTATTTGCCATATGATTCATAATGAGTATTTATGAAGTAATTTTCACAGTTGTAATAATGAAGACAGTTTTTTTATTTTATTAATTTATAATTATACTGTGGCTAAATAGAATGAAGGAATATATTTAGATCACACTCACTGAAGTATTTAATAATAACATCATATTAGCCAATAGTACTTCAGTACTGCAAATTTGATGTCCGTAAGTGAATACCAGGGTGTATGGAACCTTGTATTGTCCCTCAGAAATATTTTATAGGGTCTAGGGATATGGTTCAATTCTACACAAACATGGAGAAATGAATTCACATTACCTGCTCCTATGCAATAAGCTGAGTGACCTGGAACCTAATATTTCATAAGCGAAAGACAGAGAGAGAAAACCCTGGAGAACTGACTATGTAGCTTGTCTAGCATAACTTGTGAGCTTCAAAGGGAATGAGAGACCATAGTTCAAGAAAATATTGCTGCACACCATAGAGTTAGACACCTGACAATGATCTCTGGTTTCCACTAGTGAATTCATGTATTTCTGTACCTTTAAACCATACAAAGACACAAAGATATACTCTTTAGAAATATTTTGAAACAATAGTGAAAATGTATTACTTATTTCTGTTATATGTTTTATAAATGTGTAATAAATAAAATGAATATGTATTTTATATCAAATAGCATTTTATTTCCTTTGCATACTAACTCATAGGGGAAATAGTGAAATTTAAAAAAAACTGACAAATGTAATTTAAATCATATTATGTACATCTGAAATAATGCCAAATACAAAATAAGAGGATCCACAAATTGTAATGCACTAACTTAGAGGTTTTAAAAGATGTCACATGTATCATTAAGCCTATTTTCTAGGTGGTTAAAAGTCCAGATAAGTACGGAAAAACAAGTTCTAGCCTAGTTGCTAGTAATCTCCCTTCTAAAATTTATTAAGCTCTACCTCCAAAGTCCGAGTTGCCCTCAGCATTGCCTATCAAGCTCCATGAAGAGCCACCCTCTAACGCCATTTACATTTCTGTTTCAACGCCTCAAATTGTTCCACATTTAAAAAATTAAACAAACAAACCAACAAAACAAAACAAAACACCATGAGCAGGGTCCCCACTGCAGTAGCCTACTTCCCAATACCAACTTCTGTCTTAGTAATTTGGCTATTTCTGGAATAATTATGAACATTGCAACTTATATTTTAAAAGATTGCTTTGGCTCATGTTTCCAGAGCGAAAATCGTCTGTGATTTGGCAATGGTGGTATGAGTTTGCATGTAGCTTTAATAAGCAACAAATGAGCATTCACATATCAGGAAGCAAAGGTACCATAATGGAACTGGAAATGGCTTTTGACCTCAAATTCAGCCCCTACTTGCATTCTTTCTCTGGCAAGGACACAAATACTATACCTATCCAAACACTGTTACTTACTAGAAACAAATTATTTAGATATCTAAGGATATGGATACATCTCATTTAAATAACCACATTATGTACTGGGGATTTAAAAAAATGGTGTTTTCATTTTGAAGTGTCAATTTGGAATGCCAAAAGCCAGATAATAGGTAAAATATTTATATTTGAAATGCAAAAGTCAGATACTGGATCAAGCAACTACGAGGCAATTAGAAGAAAGTAGGGATAATTGAAGTTCATAGATTCTTAACATTCAAAGTTCAAGTAGAAAAAATCTAGAAATTCAGCAACTGAAGTTTAAAGCAGCAGGCAATGAGAATGAAACAAAGAAAAGATGATTTTAGTCAAAAAGCTGGTGAGGAAACCAAAAATACCTATGTAAGTGGGGTCTGAGGAAGGAGCTGTTGCATTCATATTTACAAAATGCAACTGAGGGGTCCTTGTGATTGCCGTGAAAGGAACAGGTTTTAGATTTGAATCATGGAGGTTCTCATAACCCTAGAGACAGAAGTGTTTGCGGCGTTGTAATAAAAACGCTGAATTTCAGGAAGCTAAGAAAGTGGAAGATGAAAAGCCAGAGAGAGCTGCCGCTCTGACAATATTACAGAATCAGGGCTTATAGGAAATCCAAAGAGCAGATGAATCTGCCAGAAAATTTTAATCAGTCACAGATACTAGAAAGTATACAATACTGAATATTAAAATCACACCAAATAATATGTTGTAGACTGACTGAAGTGAAGCAGCTTAAACTTATTTTACATTTTCCTTTAAATTTAAATTGTAGAATTGGAAATATAGATGAGAAAGTAAAAGCTTGCCTTACCATCACCAGGAAATGGATTCTCCCCACTACACACACACACACACACACACACACACACACACACACACACACACACACACAGTGCCCACACAAGAGAATAAGATGCAAATGTGGTGACAATGGCATAATGTCTAAGAACCGGGAAGGTCAAGGCAGGAAGATCCTTAGAGCTCAATAGCTGGCATAGCCTAGTCGAGCTGTTTTGTGTCAGTTTAGTAAGAAACCCAGTTTCATGGGAAAAAATTGTAGGTGTTATCTATGGATCTACAAATTCTGACCTCCACATGTACATATAGATACACAGACACACACACACACAATGCACACAGGCTCCCACTCTGAAGGATCAAGAAATAAGAATTAAAATATAGGAATAGAAATATAGACACCAAAGATTAGAATATAGAAGCTCAGGATATAGGAAAAACAGACATATAAAGCTGTAAATCTAAGCAGACTGCCAACAGCTTTCTCAGCAGATCAAGGCTTAGTCATTCACAGTGAGCTACTTTCTCAGCCGCATAAGAAGCTTCTACCGGCATAGGTCATTATATTTTAGAACTAGCTGATCTATTTACAAGGCTGAAGTTTCTCTCTGCAAACTGAGAGTAGTTTCCTGGCCATCCTTGAACAACGAGCTGAGTTAACCTTTAGGAGACAGAGAAATGTGACTTCTGAGCTTGGCATTGTCCCTGCTATGGGAAATTAGCAGCATCAAAGGAAGAACACCGGACTTCAGTAAACACTGTCTGGAAGTACCGAGAAACTAAAAGATGAAGACTATAAAGTAAGGCAATCTGTATCTGAGTTTTAGCTCCAGATTGTAAAAATCCCTTTATCAGACCTAATGTTTGGCACTCGTTACTATAAGAAGGAGACATCGAGGACCTGCTTTTGCCACAGTTTCAGAAGCCAGCCTGGTCTATAAGAGCTAGTTCTAGGACAGGCTCCAAAACCACAGAGAAACCCTGTCTCGAAAAACAAGAAGCCCAAACTCTGTTGTTTGTGGTCTCAGCTAGCTTATAAGCTTCTGTGGCCCGCAGTGTCATTTTCTTTTTCTTGTTTTCTTTTTTTATTTTTAAGTTTGCTTCTGGTTTTCCTGGAATCTGGTTTCTGGAATAAAGTTTGCTTTCTGGTTTAGACTTTGGTGCTCTATCCCCATCTTTGTGCAAACCCCCTGGACCCAATGATTCTCACATTTATCTATATTTACAGAAAACTAAACTATGGGTATTCAGGGGGAATTCTTGAAAAATGTTAATATCCATGAACCTTGGTTATCATGAAAATAGGGCAATACAGGGCTTGAAGTGTTGTCCCAGTGGTTAAGAGTACGAGCTGCTCTTTCCAGGGTATCTAGGTTCAATTTCCCATTACCTACAGAGTGGTGTACAGCCATCTATAATTCCAGTTAAATGGAATCCACCACTCTCACACTAACATGCATGTGGACAAAACAGCCAGGTCTATACAGTGAGTTCCATGACAGCCAGAGTTATAGAGACAAATCTTGTCTAAAATAAACAAACAAAAAAAATGGCAATGCTAAGTGATCGAAAGTCTTCAATTTTGGAAACAGCTCTTTTGT
Organism: Alexandromys fortis; assembly: GCF_014885135.2. Classification (NCBI taxonomy): domain Eukaryota; kingdom Metazoa; phylum Chordata; class Mammalia; order Rodentia; family Cricetidae; genus Alexandromys; species Alexandromys fortis. The sequence continues at coordinate 2,926,436 of NW_026067938.1, read as the reverse complement.
CTTATGACCCCACTTTGTAGTAGGAGACCACATGTTTGTTTCCTGGCTGCCCATACTCCCAAAATAATCACACAGAAACCATATTATTTAAATAACTGCTTGGTCCATTAGCTCTAGCTTCTTATTAGCTAACTCTTATATCTTAATTTAACCAATCTCCATTAATCTGTCTATCACTACAAGGCTGTGGCTTTTGGATAAAGTTCCGTGCTGTGGGGGCTAAATGGCTTCTCTCTGACTCTGCCTTTCTTCTCCTAGCATTCAGCTTTGTTTTCCCCACCTACCTAAATTCTTCCCTGCTATAGACCCAAAGCAGTTCTTTATTCATTAATGGTAATCACAGCATACAGAGGGAAATTCCACATCACCACTTCTTTTCAATGAGTGAAGGATTTTGTGCACATTTACTATACCTCTACCAGTCTTTTGCTTTTTAACACTGTGCTGAAAATCCTCATCTTTGTAACCCATATACGTGTATCAGCTTATATAGCAAGTTTAAATCACATTCTTCATTTCATTAATACCTTATTCTAAAGAAAGAGATCAAAGTGAATTTTTCTCTTTTTATGCCAAAATTTCAGGATAAAAGTTATGAAAGTAACTCCTCAGATTGTTGTCACATGAAAAATTCATAGGTATCTTCTAAAATTGCTATGTTGAATTTGACAGAAAAATAACATCCATTAGTAGGCATCAAAGGCATCCAAACAGGAAAGGTGTTCCCATCTACTTTAAAATTTATGGTAACTTATCTTTCAAAGGAGTGCAGTAAGAATAGTTAATGATGTAGTCTGGGAAGAGGAGTGATGTGCTCATATTACAGGCATCACAGAAGTAACCTTTGGTGTGTTGTCAACCTGCTTGGGGCAGCCGTGAGAGGAAGGCAGACAGAAAATGCCTTAAAGTCCATTCACTTTGTGATGAAATAATCAAATATTGTTGTACACAGGTCATTAATTTTGGAGTAGGAATACCTCCTGATATTGAAGCTGAAGCTGAAACCTAATTTGAAAAAATAAGATAAAATAATGGGAAGAAAGTTTTTTCTGTGTTGCTCCTGCAATCCCAAAAGTATTGTGTTCATGGTCTTTCTGCCTCGTTCCACCAAAATAACCGGGTCTACAAGGATGTACCATGTATTTATCTCTATGACATGTATTTATTAAAAAAAAAACTTAAATTCAGAATTTATAAGAAATTCGAATAGTTAATAAGAAAAATAATCATATAAATGTAAAAATGGAGCCAGTGTTACTCTCAAGAGATAACAAGCTTGCAATAAATCACCTAAAAATAAGAGAAATAGGAGTAGAATATATTACCTTTTTTATGCCATCCTTTTAAACAAACAATAAATATGAAGTGTTTTTACCACCTCAAGCTCCTCCTAACTACTTATAAGGACAATTTTGTATTGCAAACCCAGGCTACATGAGTTAGAAGTGATAAATCACACAAATCTACTGGAGGTGTCACTAATTACTAATTTGTTCCACTAAAGGTAAACTGAAACTATTTTGGCATAAAAATCATGGTTAAACTAATAGGATTTTGAACAAGATTTAAATGAAGGATTCATGTAGTAGATGTCTATATTATTAGTAATGGTAAGTATGTAACAGTAAGGTGCTAGAAGACATAATATAGCTGGATGAATTACTTCTAACCATCCATATCTAAATGTGTTAGTACTTTGCCTGATTACCTCATTGTTTTATCTGCTACACATTCGTTTGTCAAATCAATTGTTTAGTGATATGTTTTTCTTGTAAGGTTGTACAAACTGGTGGATGATTTATGCTAACATCTAACTCTCAGTTACTTTTGCTAGCTTCTCCAGTACTGCCATGATTAGTATAGTTCATTTTTTTTTGTTATATGCTGAGCATTGTAGAATTATAAGAGTTATTTTATTATTTTGATAAAGATTGTTTTCAAGGTTATTTAAAATTCATCTATAATTTCTTTTGCCTGTGAGAAGCTTTCCCATGATTGCATATATATCAGTAGAAAGTTTGGTTGTAAACTTGATGGTTTAGCTCTGCTCGATAACATTGACCTTTCTCATTCTAAGTTGAGTTTTATTCAATTTCCACTCAAGAATGCTATGTTTTAAGAGTTCTTTCCCCCACCCCACCCCACCCCGACACCCATGCTTCCAACTTTCACCTGGTGATCTTGTCTGCTTCCAATTTTCAGGAGGATTTATATATGTTTTTCTTTGGGTTCGCCTTATTACTTAGCTTCTCTTGGATCACGAACTATAGGCCTAATGTCCTTTGTTTATGGCTAGAATCCACTAATAAGTGAGTATATACCATATTCATATTTTTGGGTCTGGGTTATCTCACTCAGAATAGTATTTTCTATTTTCATCCATTTGCATGCAAAATTCAAGATGTCATTGTTATTTTTTTTTTTTTTACCACTGAGTAGTATTCTAATGTGTAGATGTGTCACACTTTCTTTATCAATTATTTCATTGAGAGGCATCTAGGTTGTTCCCAGGTTCTGGCTAATACAAATAATGCTATAGACATTGTTGAACAAATGCTTTTGTAATATGATTGGACATCTCTTGGGTATATTCCCAAGAGTGGGTAAAGGGGAGGAGGGGAAGAAAGGGGAGAAAAGGAGGGATGGGGAGAGCTTGGGGGAGAGGCATGGTTGAGATGGAGAAAGGAAAGATATCGGAGCAGTTAAAAAGATATCTTAAAATTTAAAAAAAATGCTCAGGAATAAAGACACAAATTTGGAAATGGGAAAAAAATTGGAAAATATGGTTATTAATGTGTAATCCATTCGTTCTTAAAAATTATTGATTAATGACAATATTGGTTTGTTTTTCCTAGGGACTAGAGTTTAGTTGATAAGAGTGTTTCCTGTGTAATCATGAGGAACTGAATTCAAATATCTAATAAGAAGTTGATTACTAATACTACTCCATTAATAGGATAGTTATTCACATATGAGTTACATCCCATAGTTTATATGTGGAGATTTTATATCAATGGAGATTCCTAGATTATAGCATAGTGTAACAATAGGATGCCTCAGATTCCACAAAAAGCCCTGTGTCAAAGAAATAAGAATGATTGGTGAAAGTTCTGACGCTAGCATGCACACACACATGGACACAGACACACACAGGCACACACAAACACACACGCACATACACACAGAGATAGAGAGAGGGAGAGACAGTGATGGGGGGAGACAGGGAGGGAGGGAGGAAGGGAGGGACGGGGATCTCTTTCATTATATGATTTAGAAAATATTTACATGTGTGAAATCACATACACTTAAGGAATGCTAAGTTTTCTTGAATACATATTTATGAGAGATCAATGATATTGCCAGTCTAGCACTTCTGATTACTGTGAAACATCATTGTTCTAAAGGATAATGTGCTTTAATGGTGTGGTCTTTACCTTAACCTCTAACTAGAGAGAAATAGGATGACTTCGTGTAACTAATACCAAAAGAGTACCTTCCAAATATAACCAAAATGAGAGCAAATTCTAAAGCTCTTATTCAAAACGTCTATTTTATAAGAAATGTGAAATGTCCTCATGATCTGTATTACATTTTAAGTAATGTAATTAAAACTTATGTAAAAATTCTCCCAAAAGCAACTTTCCTTTCCCAAATAATATTGTTTCTTAGGTTTTATAAAAAAGGTTTTATTATCTCAATTTTCAAATAAAATCTGTTTGTTGTTTCTTTATCCCCTTCTTGCCAGTCAAAACTCACAATATGTTTCCTCCTGTCGCTACAAGTTTCCATCCTATATTCTTGTCACATTTTGCCTTTGACCGTATCTTCCTTTCATGAAAGTTTTAGAGCCGTTGTTCATTATACCATTATTACGTATAATCAAGAACCTTTGTGTTATTATATTAAATATATATATATATATATACACATATATATATATGATAAGCTATACTGTGGCAACATAAATGATAAGAATATTCTTTTTTCCCAATGTTCAGTCATATATTTTAGCTATTTTTATTTTCATATTTTGATTTGAGCACTAAACCATAAAGTGTAAGTCTTACAGGAATTCTTTCTTGAAACATAGTCTTTAGCCAAGTTTGGCCTATGAAGTCAGTCAATAATGCTACCAGCAGACTTACAATAACCCTGACTCATGAATTGCTACTACACTGCAGGCATGTGCCAGAAAACCAAATTTATACTGTAATTTTGTGTATACACAGGACCTTGTGCATGTTAGTTTTCATTTTTAATATAAAATTCTTCTACCTGATAAAACTCTAAGAAATAGTATAATAACAGTAATAACCTTGAATTTTAATCAAATTGGGTAAAATAAAATTCTATTATTTGCTGTTTAAAGAAAAATTTTAATCATTTTTACATCATTTTTAAAACAAAATCAAGTTGAAGGTGCTCAATGTTGCATACAAAGTTCAGTAAATTACTTAATGACTTTTAAAAGCTAAATATTTTTCCATAAATATTTCTTTTCAACTGTGATAATGATGAGTTTCAAGGAACATAGTTCAGATTTTGGAGCTTGGGAAGTCTTATGGAAACTGGGAATTGATATGTGAAAAAGAAAAATGGTATTAGAATAAAACATTAATTTTCATCCTTTGAGTAATAATCAAAATCTGTACATAACACAGTCATATATAAATTTATGACAACATATGTAAATTTATATACATATAAACCTCACTATCACTCCTCATTTTTTAGCATACAGTGGTGGTGTAGGAGGTCCTTCTGCATTTGTGTTGATTTCATTAATAAAGAAGCTGCCTTGGCATTTTGATAGGGCAGCCCTTAGGAGGGTGGAGTAGACAGAAGGGAATTCTGGGAGGAAGAAGGCAGGCAGAGAGCCACCGGCCATGAAGCTGCCAGGTCAGACATGCTGAATTTTTCCCTGTGAGCCACAGCCTTGTGGTGTGTAGAGAGAGCGGCAAGGCTGCGTCCCCGGCACCCGGCCACCCGCATGGCTAGGTTATGCCCCGAAATAATTACACGGAAACTGTATTTTTTTAAACACTGCCTGGCCCGTTATCTGTAGCCTCTTATTGGCTAGCTCTTACATATTAATCTAACCCATTTCTAATATTCTGTGTAGCCCACGAGGTGGCTTACCAGGGAGGATATTAACCTGCTTCTGTCTGGAGTGGGGGAATCATGGCAACTCTCTGACTAAGCTTCTTTCTCCCAGAATTCTCTTCTGTTTACTCCACCCACCTATGTTCTAACCAATAAAATGGGCCAAGACAGTTTCTTTATTATAATTAACCAATGTCCTTCCTCCATCAGTGGTGACATACAGATTATTAGAAATGGGTTGAATCAAGATGTGAGAGTTAGTCAATAAGAGGTTAGAGCTAATGGCCAGGCAGTGATTTCATTAATACAGATTTCCATGTGATTATTTTGGGCATAAGCTAGCCAGGTGGCTGGGACAACAAACAGCTGCCAGACCAGATGTAAGCCAGTCAGGTGGCGGGAAGCAGCCCATTACTACACAGTGGGGCATCAGATATGGTTGTAATCTATTGGGAGATAGGCAGCTATGCTTTGAAATCTATGTAGAGATATTGGGCTCATATTAACCTCTGCTAATGGTAACAGTTTAACTGAAGAAGAGGAATCTTCAAGCTCTTTAAAGACCATCTGGGTTTTTTATTCTTCAATAATAACAAAGTCTAATTGGGTTTCAATAAAATAATGATCTTAATTAGAACACATAGAATTCTGGGGCTTTACCTCTATCCTGTCTGAGATCTGCAGTAGCAAATAATATATTTGATAGTATGATACCTTCTTATAAATTACCTGGAAATAAGACACTTAAAGATCACCTTGATGTACTCACTCTACTTTAAAATGGTGAAATCCAGGGAAAGGAAGTAGAGCTTCTGAAATAGATTATGAAGAAATATGTCAGAAAAAAGTAACTAGATTTGCATGCCACTCATTGCTCACATGCGTAATGTGGAGCTAACTTCCATCTTTTTTCCTGTTGTAAAAGGGTCCCCAATTAGTTTCTGGCCACTTAGACCCAAAATAATCACACAGAAACCGTATTATTTAAATCATTGATTGTCCCATTAGTTCTAGCTTCTTTTTGGGTAACTCTTACACATTAATATAGCCCATTTCTATTAATCTGTGTATCGCCACATGGCTGTGGCTTACCTGCTAAAGTGTCAGCGTGTCTGTCTCCAGCAGCAGTTCCATGGTTTCTCTCTCAACTCTGCCTTTCTTTTCTCAGCATTCAATTTAGTTTTTCTTGCCTACTCCTATTCCCTGCACTGGCTGACAGCAGTTTATTAACCAATGGTATTCACAGCATACAAAGGGGAATCACACAGCATTTTTAAAGCTGTGGTATTTAGATAGATATCTCAGAAACTACGAACACACTGTGTTCTTTCAGGTAACCAAGGTTTGATTCTTAGCACCCACATTGGCAGCCACAACAGCACGTAACTTTAACTCAAGTGTATTCAAGGTCTTCTTCTGGATTCTATGAGCAACATACATACATAGGCACATATCGCTAGAGAAGCATAAGTGGACATATTTGTAAAACAGAGAAAGGTCAAAAAACTAACTAACTAACTAAATAAATAAATAAATAAATAAATGTGCTACAATATTAGTATTGCCACCATTTGGAGAATCCTTTCTGCAAATATGACTTAAGACATCACCAATTATTTTTCTATGTTCTAATAAATAGCGGCATCCTGGAAATGATTGACCCTTTCAAGGCAGGCACTGGCAGTAGGAGGCAGCCATGATTTCACAGAAGAATGAAATTTTGGAGGATAGTATCAATGCCATGGGTGGTATCTATGACTACCACAGGAGGCTGATGAATGTCAATCATCAAAGGGACAAAAGGAATAAAATTGGAAGGGACTGTAGAGGTGATGCTACATCTGGAGAAAGACTAAGCAGAGAGAGACCTAGAGAGTTCTCAAACAATGGAAAAGCTGACATCAAGAAGTACTCACTTTTGCAAATTTTTCAAAAATAATTTTTAATATCAAATCAGCATGTCATTTATTGAGAGAGAGAGTCAGAGATCTTTCCTAGACTACACACTAATTTACGAATTTAAAAGCTCATGAATTAGTAAGAACTAATGAGCTGGTGACTTATAATAGCACACATATTAAAGTACACCTAATATTGAAATTAGCTGTACTATCTCACCATTAGACATTGTTACTAGCTAATGTTTTGGAAAATGAGGATGTCTATGTGTAAGGGTTACCTTCACAAAATCCTTTTCATCTTTGGAGTGATTCAGCTCTCTCTTTATTTTTTTTCCTGCAGTTCACATAATTGTTTTATCACATGTATTTTGTAATTTCACCCAATTTTAGACACTTCGGTATTCTGTTGGGTCATCTTTTCTTCCTACAAGCACGAATGAATGTATCTGTTTATGAAACAAGCATCGTTCTGTTTTCTGTTAACTTAAAAGCAATTTTCTAGGCTATAACAGAAAGACACCAAATATGTTAAGGCATGATGCCATAGAAATTTATTTTATGTTCATAAAACAGCTCTGGGAGATCATTTATCTTCAGGGGATGGCTCTGTTCCAAGTGATCTTTCAGTGACCAAGCCTTCTTCATTTTATGAATCCATCATCTCTCAGGGGTTTATTATTGAATGTTTTCAGGTGGAAAAGTGCTAGCAATAGGAGGGGGAGGCCCTGACAGACACTCCTGAATCCTAAACTCCACCAGGGAGAAACAAACATTACTATTGCTTCCATTTCTTTGAAAAACGTAAGTCACATGACCACACCCATATAAAGGGCCTGAGACGCAGAGCTCTAAGATGAATAGTCACCTCACAGCTACTATTCTGGTCGATAGAAAAGACAATAATGAAATACAGTGCTGTAAAGGGGGCCATTCTTCTAAACCTTGATATCTGTGGGAAATCTTACTCTCTTCCTCAGAGAAACTACCCCAAATCCTATCTAGTCACTTCATTAATTAAAAGCAACACTTCCCCAAACTAATCAACATAAGACATAAGAGAAATGAGCCCAAGGTTCATATTGTTTGTAAGATGGTCAAGAATGTTCCTTGGAGACCTCAACCTGATAGCTCCTTGAATTTAAACAAAGGAGCAGAAGGGTCTTCTCTTCTACCTCCTCTTCCTATTCCTCCACCTTCACTTCTTCCTCTGCTGTTTGTTTTTTCTTCCTCTTTTTTATTCTTCTAATTGGAATTCAGTTTCTATCTATTCTTCACAAAGACTCAATTTTATTGTTTTATCCCCCTTGAAATATATTGACATTTGCTAATGAATCACTGGTGATTTGGCAGGCTAAAGATCTGGTACTGTTTTCTTTATTGTGGTTGAGCATCTTGGCTTTGGTGTTTTCAGGCTAGCAGGAGGTTACTATATCCAGAAATAACCCAACTCCCCATAGACTAGCACAAATGTCCTGCACTCAGCATTGAGTTTGGGATTCAGGTGAAGTTCATGGATAGCATTTGCAAAAGCTGCTAGGAAATTCATAAGGCTGGGTATAAGAAATGTATATAACTCTAATGAACAAAGACTCAGGGTTTCTATCACTGTGAAAAGACACCATGGTCATCGTGACAACTCTTACCACAGAACTCTTATACCACCTTTTACAGTTTCAGAGTCCATTAACATCAAGGTGGGGAGCATGAAGGCTGAGAATATGGTGGTGTACAGTCCGATATGGTGCTGGAGAGGGAGCTGAGAGTTCTATATCTTGTGTTGCATATAGGACATGAACTTCCTCACTGGATGTGGCCTTGGCTTTTATGTGACCTCACAACCTGCCTCCAGAGTGATGTGCTTCCTCCAACAAGAACACAACAGCATCACAACACCTCCTCTTGGTGTCACTCGCTTTCAGGTCATTTTCTTTCACAACACCAAAAGCAGCAAGCCAATTTTAACCCTGTTAGTCCTGAAAAATAAATTTTAAGATGGCAAGCACATTTATGTGCTGAACTAAGTTGAATCCTACCTCCACATTATAATACCAGGCGTAGATATACATAATATGAAATGAGAGATGGCATGTTTCTTATTGAACTTCAGTCATCTGCTAGAAATCTGTAGGCTCCAATAAAGAGGCAGTATTTCTAGAAAAAAGTGCCATCCAAGTTTTTGCAAAATACACTTGATAGCATTCATTGTAACCCACATATCACAGGTAACATATATAGGAAAGACACTAGGAAACAAATAAAAAGTTGGCCTGTTTTGTGACACCCCAAATTAATGAGTTTTAAATTAAGAATTAATAAAGTTGATTAATTTATTAAGGATTTTCTTGGGTGACAGTATATGTTCTGTGAATTCGTCATGGAGTCATCCTGAACCCCAGTAATTTTAGTTTTATTCTGAATAAAGAGGGCCCTTCTCTTTAAATATCTTGGTCTTTTTGCCTATTCTGATGTTCCCTAACAGTTATGAAAACTATACTTTGCATTGGCAACAGGTTAAGTGCACAGTTTATTTGACCCTTGTTCCTTTGCAGTCAACCCTACCTGTCTCATATGAATAATGCATGAGATTCTCTATTGCACCTAGGAATGATTCCTCATGGCCAGTCACTTATTAAATAAAAGTACAAGCTTTTTGCCAACACACAGTTTAGACCAACTGGCATAGTGTTTACTAAGGTCATCTCATGCAAGTGGATAAAGAGACAGTATACACTGAGTTCTCATTATACCTTTCATCCTGACATGCACTCAAGGATACCATAAAGGCAGCTATTATGCTCTGAGGCGTAGAGGACAGGCTTCTTAACCTATGAGACCTCTTCCTGATAGAGTCAGGACATGGGGTTCATCTTTATTATAATAAGTCAACGACAGTACTTTACTTGCAACAAGATGGTAATATTATGGGATCTACATGTTGCAAAACTTACTAGAGTATTTGTTAGTGATACATCTATGGTTGTGGCTTTTGGTATTCAGCATCTTCTTATGTGAACTCTATCGGAAACACAGCAGTCGTCTATGAAGCAACACAAAACAGTCACTTACCATACACACAGTCTGACAGTATTTTATTCGTGTGTTTTCAGTTTTGGCAAACTTCTTATTCTGCTGACCCTTAGCTTCTCTGTCCATTTAACCTCTTAACTTCTATAGTAAGTTTGACTGTTTGACTAAGACAGTGTCTATACTGAAGGAGGGACTAACATATCTTTTGAGAAGAGCAATACTTTTAAGATTTGTCACCACAGAGAGGCGAGATTTAATGAAGCCTTGGAAGAGGGTGTTACATAAAACCAAGGCATTAGAACATACTAGAACTCAGAGACCCAGAGTCTTTTCCAGAAACCACAAACTCAGCCCACCAAAAGTCAAAGATATTGAGCGAAAGAAGATACTTTCTTCACCTTAAGACTCTAGACTCGGACATGCTATTTCTTTAATTCCTTGCTTGCTGTTTGCATTGAGAATTTCACCTTATGCGTGTCTTATCATCCATATGCCTTTTATATTAATTAGGATTTGTCAGGTAGAGGTAAGTTTTCCATGTAATTAATAAGGTATCTTCTCATCCATATCAGATCATGATATTGATATAAAACTTTAGGCGTTAAACTTTTGAGTATAAGATGTGATGTATTGTTTTATGAACATTTCAGTAAAATAAGTATATTTTGAAAACTAAAGGATATCAGGGAGTCAGGGTTAGAATGCAATAACGGAATGTCTATTGTTCCACAAATCAAATTCTAGTATCACAGTTCCAGTGTGACAGTGCCAGGAGGTGGTACAAATAAATAAATAAATAAATAAATAAATAAATAAATAAATAAAACAAGTGAAGTCTTAAGAATGCTTTCCTCATTCATTAGAAATATTTTGCTCCCTCTGTGTGTGTTGATAAATAGAAACATGACAGTCTATGAAGCAACAGGAAAAAGGAACTGGCCAGACCCTATATCTTCCTGAATCTTGTTCTTAGTTTTGTTAAGAATTTTTTTTTTTTGCCTTCAAAATTGCTTAAAACAAAAGAAATTTCTGTTGTTCATAAGTCTATATAATATTATTGGAGTGGCCTAGATAGTCAAAACATATATATATTCCCATGTCAATAAGTAAGATTTGCTATGCATGAGGCCAAGTCATGTGCATCTAGATTCAGGGCAAAGGGAGACAGTTCCCTGGAACTAGATATTTCAATCAGTCTAACAGTAATGATTAAGTTTGTTTTCAATGAAATACTGTGTCAAGGTAATTAGATAGAAAGTAATAGGAGGAAATACTTGGTGTCTTTTTCAGACTTCTTTAAGTCCACATACTCCCACACACACTCAAAGATACCCATGAAGAAACACAACTTTGCAAAATAAACATCTCATATGCTCAGGGAAGGTAGAGCTTTCAGCCAAGTTTTCTATAGATGTGACTAAAATGTTAATTTGATAGAAGTACTGCCAGAAAATTAAACTCTTTCAGTATAATGAAAAGTATTGTCTGGCTAATTTTAGAGGAAGTCAAATAGAATTTTAGGTTTTAATTAGTACACCAATTAATATTTGGTAGTACACCAATTTTATTAATTAGATTCAAGTAGATAATAAAGATTTTATTCGACTGTAACTTTTCATTGGACACTGTTCAACTACAATAGTTAAATGAATTGTATAACATTTTTACACTTTACTAATTTTCTTAAGTATGTTTTCCAGAATCCTACTGCTTATGAAAATAAACACAAAATATTATAGTTGCCCAAGGGATGCAACACACAGTTGGATAGCAGAGAGATCTAGGTCTTTAATTTTTATGAGATTGCTTCTGTTCTAGGATTAAGTCTGACAGACAGGTACTGAGGAAGACTGTGAGGCTATTAAACATAGAAGATCTCACAGGCGAAGAAAAGTTTAGCCTTAGCTGTGAAATATTTAAAATATAAATTATCTCCTAGAAATTCAATCAGCAAACTTTCTATGAATTTTTATTTTATTATAAACTAGCTTTGCTAATTCATATTGCATCTAAGTCCAAATGAGAAATATATCAGACAATTGCTCACAGATTTTTTGATTATATCATGAAATTTTGGCTTTTAAACTAGGTACATTATAAAAATATGAGTGTGTTCACAATATTTTAATCATAAATAGATTTAAAATAAGTTTGAAGCTGCCCAATACAACTCTTAATTATTTTTAAATACATCACTGACTCTCAACAGAAATATCCAGTATTTCTTAATTGCTCATTGTGCTATTATTTACATATTGGTGCTTTAGGAAACACAAATAAAAATGTACATTTAAGAACTCATCCAAACTGACCTCAGTCATACAATGCTGCTGTCAATAAAACTGAATGAAAGTTTGAATGCTGGAAGATTATATAATTCATTGAGGATAGTAAAAAACTAGACCTACGAACCAAGCAAGCAAACAAACAAAGTAAAAAACAGTAAAAGATCGAAACCCTATTTAGGAATAAACCCCATTTTGGGTGTTCCACAGCAGACATGATACTTACAAATGTGAAAATTGAAGAAGAAGCAGAAGTTAAGGACCAGACTGGTCCAGATGCAATTGTGTATAAATTCACAACGGATAGAGACAGAGGTCATATGGGTTACAGAATGGCTGAAAAAGGGGCTTGATTAGCAGCAACACATTTTTGTGTATTCAATCAATCAATCAATAGTTATTTTATTTATACAATATGCCTTCAATTAGTCATGCCTTCAATTAGTATCTTAGTTTTATTCTAGATTTTGAAATGTATTGGTAAGAGTAACAGTGGAGAATACTTGCCTATAAGAAGATTGTTTTCTATAATGAGTAAGAGGAGGAACAAACCTAAAAGAAAACTAAGTTGAAGTACTTTAAGATAAAAGATGGTTCTGTTGGCAAGAGAAAACAAAGCATCAGAAGAGTGAAGATAATGGGAAAGAAACAAAAATCTCTGTCCCCTACCTCTTCCTGCCTAATATCTACAGCTCTCTGTGTATGTGTTCATGTGTGTAAGAATCTCAAGGGTTGTTCTAATTTGCATTTCTTTGATGGTTAAGGATGTTGATCATTTCTTTCAGAGTCTTTCAGTCATTTTAGATTCATCTGTTGAGAGTTCTCTGCTTAGGTCTGTACATCATTTTTTTATTGGATTATTTGTTCTTTTGAGTACCAATTTCTTGAGTTCTTTGTATATTTTGGAGATCAGGCCTCTGCCTGATATGGAGTTGGTGAAGATCTTTTCCCTTTCTGTAGGCTGCCATTTTGTCTTATTGACCTTGTCCTTTGCTTTACAGAAGCTTCTCAGTTTCAGGAGGTCCCATTTGTTAATTGTTTCTCTCAGTGTCTGTGCTACTGGGGTTATATTTAGAAAGTGGTCTCCTGTGCCAATGTGTTTCAGTGTACTTCCCAACTTCTTTTCTATGAGGTTAAGTGTAGTTGGTTTTATGTTGAGGTCTCTGATCCATTTGGACTTGAGTTTGATGTATGGCTATAGATATAGATCTATTTTCACTCTTCTATATGTTGATATCCAGTTATTCCAGCAATATTTTTAATATGATTTCTTTTTCCCATTTTATATTTTTTTGCTTCTTTGTCAAATATCAGGTGTTCATAGGTATGAGGATTGATATCCATGTCTTCGATTCAGTTCCATTGGTCCTCATGTTTATTTTTATGCCTATACCACCTGTGTGCCAAGATCAAAAACACTGATGACAGCTTATGCTGGAGCGAATGTGTAGCAAAGAGAACACTCCTCTTTGCTGGTAAGAGTGCAAACTGGTACAGTCATTTTGGATATTTGTACAGTGATTCCTCAGAAAACTAGGAATCAACCTACCTCAAGACCCAGCAATACCACTTTTGGAAATACACCCAAAGGATGTTGAATGATGCCACAACCACATGAGCTTAACTATGTTCATAGCAGCATTATTTGTCATGCCAAAAACCTTGAAGAAATTTAAATACCCCTCAACTGAAGAATGAATAAGGAAAATATTGTACATTTATACAATGAAATACTACACAGAAGAAAAAAATAATGACATCTTAAAATTTGTGGGAAAATGGCTGATCTAAAAACCATCATATTGAGTGAGATAACCCAGACCCAGTAGGCAAATATATGTACTCACTCATACATGGCTTTTAGACATAAAGAAAACCAGCCTACAGTCCACAATCCCAGAGAACCTAGACTATAAAGAGGCCCTAATAGAGACATATGTGAATCTAATCTACATAGGAAGTAGAAAAAGACAAGATCTCCTGAGTAAATTGGAAGCATGGGGATGATGGTAGAGGGTAGAGGAAGGGAGGTAAGAAAAATATATAGCTAAATAAAAACAAGTTAAAAGTAAATAAAATCATCTCTAATTAGAAAAAAAAATAATCTTATGAGAGTAGTCAAAAGGTCTTGAATAGATGGCAATGATTTTATCTAAATCAGAGCAAAAAATAAATAAATAAATGAAAAAAAGGAGAGTCCTGTGCAACATGGAGCAACAGAGGGAGGATGGAAGGCTTTATAGGTATTAACGCCCACATAAGATTCTTTCCATACCTGTAAAGTCATTCTAAGGCCTGAGTAAAAAAGATTATTTACGTAGTAGAAAATAGAGGGAGGACAACAGATACAGGAGTAGGATGATGAGTTGAATATTATCGCACGTACTGCAGTGGAGATAAGACTCTGTTCCTCCAGAGTGGTACTCATGGACACAAAGGGAATTCATTGAATATTTATTAAAGATAGGCTTAGAGTTGGGAGTAAAAATGAAAACAAAATCTGAGGAAGGAAAGTGATTATAGGAGGATGATTTGAAATTCTTTACTTCTTCCTCATTGAAGTGTATGGGAATTCTAGATTAAAGCAATTTCTATTGTCTATTTGATAGAGTGAGCCATGACTTTTTTACTCACCTTGTTTAGATTCCCAGCGGGTGTCAATAAGAAATGCAATTTATTTACTTTTTGTTTCTAAGAAAAATGATTGGTTGAGGATAAATAAAATGATTAGTTATGTCACATAAGAATCTGTATTTAACTGTATGAAAATAATTCACAACATAAATAACTGCCGTAGGTGTAGAGCTGAATAATGTACAGCTAGCAAAACATGAACAAGATGATGCAAGATCCAGCTTGTGTTGTTTTTATTTTTAAAGGTCAAATTCTGCATGTAGTGATGATTAAATACTATCCTCTAAGACAATCTCTCATTGTGCAGGTGATCAAGGGCATTTACTAGATTATGAAGCACAGTGAAATAGTCCTGTTTGATGTTATTTATAAAAAGATACCAGAGTAATAAATAACACAAAGTGAAATAGTCCAATTTTTCACTACCTGCAAGAATGCTTATGCTTTCAATTACATATGAACACAAATTTTGGCCTTTGTTAAGGATATATTGACATTTTCATAAATAGAAGAAGCTTACATAAGGTAGACATTAAAAAATACTTTCTTAGAATAAAAAAGCTTAATTGAAGAGTAAAAAGATTGTTTTTAAAGGCAATTAATATGTATAATCAATATGCATCTGTAACATGCATAAGTATGTATACAATATAATTAATATATGTTATGGATTTGCATACACACAAACAGGATTTGCAAATACTAAGCTATAAATTTTGCACTGCTAAGATCTTAGAGTTACAATTTTCCTCATTGTGGAGCTTATTCAAAAGAACATTTTTAGATCCTTCAGATAAACGAAAAATATTTACACATCATTGTCACTGTAGTCATGTGTGAAACTTATCTAATTGGAAGAATAATGATTCCAAGGTCAATTCCAGGATAATGGCAATTTTATAGTCCAACTCTTTAAAAGTGCCCCTTTTCTCTCAGGCCATCTTGTAAAAGACAATAATTATAATTTTATACATGCAAAAGAAATTGCTTCAGATAGGAAATTTTGAAAAGAGGACTGTAAAAATAATCTATGCCATGCTAATATGGTCACAAATTGCCCAGTTCTTGCTGAGGGGTAGGTAGTTTGTGCTGTTGATAGCCCCTCTGGGAAATGTTGAGATTCATTGTATTAGATAACCTCATTATTCACTTAGATAAACATTCGAGACAAAATATATTTGATCTAAAAAAAACAGTACACATTTACATTATTGAGGACACATAATAAAAAGTTACACATGAATAATGTATTAATAAATGATACAATAATTTTCCACTATATGCTAGAAATGGAAACATTTTATATTGATTTAATCTTCATTTTTATTACATTTTATCTTCAATACTTTGCCAGTGTATTATTTCCTCTTTTAGAAAGTAATTAAAGACGGGTTGTTTAAATTTTTGACCTGAGATCTCATCTTTTGAACAGCGTGTAACCAAGATTTCTTACCTCACCGTAGTAAGTAATATCTCTTGAG
Organism: Alexandromys fortis; assembly: GCF_014885135.2. Classification (NCBI taxonomy): domain Eukaryota; kingdom Metazoa; phylum Chordata; class Mammalia; order Rodentia; family Cricetidae; genus Alexandromys; species Alexandromys fortis. Next base: position 2,910,005 of record NW_026067938.1, on the reverse strand, counting down.
TCTCATATGTCTGTTAAAGCTATCTTTCTTATTATATAAATACAACAAGTGATTTTTGCAACCCATGACCTTGCGCGTCCTTATCTATGAGAGTAGGAAATTCTACTTGCATTTTCTTATAGGGATGTTTAAGGATATAATAAACTAATATATGTGAAACCCTTGTCTTGCTTCTTGTGTCCAGAAAATACTCTTAGGACTATGTTTTTCTTTTTAAGTTGTTTTCATCTTCCGAAGGTCCTTAAAGAGTTCTGTATATAACTAAGAATTTCAAGCTAGGCCATTAATAATTCCAGAAGGAAGAAAACGGGGACAGATTCAATTTATCCTAGTCTTGAGGTAGGAGAAGCAGTAACGCTCACCAACGATTTCAAATATTCTTCTCTGAATTGAAGGTTGGCTCTTCTTTTAGGAATGACTAGCTGGAAACTTCTTGACAACTGGCCCTGAGTAGAACTGAAGATGAACGGATGAGTCTCAGTTTCTTTGTCTTTTTTGTCATACATGTTGCTGCTTCACTTTGACACCAGGGAAGGCATTTCTTGATATTAACCTGAGCTCTGAACCCACACACGCAGGACAGGTGCTCTGGTAAAGCACCTTCATTGGCTCGTTTTCTCTGCCGCAGTCAATAAAATAACTGGCAGAAATTGTCTCAAGGAGTAAGAAATTATCTTGGCTCATGACTTTGAATGAGTCAACCTACAAGAGGGAAGCACTTGGCAGGGAAATGTCATTACCATTTTGGCAGTCAGGAAGCAGAGATGGTAAACAAGAGTGTAGACAGTTCACACACACATATGAAATAAAATATGTGTGTGAATATATGTATATAATATATATATTAGAAGCAATAAGGTTTTATGTACATATATATGGTATGCTTAGGTCATATATAAATATACACATATATACATATAAACATATATATGATAGTTTATTTAGGGCATGCTACATTCATACACACATACATATATGCACACATACATACATACTCCCAGAACACACACATATACATATATTATTGGGGACATGCTACAGCAAGGCCATGCGGATTGAAAGATCTTGGTGGTCTGTGCTGCCACTCAGGGCCATGGTATCATCATGGCCCAGTTTGTTGCCCAGGGCCATGTACGGTTGATGGCCCTATAGTGGCCAATGTATGGATGATGTAAGTGGCATCTGTTGCCACCCAGAGACATGAGGATGGCCAGGTTCACAACTGCCACCTAATTCCAGACTGTTTTTTCGGGGCCATGATGCTTGCAGATTTGCACAATCTGTGCTTGCCACCTAATATCATGGTGACATCTTTGTCAGAGCTGAAGTTGAGAGCCATGTCTGTGTCCGCAGCCCTGCTCTAGCTAGTGTCTGTGCTGATGTTCGAGGCTCTTGTTACCATCAAAGCCTGGGCAGGCTTCTGAGGTCTGAGCATTTGACATTTCTGTTTATCTAATAGTCTTGATGCTACCTAAAGTAAACTTACATATGCATTTGTTCTTAATGGCACTGATGGTGCTTTTTGTGAATATTGACAAATTAAAAATCCTTACTTTGATATCAGTTTTTTTGTGTGTGTGTGTGAATGAAGCAGATTATCCTTTAATAGTCCCACTTAACCCTTTTCAAGTCCTGCAGAATTTTCTAGTTTTCTCTTGGTCCTCATGCTACCCATGTGCACTTCATCCAAGTGCTGTCCAGAGCTTATACGCTGCTTGCTGACACTCTGTAGTATCTACTACTTTTCATTCCTCTGTAGGAAATCTTACATTTGGTAGTCTGTTCTCTAAAGACAGTATGGATTGGGTGAGGACATTTTGTGTTGCTTCACTAATGAGGGCAACACCCAGGCAGCATTCTTCCAAGTGGAAATGCTCTAATATAAACCCACACACCTAGAGCCAATAGTGATAGAAAATAAAATGGTGCATTAATGTAGGATGCCCTTTTATGTACGTGTTGCTCTTATTGATACATTAATAGAGTTGTTTTGAACAATGGCTTTGCAGAGTAAAGACAGGTGAGAAATTTGATCAGAGATATAAAGCGAGAGTAGGCAGAGTCAATGAGATATCCTATAACTACAAAAGGACAAGGATGCTGGAAACTTACCAGTAGGCCACAGCTTTGTGATGATACACAGATGGAAAGAAATGGTTTAATTTAAGATGTAAGAGCTATCTAGGAATAAGCCTAAGATATTGGCCAAATATTGTTGTAATTAATATTGTGTCTGTGTAATTATTCAAGTCTAAAAAGCTATGAAACAAACAAGCCATCTGTTTACAGTGCTCACATCCTTGCAAAGTAAAACATCTGATTTATACTTTCAAATGCATTGCTCATTGATAGTTCTTATGTAGTTAACTGTTTCTTCTATAATTTTGGCTGCACATCAAATAGAGTAGATCTTTACTCATTATTTAAAGCTAACTTATTTTAGGAATTATGATTTTTTTATTAGAAAATTTTACTTGTAGTACTTTTTCATAGTGAGTATATATTCATTTTGAATTGTTTGTATTGAAAATAGATCCTTCTCTCATACAACACATCCCTATCACAGTTTCTGTTCCCTCCATTCCTCCCAGATCTCCCCACCTCCTCGCTCCCACAGATCCATTCTCTCCCTTGCTTTCTCTTCTGAAAAGTGAAGACTTCCAAGAACCAAAAATGACATAAAAAAGATACACTAAGACAAGGCAAGAACCCCCATGTCAAGGCTGAATAAAGAAACTCAGTAGGAGAAAGAGTCCCAAGAGCAGGCTAAAGAGTCAGAGATATACCTGTTCCCACTGTTAGGAGTCCCACAAATCTGTCAAACAAGCATCCATAATAAATATGCAGAGGGCCTAAACATTCCATGTTTACTGCATCAGTCTCTGTGTGGCCACGTGAGTCTTGCTTAGTTGATTTTGTAGGCCATTGTTTTCTGATGTCCTCTAGCCCCTCTGTGATTATATTTTCATGACTCATAAAATGTTACATATAAATCATAAGAGAATTCTAGAATATGTATATTTAATATGTACATGTATCAGATATATAAATTAAAAAAACTAATTAGGTAATTTTCCATGGTGGTGAGTTCTGAATATCATTTTCATTTTCGTTGTTTTCTGAACTCTAAAATTACCATACTTAATATAAAAATAAAGAAAACTTAGTTATATGAGATATGCTTACTCAACTCAGTTCCAGCAACTAATACTTTAGATTTATTTTTAGACCATAAGAGTATCAGAATTTATTTTTGCTATCAATATGTATACACATCAAAACCAAAAGTTAACAGCAAATTCAGAGATTTTAACAATAATTACTTATTTTATGGATCAAGACTATGAGCAATTATTTTTCTCCTTGTGGCTCCTTCTGGGTTATTTGGGGGTATTAACTGGGGCAGTCCAAGGTTACTTATGTTTGTTGTTCAACCAGGAGACCTGGAATAGGGTACAGCTGTTCTTGACAAGAGCAAGACTTGTCTTGAAAGAAAAATCTCAATTGATAAATTTTGCGCCATATTGACTACAGTCAGATCTCAGAACATTCTCTTAATTATTGATTGATAACAGGACCAGCCAACTGAGAACATGCTACTGTTGAGCTGGTAGTTGTGTAGTATAAGGAAGAAGGTTGAACAGGGGAGAAAGTTCATTCATCCATTGTCTCTGTTTTAGTTCTCATCTCTAGGTCCCTACACTGCTTAGTTCCTTCTCTGACTTTCCTTCCTGATGTATTATAAGGATTAATAAAACCTTTACTTCCAAAATAGATTTTGTTCATGGGCTTTATCACAGCAATAGGATACAGGCTAAGACAAATAGGTGTATTAAGGTTATTTTCTCTTTAAAGGTCAATTTGGATCCTCTGTATATGATCTCAGAAAAGAATTACTTCTGTCCTGACCACCCAATGGACTCTGAGAGAAGAAAAGTCTCCTATTAATTTTAAGAAAGATCCAGAACTGCCATACTTTCACAAACTCATCAATAGCTTTCTTGTAAATGTTATTACAAACCATATCACATTCTCCTGGGAAGGAATTTGACTTTATTCTTCCCATGATAGGATATAAAATATGTACACCCACCAATTTCACATGAGTAGTAACTGTGACACCAGACCCCAAATCTCCGACCATCTATGTTCTGGAATGTATAGGTGGGATCAGTTTTCTAAAACAAAAGACTTTTTAG
>NW_026067938.1:2901625-2905762 GCF_014885135.2 Alexandromys fortis | reverse complement strand
TATATATATACTATGAATAAGTTAAAATGATGCATTTAAAATTAAATTGGTAAGGCTACAACATCCCCATGCCATCCATCAGACCTTGGAAGCTATAAGACCCACTCTGCCCCCCAAGCCCTCCTTTCTGTTCCCTGCAACCTCAGTGGAACTATGAAACACAGTCTATTACTACACAGAAAAAAAAAAAAAAGAGAGAGAGAGAGAGAGAGAAGACCAGGAAAGAGGACCAAGAGAGGAACTCTGAAGCACAAGCGGTGACTGCACAGAGTACACAAAAAGAATAAACAAAGATAACAGACCAAGAAAACAGGCCAAGAGAGAGGGCCAAAAGAGATCACAGTGGCTCCCTGAGATGCAGACAGTGACAGTACAGAACAGATCAAGAATAGTTCCCAAAGACACAAACAGCTACAGCAAGGATTGGGCCAAAAGGCAAAGATACTGCTGGCACCAACTGAAGGAAGAGACAAATAGGCAGAAATGAAAAAATTCATCCAACAACCTAAAATGCAAAACGGTAAAATCAGAACCCAGTGGTCATACAATAGGAAGACTTGGTCATACTAAACCAGAAGAAGCAGCAGAAAATGATTTTAAATGATGATGAGACCTTAAAAAAAGGAAATAAAATTCACTTAAAGAAATGGAGGAAAAGACAATCAAAAAATTGGAAGAAATCAATAAATCTCTCAAAGAAAACCAAGAAAATGATACTATAGAGAAAATAGTTCATTTGTCACAGAAAACATCAAATCCAACAAATTCTTAACACAAAACATGCAGGAAATCTTGGACACCATGAAAATATCAAACCTAAGAGTAACAGGAGTAGAAGAAGAAGAACTCCAGCTCAAAGACACAGAAAATATATTCAACAAAATTATAGAAGAAAACTTTCCCAGCCTGACGAAGGATATTCCTATGAAGGTACAAGAAGCTTACAGAACACCAAATAGACTGGATAAAGAAAAGTCCCCTCGCCATATAATAATCAAAACACAAAACATACAAAGTAAAGAGATAAAATTAAGAGATTCAAAGGAAAATGGTGATGTAACATATAAAGGTAGACCAATCAGAATTATACCTGACTTCTTTATGGAAACCATGAAAGCTACTGATGGAAACAGAGACAGAAACCTGAAGCAGAGCATTCAACTAAGTTCCCAAAGTCCAGTGGAAAAGTAGGAGGAGTGACAATATGTGCAAAGAGGTCAAGACCAGGATGGGGACACTCACTGAGACAGTTTACCTGAGCTAATGGGAGCTTAGGAACTCCATCCGGGACAGGGAACAAAACAGCATAGGTCCAAACTAGTCCCTCTAAGTGTGGATGACAATTGTATGGATAGGGCAGACTGCAGGGCTACTGGCAGTGGGACTAGGATTTATGCCCACTGCTTGTACTGGATTTTTGATAATGTCTTCTCTTTGGATGGATACCTTGCTCAGGCTAGATATAGGAGGCAGGGCCTTAGACCTTCCCCAAGTCAATGTGCCTTGCCCTCCCTTAGGAGTATATGGGGGTGTATGGAGTCAATGGAAGTAGGAGGAGGAGTGTGAACTGGGATTGACATGTAATATCAAGAAGATGGTGTTTTTCTTCTTCTAAAAATAAAAGAAAATATATTATAAAATAGCGAATAAAATTATATTGGTAAAATCTTCATTATTACTTTGAACTTCTATTTAGTAAACATCTACTATTCTATATAATCTTTTGCTACACATTCATTTTTGTTTACAATTTTGTATCATACTATATTTTTTGGCTAAAGAATATAGTATTGCTACAGTGTCATTAGAATATTGGACCTATAACTAGCTATAGCTTCTTTATAAATGAATTTTACCAATTTCATAAATAAGATATATAATTGCAGTAAGAAATAAAAAACTCTAATTGCATAACTCTATACAGTAAAATATATATCAGTGAGATCAGTGATTTAATGAGGATTCCTAAAGAACACTGGTGTTAGGAACACATGTGACTGGAGTTTCTAATAGTCAGATATTGTTTCCCTCAGTTTTTTTGTAACAAGTTGAATATATTATTTGTTTCTATTCCATTCACTATTTCAACAGATACCTACTTCTTATGATTAAGGACTAAAGCAAATCAGTCTATGTAATTGGTTAATAAGCATGGAGCCCCAGGACTTGGGGAAAAGCAAAGATCAAAGATTTAACAGCAAAGAAAAAGAACTGGGTACAGAGTGACTCTTCCATAACTGAAAAGGAATTGATTTATATAAAGGTTGGGCTCAGTCATTATCCTCTTACATGTTTACAGCAAAATAAAAACACCTGAATAGCTTTTCCATTTTGTGTTTTACTGTAGGGTCTCTCTGATTCATAGACCTTCATACACCATAGATGTCTAAAACTAAAACTGCAAAGTGTTAAATCTTAGTTTTATAAATGGGAAGTTTGCTGTAACTTCAGGCTGTAGGAAACATCCCAATCTGGTACCATCTGTCCTTCTGAATTCTAAAAAAGAAATTGACTGAAATGAATGATAATTTTTCATAGTCTCATACAAAGGACTGTATTCCTTTTCATCTCTTTCTTTCACAAGTAAATCTCTTCGTTTTGTTTACCATTGCAGCTTGTATTCGATGGCTTTTCCTTTCTAATTAAATCCTGCTCTTGCTTAAAGCATAAGCCCTGACCCGAACACTGATTCCTTGACAACCTTCTGTAAGGGCTGACACAGAATTAACCCTTCTCACATGGTCTGGGTGTTCTCCACTCACCTATTCTTCAAGGAATGGAAAAGAATATATGGCTTACAATAGGAAACTTGCTTTAATCCTATGTCTGTCTCTTTGTTATTATCCATAAGCTAATTAATTGCTGGGGTCATTTAGTTCTTTTTAAAACTGTTAAAATCAGGACTCATTATGATCATGGTACAATATACTGACATATATTATCTTATATCATCACTATACATTGATCACTTTCTTATAATTCATCACACTGAGAATTTATACATTTTAGATGATAATTTCTTTAGACACATTCATGCACCACATATATCTTTCTGGTAACAATGAACTCAAACATAACATTTTTGCATAACTTGTGAACTCTGGAAATACAAAACTGACTCATGAATGTAGATGCAGAAATACTGAGAAACCCAACCTTACTTCTCTCAGATAAAGTCAGAATTTTGTCAAAAAAAAGTGCCAGAATTATTCTTGAATATTTTGAATTAAATTAATGTCACAATTTTACTGTTCCTCTACATCACAAGTGCCAGATCAGTTTGGTGGGAAGCTGCAATGTGAATGCGGTCTCTATTAGTAAGGAAGGTAGTAAGATTCCATATTTCAATGTTAAAGTCATCTAAAGGATATCTTTCTAAGCTTTTGTTGTTCACAGGGTTCTAGAGATTTCTGCCCACAGTGTATTGACAGGACTTTGTAGTTATCAGTTTCATCTCGTGGCAGTGCTTTTTCCATATCCCCAATGTTTGCATAATTGAGTTCCCCCACCTCTCTATATTGGCAGTATAAAATAGACCACATTTTGTTTAGTAGCATCTGTAATGGTTGCCTCAGGATCTTGAGGGTGAGAGTAAATATGGTCAAATTTTCTCGGAGAATGAAGCATTAAAATTATTCCTCCCTCTTGAATAATTTTGAAATGAAGCAACAATATTTTAGCACAGAGAAAGTATAATGATTGTGTTTAAAGATACGATTAAAACATGTCAAATCTTTTCAAAAGTCACTGCCCATCTACACAGTAGTTGAGAATATACTAGATGCTGCCATTCAGTTCCATAAGAGAATTCTTAAACCAAGCCTTTGTCTCAATCCTGATTAAAAGTTAAGGCTTTCTTGCCACAAGAAAATATTTTTGATCTCATTAGCAGAGGCATTGATACAAATGAAAATCATACAAAAAGTCATATAGAAGACCCGGAATTTAATCCCCAAACCTATGAACAACTCATTTTCGACAAAGGAGCTAAAAGTATACAATGGAAGAAAGAAAGCATCTTCAACAAATGGTGCTGGCACAACTGGATGTCAACCTGTAGAAGATTGAAATTAGACCCATATCTATCACCTTGCACAAAACTCAAGTCCAAATGGATCAAAGACCTCAATATCAGTC
>NW_026067938.1:2898061-2900777 GCF_014885135.2 Alexandromys fortis | reverse complement strand
TGGTAGAAGCCTTGCGGATTCTTGCAGAGATGTATACCTTGAAAGTGAGAACAAAGTGGCAAAAAGCAACATTTCCCTTATTTATGTCTTTTATTAGGGTGGCAACTATAAGGTGCCACAACACTTAGGGTGGGTCTTTCTGATCATCAAGAAAAGCCCCCATGAAAGTGTCTAGTACCTTATATTTAGTTGATTCCAGATATAGTTATTTTGACAACCAAGATTAGCCATCAAAATGATGCACACCATGAACAGAATAAAAAAATCTACAGAATCATTTCAATATAGGTAGAAAGGACTGCAGTGGGATAATGCTTTTGAACACTGTAAAGATTTGTCACCCATCCCAGGTGTTCAAGGAGATGTCCCCAACTTGTTCCTAGAGCAGCTGAGGAGAGGGCACCTGAAATGGCCCTATCCTATAGCCACACTGATGAATATCGTGCATATCACCATAGAACCTTCATCTGGCGATGGATGGAGATAGAGACCCACATTGGAGCACTGGCCTGAGCTGCCAAGGTCCAAATGAGGAGCAGAAGGAGAGAGAACATGAGCAAGGAAGTCAGGAAGGCTAGGGGTGTGCCCACCCACTGTGAAGGTGGGGCTGATCTAATGGGAACTCACCAAGGCCAGCTGGACTGGGACTGATGGAGCATGTGATCAAACCGGACTCTCTGAACATGGCTGACAAGGAGGGCTGACTGAGAAGCCAAGGACAATGGCACTAGGTTTTGATTCTACTGCATGTACTGGCAGACTAGGTTTGTGGGAACCTAGTCTGTTTGGATGCACACCTTCCTAGACCTGGATGGAGGAGTAAGGACCTTGGACTTCCCACAGGGCAGGGAATCCTGACAGCTCTTTGGATCGGAGAGGGAGGGGGAGAGGAGTGGGGGGAGGGGGAGAAGAGAGGGGGAAGGGGGAGAAGAGGGGGGGGAGGGGGAGGGAAATGGGAGGCTGGGAGGAGGCGGAAACTTTTTTTTCTTATTCTCAATAAAAAAAAGAAAAAAAAAGAAAAGAAAAAAAAACTACCCAAAAAAAAAAGTCATACATCACCAAAATATCTATAGCCATAGCCTTCATTCATGCAGAAAAAATTAAATGATGTGGATGCCAGCACACCAGGCACACAGTTTAAAGTGCTTGCTTGAAAAGTTTTACTTGATATATTTCCTAACCCTTATCACTCAGTCTTCTATTTACAATAGGTGGTGCTTAATTCAGAGACACACAGCTGAGCAAGGTACAGAAAGTAAGAGCTTGTGAGATGCCCAGCACATCTACAGTACACGCATGCCTCCCAAGTCTCATAAATCTTTGCAGATGAAGGAGTGGAAAGAACATACGAGCCAAAGGTGGTGAATGACTACAAGAAGAAGTGCCTTCCTGACATAAGAGGGTAGCTGCCCTTAGGAATTCTTAGCAGTTGTAACAGCAGCACAAGACCCATGCAAGCAGAAGATGTACCACATCCCAATAGGGAGGTGAGAATTGCACAAGAAGTTCCAACTCTAGTCAAGAAGTTATTGAAACTGATTGGTCTTGGTAGAGGAACTATCAGGTTTTTATAGAAGTGTAGTGCTGGTTAAAGGACCACATCCCAAGAAAAGGGTCACACCTACATATGCAACACAAAAAGTATAAGACAAGAAAAGAAGGGAGGGGCACAATGTTGGTAAGTAAGCTAGTGGAATGAATCTGGAAGGAGTAGGAGAAGTAGCGGTTGTGACCAAAGTGCATTGTACAAACTTTTCAAAGATTTGATTTTTTAAGTTTTACTTCATGATACAGATACATTTGTTCCAATTTCAGTACTACATTAAATAGATGTGGAGAGAACGGACAGTCTTTTCTTGTAGCTGATTTTGGTGGAATTGCTTTGAGTTTCTCTCCATTTAAATTTGATATTGGCTCTCAGCTTTCTGTATATTGATTTTAATTATGATTAGGTAGGCCCCTTGTATCCCTGATCTCTCCAAGACTTTTATAATTAAGAAGTGTTGGATATTGTCAAAGACTTTTTCAGCATCTAATGAGATAATCATATATATATATATATATATATTTCTTTCAGTATGTTTATATGGTGGATTACACTGACAGATATTCTTATCCCTGCCTCTATAGGATGTAGCCATGTAGCTATCAAGGTGGATGATCTTTTTGATGTGTATTTTATTGAGTTTTTGTTTTTGCAAAAGTGTTCATGAGGGAAACTTGTCTATAGTTCTCTTTGTTGAGTTTTTGTACAGTTTGGATATCAGGATGACTGTGACCTCATAAAATGTATATGACAAGGATCACTCTATTTCTATTTTGTATAATACTTTGAAGAGTACTAGTATTATCTCTCCTTTGAAAGTTTGGAAGAATTCTGCACTGAAACCATCTGCCCATAATCAATTTCATATCAAAAAGCAAAAACAAAAAACTAAATCACAATAGGATGCTAAAACAATCCTGTACAATAAGTGAATTGCATGTGGTATTACTGTACCCTGATCTCAATCTGTACTACAAAACTATAGTAATAAAAACAACATGGAATTGGCATTAAAACAAACAGATTGATTAATGGAATAGGTCAAAGTCCAAGAAATAAATCCACGCACCTATGAATACTTGATTTTTTTTCCTTTCTTTTTTTTTATTGAGAATAAGAAAAAAAAGTTTCCGCCTCCTCCCAGCCTCCCATTTCCCTCCCCCTCCCCCC
>NW_026067938.1:2878367-2887218 GCF_014885135.2 Alexandromys fortis | reverse complement strand
TTTTTTTTTTTTTTTTTTTTTTTTTGGTTTTTCGAGACAGGGTTTCTCTGTGGTTTTGGAGCCTGTCCTGGAACTAGCTCTTGTAGACCAGGCTGGTGTCGATCTCACAGATCTGCCTCCCTCTACCTCCTGAGTGCTGGGATTAAAGGCGTGCGCCACCACTGCCGGGCTGATCTATTTTCCTTAAATTCTCAGCGCGGCATTGTGATGGTATATAGTAGGAGCTATGCAAATATTTACATATCAGAATGAAGATGCACACCTTTCCTTTATATCACTCTTGCCTTGTCTTGCACTCTGGTTTTCTTATTTATCTGAGCTTTGAGAAAAACATTCTTGATTAACTTAGGGACTGTTTTCAGTTTTTCAGTGCGCAGAGAGGTAAACAGAAGACACTCAGATGTAGAGTTTTTGACTCAGGCAATGTAAACCCAGAAGAAACTGAACCTTCTGTCAGTCAGTGTGATCCAAAATGTATCCCTATTCAGGAGGGAACGTGTGGGCTTGGTCACCTTTTATAGAACAACTTCCCTAGCATTTAAGAGTCACAAAACTCAAGCTGATAAAACCTCTATCCTAATTACATGCAATTAAACATTCCCATTTGATGAAGTCCAACTTGTACAATGAATAGACTTTGGAAATTAGAGTGAAATATGTAGTTAATCATTAAAAATCAAATCAGATAACTAAGTCAAGTATTTGAACAAAATTATCTTAGAGGAAAATAAATTAATATTTCAAGTTGTAAAAAGCCAATTGTAAGTAGTAAGAAAAATAGTTTGATGAACTGAGAATGCCTTCTAAATTAGGCACTTTTAAAAATAAGAAACAAAAGCTCTGTGCATGGAAATATTTCAAGTTGATTCTTTAATTTTGATTCACGATAGATATCAGTATGCTTTAAGCAGCGTATGTACAAGGGTAACTCTACTTCAAAGGCGAGAATCTAAGTCTAATTTGCACTTGAGAAGAGGCACATAAAGGACTTCAGTCAATACAGAGAGCTTCATTGTATTTCTCTGCTAAGCAATTGTTATACTCCTCTGGCAGTTGAGTCACATACCTCATTTACATGAAGAGTTTTTCTTAAATGTCAGAAGCAAGATATGACAATGAGTATTCTCTTTGATTAACATGTTCAAAATCTTTGCCTGACCTTAAGTGAAGATATACAATAATCACTGACTTCAAAAATGTGAATTTGTTCTTTATAAATTAACAAGAAAATGCCACACTGACAATTGTGATCATAGTCTTTACCCTGCACATACAAACTTTATATATACATACATATGAAAGACTCATATTTCAGACATTTCTTACATGGATATTGCTAAAATTTATATTTTGAATTGGATTATTAGAATATTAAGAAAAAATATCTTTTCCCTTTAGTGAGCCCATGAATTACGACCACACACTACAAAACCAAACTCAATTTACAGGATGTAATAGTAGCTAGAATGAAATGATAATTAGGAAGATAGTTCTTGACGGTTTCTTAAAGTTTGTGTATAACTTTAATTAAACTGTTAGTACTGAACAAATACATATACATGCATGCATTGCTGCTTAACTTAATAATTGGAGCCCATACAGATTTTTTCTTCATTTTTCTTTTCAGCAAAATAATAGCTTAAAAATTGTTTTGCATCTTTATCCTGGGACAATGTACTATCCCTTTATTCCTTGTTACTTAATGACTCCTATTTTATATTTTTAAATTATTGTTTAAAGAAAACAGACTATTTTTTTTTTCATTTTACATACCAATCCCAATTCCCACTCCCTCCCCTTGTACCATTCCCTCCACCCCCATCCAATCCACAGAGAGAGTAAGGCACATTGCTTTGGAGAAAGCCCAAGGCCCTTCCTACTATCTAGGCTGAGCAAGGTATCCATCAAAGAAAACAGGCTCTCAAAGCGACAGTACATGCAGTAGGAACAAGTCCTGCTGACACTGCCAGTGGCCCCACAGTCTTCCACAGCCAAACAACTGTCACCCACATTCAGAGGGACTAGTTTAGACCTATGCTGATTCCTTCTCTGTTGTATTCTACTCTATGGAAGACTATTATGCCCTCTCAGCATTCCTTAGTTACAAGTAATTCTTTGTGTATGGTTGAGGTCTTGTGGGTTTTTTCTCATTCACCTTGGCTTGTCTATTGGTGTCATCTTTATCTGACTCCTGTTTAGGCAGTCATGTTGGTGTGGCTTTATGGGTACACCTTCTGGCATTATTAAGAGAGAGAGTCTCACAGCAAATTCCCTGAGAATCTTGATATTACCATATTTCCACAACTTATTCAATATTCCATGAGCCTTAGCTCTTGGAGTTCTGGGTAGATGTATCAGTTGGGCCCAGCCTCTAAACTCTACATTTGGATTGGTTGTGGTTTGCTGTAGCTGTCTCTGTCTATTGCAAAGAAAAGTTTCCTTGAGGAAAAGTGAAAACTATACATATTTGTAGGAAATAGAACAAGTGATTATAGGGTTGCTAGTGACTGCACTGGTGAAGTAAATTAGTAGTAGGTTTTAATTCAGTATCCATGATTCCAGTGATACTGAGTAGCTTGTTTAGTTTCTGGTACCAGTCATGATTCCTCTTGTTGAGTCAGTTTAAGTCCAACTATATGACTACTGGGTACTGCCAAAGTGTGTGTGTCACTAAGGCACACTTAGGATTATCATGACGTGCTGATCTTTGACGTGGTTCTTATGGACCATAACTGGACAGGAATGTTTGTTTCTCTTCCGCTTTGAAAGATTGTATGGCACCCTCTGTTACCCTCTGTTGCCCTGTGACTTACCTGCTACTTCTAGGGGCAACCAAGGCCAGTAGGAATGGGCTGTATGTTTTGGTTATGAGAATATTTTAAGTTAGTAACCAATAGGATGAATCCCTGGGACAATGGATTAAAACATTATATATAAAATTTCAATCTTTTTTCATACCTTTAAATTTTCTTTGTGATAGTTCAGAGTTTGTTTATGCAGTGCTTGCTTTGGTTATAGCTTCAGCTTATTGAGGAACTTAGAAAAAAAATCTTTTGAACCATTTTGAATTTGAAAACATCTTCAGCGGCATCTTAATCATTTTAGTCTTTATTAAACAAACATAGACACTACAAGCCATGTGTTTCATCAGTGTGGGGTGGTGCAATGATTAAAAATTATAATTGCATTTAGTTTATTACACATTTTACAATGTGCTGAAATATTATATATTGATTAGTGTATTATAATAAGTTAGATAATTGTGATAAAAGTATAGTCTCTGGTCTCATGATGGTGTCATTTCTTCTCCTGGTTGATGAACATTGAACTTACTATTAACTTAAAAAACTTTAAGATTTTTATTGGCTGTCTATCTCTCTTGGTTTCTTGATGTACAGTTCATGATACTCAACTATTAATTTGACAGCTACTTAGAAGCCTGAAACAATGTAGTGCTAAATTTGTTTTATAGATGAGCAAAACTAAGAGACAGATTATTTCTTATCCTAGGTCATTTAGCACATCCTGCTCCGTTTATCAATATGATATTCCTGTGCTGCATAGCTTTTCAACTTGCTTGCTTATGTCTTGCTTCCTAAAAACTTTATTTGCTCTCATCATAATATTAAATACTGCAGTAATTTCTAAAATCACACTTTTGTCTTCATAACATAAAAATTTCTACTATATCTTACCTCTTGTTAAATACAAAAGATTAATAATTTCTTTTAAAAACATAATGATCAATATAATTATAGATCGTGACAACTTCTTAGTTTATTCTTATACAACTGAAAAGAATATAATGCTCAGGATTCAAAGGTCATTTAACAGTTTCCTATGTATAAATATCTACATAGCATTTCTTCTAAGAGCAGGAACCTCACACCACCCAGTAGTAATCAACAATGTCTCTTATTCTTAATATTTGCACAAACAATGGTCTTACAACTTCAATTATTTGTGGCAGGTAAAACAACATTTAATATGCTTGGTAACATCAGGATTAATAATAGATATGTTCTTTTAATCTGTTTGTAGGTTATGCTTAGTTTTGTAATAACACTTTTAATACATTGTACAGCTGTTTCTGTTTGCATTATAAGCAAGAAAGGATAAGAACATATACTTAATTTTAAGTGCATATGGAATCTCAAGTAGGACACTGTTAATTCCTAGTAATAAAGGTCTCAGAATTATAATGTGTTATGCATTTTGAATGTTAGTCAATGTAAATAATGCAATCATATTTATGGTTTTGTTTAATATTTTTTGACTCAGTATTCTATGAATTTTTAATAGCTATTGAGTTCTCATCATTATGATGATCAAATAGGGGATGGCATTTCTCTAAAAACAACATGACTTTTAGAAATGTTTATACTGGAGAGAACTTTTACAGAAGTGGAGCATTGCTGGAGTAAGCTTACTTCCCCTCAAGCATACCTATAAAATATTTTTCTGGAATAGAAATAATTTGAATATTAATAATAAACAATATTAATTATTTTCAGGTTTTCATCTTTTGCAAATTTTATACTTAACGTAAACATTTGGTAAAACACATCTTCGATGCAACAAATACTATTTTCAGGACCACCTGATTCAGCAGAAAATAAAACCACCTTGTGGTCTACTCCAAGCATGGCCAGCGTTGTTATTTGTAGATTATCTATTTTATTATTTACATTGAAAATATTCAAAATATAGCATATAAAGAAATTATTGGCAGAGCCTGAAATGTAATTATAGGTAAATGACTAAGATAATTTACTTATGATTAAGTTTTGTTTTCTTTCTTCTTTCTTCCTTTCTTTCTTCCTGTCCGTCTGTATTTCTCTCTCTCTCTTTTTCATTCTATTTTTTCTTCTTCGTGTCTTTCTCCTCGCCTTATGGTTAAGATATAAAAAAAAATTAACAGAGTGGATATGAGTGGAAAATTAGAAAGCTAATATTCTCATTAAAAGCTATGTGGCTTCATGTAAAGTATATTGTGCTCAGAGAGAGAAGCATAAATAAATTTCTGATAACAAAGGCAAATGTATATCCTAAAAATGAAAGTACATAAAAAATTAAGATACTCCAGAAAAGGGGAAACATGGAATATAAAAAATATATATTAAAATATAAGAGAAAATATTTATTATTCATTGTTATACTGACAACTTAGAATTTTCACTTTGTAAAAAGCAGTGAATAAAGCCATAAGTAAACAAAAAAGAGAAAACACTCCTTTTAGATCATTCATCATTTGGAAAATGATCCCAGAGACTAAAAATTAAAAGTCTGCCATTAAAAATCAAAGAAAAGCTGCTGGGTTTCAGGACCCTTGATTTAGTTTAGTTGAACATAAGACCAGAATTTCTATAGGCAATTGCAGGAAGGGACATGCGTCTGAACAATTATGGATGAATTACTAGAGGCTCAGCACAGGGGAATGTGAATATTAGTATTGCTGGGGAACTCAGCCACTCCACAGGGAAACCTGATACACTTGGCCTCTGTAAGGTTTACCACATCCTCACCATGAATGCTGGACAAAAATCTCCCTGTGTTTCAGGCAGAGAGGTGAGAAAAGAATCTTTTTGAAATATTTTTTAGCATCCCTTGTTTCTTAATCCTCAGGAGAAATTATTTTAGCAGAACTAGTTCAACTGTTGTTTTCATTCAGCTTAAACACCTAGAGGAAGAAAAATGCCGATATATGATGCCTGTTCCTATCCCATGCATACTAGGGAGTCAAAAATAAGAAAAACTGGGTATACAGCCATTATAAGCCTTCTATTCTCAAACATTCTACTACCAAGACGCTAATAAACATTATTTACACAGTTCGTTGTAGATGACATAAAGTGTACCTATTTAAACAAAAAGAATTACAAAGCATGTTAAATACAAACACAAAAGTCACTGCTTTAAGTGGTGGAGTAAACACCACAGCCAGAGTCAGAAATGGTGAAATAACTACACCTAGAAATCTAGAAATTATATATATATATACAAACATACACACTCTCACACACATATATGTATGTATGATGTATTTAATATCAGGAGCCTTAGCAAATAAATGTGTATTAAAAGCACATAAACACATAAACAGACAATTAAAGCCCAAATGGGGATTCGAAGAACAAATCAAAAGCCATCATAAAGATGAAATGGACTATAAGAGATATGAGCAATAGCTTGGTTATCTCTAAAACAAAATATCAAGTGTAAATGAGACTGGAAGTAACACAAACAATCCCCAAGCTAGTTGAAAAGAGAAAAAAAATTAAGAAAATATAACAGAAGACTAACAAAAGTAGAGTGGATTAAAGCATCATGTGAACCAGAAATGACAAATTTTCAACAGCATTGTCTACTACATAGTCATGGTCATTAAACTTAGAAAAGATCATGAAAGGTCAATTTCCCAATAATTATAACTAAGCATATCCAAAGTTAAAAATCTAAAAGATAAATAACAAATTATCAGGAGGGATCAGAAATGAGAACCACATTCCTTACAGAAACTAGGTTTACATCATGCTTCTCAGAAACTAGGAAAACAAGAGAATGACATCAAATATTTAGAGTTTTCAAATAAACACCTACATATAATTATGCAATGAGAAGAAGTATTCTTCAGAAGCAAACAAAACATAAAGTCTTTCCAGGCAACACTTGGAGAAATTCATTGTCCTTGTGCTGCATGCATGAGACAGCAAAAGTATTATTTTACAGAAAAAAAGTAGAATGAGAACTCATTTCACTGAAATGTATAAATATGTCATAACTACGGTCCATCATCTTTGTGGAATTTACCTGAGACTACTTCTCACCTGATATCCAGTACAAACAGAACACTGTGTGTTTATCATTACCCCGGAATGTAAGCAGGAAACATGATTAGTGTGTCATGCTTGGGTGTATAACTAAAAAAGGAAGTGTTCTTCATCGGAAGATCTTAAGGAAACATCAAATGCATCTCCTTTCCATAAAACAAATGAATAAAATAATCTTATGTCAATTGTTTTCTACTAACATTGACCAAATATTTCTTGTATCACAATTGACATCTTTCTTATGATAAATGTCAGACACTCTCTCTCCCTTGTTCTCCCCATGCATCTCTTGCTTATTAAAATAAGATTTCAGTCTCTGCCGAAATCTATTGTCTTGATCTGTCAGAGTGGCTTGATGCAATTTAAACCATCTAGTGGAAACACGGTTTCTCTACATCCCTACCTATAATTTAACATGCTCCCGACTCAGATCCATGTTTCCAACAGATGAAGATTCTTTCCTAGATAATTAACGGTCATGCATTTAAACTTTATTTTAATTTTAATTGTGTTTCTTTTGTGGTGTGTTTGGCAGGGGTGGGAGGTTATGTGTAGATGAGTGCAGGTGCCTTTGGAGGCCAGATGAACATGTCATATTCCTGGAGCTGGAGTTATGTGTAGTTGTGGGGCACCATCATGACTGATACTAATTGAACACTGTACTTCTACAGCGACCAGTAGTATGGCTCTCAATTATTGATCTCTTAATTAATGAGCTATTTCTCTAGCCATCAACAGTAGGCATTTAAAACACTTTATTAATATCCTGAATTATCAAATAGAAGACCTCACACCTGCCCTTGTACCTTTATATTTTAATTTTGTTTAAATATTAAACAGTAGACTGTGCTAGACATTTTGTAGACTTTTCACCCCTCTCCTCTGTACCATTTTCTTATCTACAGTGTGAAGAAAGTGGTTCTGAATTACTAAAGGAAAGGGAATATAACTGAATCAGTGAGCTCAACAACCCAGAAGCTAATGGTAAACATCTTTGAATTTTCAAAATTGTTACAGTCTCTAAACTGGCATGAGAAACTGGTTTAGCAAATTAATTGAATTTTCCGTGTTTAACTATTTCTGCAAAAAGATCGTTTTATTGAGAGATGCTGAAATCGAAGCCAATTCTGTTAAGACATTTTTTTTAAATTGTTGTAATTATTGTGACATCCTGAGTGTTCCAAACCTTGTGAACAAACAAGCTGCATAAAATGTTGTGGGAATTGCCAATATTTTCTTTACTTCTGTTTATATTTGGTATTGGCATTGGGTTCATCACAGACGGTGAACTAAATTTGTGCACTTGTTTCAAAAATATTTTCCTTCTCTTTATAGTGATGTGAAAACAGCCCTATCCTCTCTCCACAACCTTTAACAAGAGGTGAAACTGTTGCCAGTCCTTTCGTGAATCTATGTCATGTTGAAAATAAAATGCTAGAACCAAACTTTAATGATAATATAGATTTTCCTTTTTTAACGCTTATCCATGTCTTTATCCTAATATGTGCCTTGACACAGGAGTTGGACTATAAATAACTGCAGTGGCCATTGTGATGGAGCAGTGGGTAAGAGAGTGTGCTGTACAGAGAGAATCTGAATTTACATGAAGTTTCGCTTGACAGTTGGAAGATAGAGACACAAGGATCCCTGGTGCTCAAACTGGCAATGATGGGCTTCCAGTTCAGTGAGACTTTTCTTAACGCAGAAGGTTGACTCCATAAAGGAAGTCATCCATTGCCTTCTGTTTCATGCATGCACTCATTTGTACATGTAAGTATCATGTACACATTCAACAAACACACAAGATACACACATGTACTCTCTCTCTCTCTCACACAGAGAGAGAGAGAGAGAGAGAGAGAGAGAGAGAGAGAGAGAGAGAGAGAGAGAGAGAGAAAGAGAGAGGGAGAGAACCTACAAACATGTTATTCAAAATGTAGAATGAGAAACGGATAGAAAGAAATGTATTCAGACATTAAGTCCTGTGAAGTCCTCAGACATTCTTAAGGGTTGTTGAAATA
>NW_026067938.1:2871563-2876035 GCF_014885135.2 Alexandromys fortis | reverse complement strand
TTGTTATAGTTTTCCTTAGTTATGATATAGATTATTGTAATTTTTACTTGATAACTGTTTTGTTATATGTAATTTTGCTCCGTTAAAGTTAAAGCCTTCTTTTTTTTTTGTTTAAACAGAAAAAGGGGAAGTGATGTGGGAGTGTCATATCAATCTGTTGATTTCATTGGCTGAGCAATAAAGAAACTGCTTGGCTGGCCCTCATAGGTTAAAGCATAGATGGGAGGAGAAAACAGAATAGGATGCTGGGCAGAAGAGGAAGTGAGGTCAGACTCTGCTCTGCTCCCGGAGAGACCTGACAGCTCTGCACTCTGGAGCAGAGACGCTGGGATGGACGGAGGCTAGACTCTTCCCGGTAAGCGCACCTTGGGGTGCTTACACAGATGATTAGAAATGGGCTAGTCCTGGTGCGAGAATTAGCCTGTAAGGGCTAGAATTCATGGGCCAAGCAGTTCTTAAATGAATACAGTTTGTGTGTTGTTATTTCGGGCGTGAGCTAGCCAAGCGGCCGGGGTGTTGGGGATGCAGCCCCGCCACTTCTTATTTCAACAAAGGGTTCTCCTGCACTTTCCTGGAGTGTCTCACTAAAACCGCACAGTGCTCTTTGCAGCACTGAACCTTGCCTGCAAAGCACACAGGAAAAAAAAAAAGGTTGCTGTTACATCAAGCTTAATATTCATGGATGACAAGCATAGGTCTGCCTCAGATTCTAGAGTCAAATTGATCTCTGGGAATTGTTGACTAAATGCCTATGGCAGGTTCTGCTTCGTTTTTATTAGTAATAAAGTACCATCTGTGTGGCAGAAGAAGTTTTACATTGTAACTTCCTTGAAAGTGATCCTTGTGTGTTTGTAATAAAACTGTCTCCCATTTTTTATCAAATATAATAGCAATTACAAGCTATCTTCAAATTACTATTTATGTGTGATTTTTTTTTTAGATCTCTAGGAATTTTTAGCAATTACGTACCCATCAAATCACCATCTTCATCATGGCCATCACTACCTAGAGTCTCCTCTTATTTCCTTCATTATCGTTTTTAGCAGTAATTTGTTTTAATTTAGCATGGCACCTTAGCAAGTGCTCGCCACGCTCTTCTCCTTCAATATCGTTAGGGAAATAGGTTTAAGGAAATCTCAAGTACATAAAATCCTGATGTTCAATTTCCTTGCATAAAATGGTTCTGCATTTTACATGATCCACACATTTCCAACCTAGCTTCTCCAGAATGTGAACAATATATACTACAATATAAAAAACTAAATAGAGAGCAACGATATTGTACTGTTTAGATGAAAAGCTCATAGCAAAAATTGTAGCATGTCTTCAGTCTCCAGTGAGATGATTCATTAGTTGGAAGTGTTTGCTCCACCAGTTTTATGAACTCAGTTTGAGTCCTTGAACACACAGTAGAAAGAAACAAGAAATCCTGGAAAGATACCCTTTGATATACACACACACACGATTTGGTAAGTGGAAAAACACACATACTGCACATGTCATACACACGTCATAATAGCAAACATATTTATCTATATTTTTCACTATTTTATTTTTTGCATGGTAAGATGGAAAAGTAATGGATATGGAGTACCCAATGTAAATGAAACTTATGATTTCTAATCCTTTCAGGCAGTTTATTTATCATTTTTATAATAAAATCATCATACCAGCAGTACTGCTATTAAAATTGTGTTTGTAGTTTCTGTACTTTCTTGCCTTTCCTTTGCTTTAGCTTCCAACCATAATGTGTCTATCTTCTGAGAACTGATATGATTCTTTGTTGTGACTTTTTGTAGTGGTATACTTTGATGACCTCTTATTTATCTTTCTTGTTTTAAATAGGCTTCTCTATGTGATGACTATGAGTTTGCATAATCCATATTACAATTATTACCACATCAAAAGGATGATTCACATTGATTATATACAAAATCTTTATACTTTGTTTCTCTTATTTCAATTTACAATATTTCTATTACAATTTACATCATTTTATATTATGTATCAATTACCAAGATATTGTTACATATTTGTTTTACAATGTTTTTCAATTTCCATATTAGTTAAAGGTTATGTATCATCATGGCAATATTGGCATTTGGAATTTGACTATGTATTTAACTTAACCAGGGACATTCGTAACCACATGAGTTTTTATTTTTAGCTTTCTTTGTTTTCAAGTGGACGAATTATTTCATTTCAAAGTATCTCATAAAACAAATTTAATGCTAATATATTCCAGTGCTCTTTCATTACATGGAAGAGTCTTCAATCTCTCTTTAATATATAAAGTGAATTTTGTCAGATAATTTCTTCCTGGTTGATAATTGTTGTACTTCTTTTACCATTGCACCTTCACTGGCCTTTTTTTTCCTATATGACTCTTGTTGAGAAATCCACTGATATACTTAACAAGGGCCAAACCCCAGTTATGATGAGGAATCATTGTTTAGTTGTTGTTAAATTTGAAGCACTATTTCTTTCTCTCTGGGTGTCTCTGTTTGTCTGTCTGTCTGCCGCTGTCTATACCTCGGTTTCTCTCTTTGTATGAGTGTGTGTGTGTTTGTGTATGCCTGCTCTGTAAATCAATTCTGAGCTTTGGTGGGGACTTCATGGTATTTTCTCCCAGCCAGTCTGGAATTTAACTGGATTGTTTTTTGTGTAGGTCATGTGATATACACATAGTTCATGTATACAACTGCTCTATTGTGACAGGAAGACTTTATATCAGTTGTTCTCAACCTTCCTATTGCTGTGACATTTCAATACAGTTCCTCATGTTGTGGTGACCCTAACCATAAAATTATTTCTTTGCTATTTCAGAAATGCAATTTTGCTACTTTTATAAATCCTAATGTAAAACCTCTGCTATGCAGACTATCTGATAAGTGACATCAAACGTGTCACAACCCATAGTTGGGAAGCTCAGCTCTAAATTATTTCCATCTCCATTCATTTACTTGTGAATTTTATTTTATTTTTTCACATTAAGTAAATTATGTGGTGTATATATATAAGCCACTTGCACAATCCATTGAGCAGATAGTTGACATCTAGGCTGCTTCAGTTTTTTGGATCTTGCAAATACGTTATCAATGAACATGGAAGAGTAAGGTATTTCCGTATCAGAAAGCAAAATACTTTTGGAATATGCTTAGAATTGTATGAAAGGATCACATTGTAGACCAATTTCTACCATTTTGTGGAATTTTCAAACTGATTTTCATATCATTTTACCAGTTTACCTCTCACCAAGAGTGAAAATATTCACACTCCCCACAAGCATGCTAGTATATTCTGTCTGTCCTCTTCTTTAATCTTAGCATTTATAACTCATGTATGAGGAAATCACAAAGTAGTTTTAATTTACATTTTGCTGATGGTGAAGGAGGTTGGATTTATGAAACATATTTCTCTGCCATTTGTAATTCATGTTTTGAGAGACTGGTTATGTTCAACCCCCAGTTTTTAACGAGGGTGTTCATTTCTTGGTGTTCAGTTCTTTTGCTCTTCATATATTCTGGAGACTAACCCTCTCTCAGATATATGGCTGATAAAAAAACTTTACCTTTCTGTAGTTTGCATCTTTACTTGAATTACAGTGTCATTGCTGCACAGTAGCTTTCTGCTTTTGTGAACTCCCATTTGTTGATTTCTCATCTTAATGGCTGTGCTAACAGTGTCCTTGCTGCTCAGAAAGTTCTGCCTTGAATCTATAAATGGAAACATTCCCTATTTTTATCAGTTCTTTTGTTGATGTGCTTGGAGTACTGGAACACGAATTTTGTTCAGCGTAAAATAAGACTATAAATTCTTTCTTTTTTTACATGTCGTTATCTAGTTTGTCCAGCACACTTTTTTGAATATTCTGTCTCTTCTCCAGTGTCTTTTCTTTGGTTTTATTTATGAAGATATCAGGATTCGTTGAATAATTTTATGGTATGTTCTCAAATTCAGCCTGCAAATGTTTTACTAAGAATGTTTGCATTTATATTTATCAAAGGTATTTGCCTATTGTTTTCTTTTGGTTGGGTCTTTATTTGGTTGTACTGTTAGGAAAACAATGGTCTTGTTTGAAAAAACTTTTAAGTCTAAAAGAACACTTTTCCCACAGAAGTGAACTAATGCAACAGATAATTTCTTGTATGCTGTTTTGACTATAATGAATTTTAATAGGGAATAATTTTAAATGTTTTAATATTCAAATTGATCATTGATTAAGTATCCTTTTGTTATATTTAACAAGTTTAGGCTAAAAGAGATTTGAGATTTCTACTTACAATTGCAGTTTTTTTTAAATTTATTTATTTATTAAAGATTTCTGTCTCTTCCGCACCATAAGATTTCTGTCTCTTCCACACCGCCGCCTCCCCTTTCCCTCCCCCCCCCCCCCACCATAAGATTTCTGTCTCTTCCACACCGCCGCCTCCCCTTTCCCTCCCCCTCCCCCAGTCAAGTCCCCCTCCCTC
>NW_026067938.1:2752624-2870047 GCF_014885135.2 Alexandromys fortis | reverse complement strand
CTCATCCATTGCTGGTGGGAATGCAAACTTGTGCAACCACTCTGGAAAGCAGTGTGGAGGTTTCTCAGGAAATTTGGGATCAACCTACCCATGGACCCAGCAATACCACTCTTGGGAATATACCCAAGAGAGGCCTTATCACACAACAAAAGTATATGCTTTACAACTGCAGTTTTGAGTTTTTGAACAAAAGCTGTGTCTCTCTGTCTCTTTTCACTCATTAGAATTTTGACTGAACTAATAAAATGGCAATAACATTTAGGTGACACACTTTATGAATTTTATGAGGATATCAGTATTTTAAAGTTATTGAATATTAACTCAAACGAAAAGGATAATTATCTCATAATAACCAACGTGTGTGTGTGTGTGTGTGTGTGTGTGTTTGCCCCCACCAAATCAGCTATCATGGAAACCATGGGACTCACTAGCACCTGGAAGAAGTAAGTGTCAGAGTTCTCAACTGGAAACCCTGCTCTCTAAGTCCCAGCCTCCAGGGGCACATCCTGAGCTGACTCCACTTATCATAGCATCAGTGACCAGGCTTCAGTATCCTCCTTGACACCCCTTGCATCCCTCATCACATCAGGGACCACTGAAGACACAGGGCCCGCCGGCACCTGGCAGAAGAGCAACCACCAGAGCCAGAGGCTCTACTTGCATCAACAAGATGAAGAGAGATCACTGGAGCAACAGGCACCACCTGTACTGATTGGAGGAAGACAAGGGTGGAAGGCAATGTAAAAATACATTTAACAACATGAAGAGCAATATGGCAATAGCAGAAACGAGTGGCTCTACAATAGCAAGGCTTAAAATCCCAATGCAGATGAAGACATGCAGATGAAGAAAAGTAGCAGAAAACCACCTTATAAATAACTTTATGAAGATGAGAGCAGTCCTTAAAGAGGAAATAAAAAATTCTCTTAAAGAAATATAGGAAAAGACAAAATAAATTTGGAGGAAATTAAAAAAAATCTCTTAAAGAAAGCTAAGAAAACAATCAAACAAGTGAAGGAAAAAGTCCAAAACTTGAAAATTGAAATAGAGGCAATAAAGAAAGATAAACTGGGGGAATTCTGGAAATGGACAATCTGGGCAAATGAAGAAATACAAGTATGAAAAATGCAAGAGATGGAAGAAAGAATCTCAGGCATTGAAGATCTAATAGAGGAAATAGATTCATTGGTCAAAGAGAATGGTAAATCACACAAATACTTAACCTAAAACATTCATGAATTTTGGGACATCATGAAAATATTAAACCTAAGAATAATAGGAATAGACAAAAAAGAATTCCAGTTCAAGGCACAGAAAATATATTTAACAAAATCTAAGCAAGGAGCTTAGAAACACCAAATAGACTAGACAATGCTATAAACTTCTGCTGGTCCTCTGGATGCCCACTGAAAGTGGACAGCAGCCATCCCCTTGGGATAGTGGAGTTTAACTGGTGTGAACATTTTTTTTTTTTTTTTGTAAATCTTGAAGCTGAAAATTTTTCTTCTTTTCCAATTAGCACCAGTTTATTTCAAAATATTTTTTCCTGGTGTTAAATCTTGGGAAACATTTTGTAAAACTAACACAAAGTCCAGAAGAATAAAGGACAAAGAAATTTAAAAGATGCGTTAGAGAACAGCATTTAGAAAAACAACATCATTGACACATTTGACAACCTGGCATGTGTGAGGGCCTGCCTTCAGTCCCCACCACTGGGAAGTAGGAAGAAGCAGCAAACGAAACTGTAGAAAGTTAAGAATGCCTTGGCTAAAGATGGCCCATGTCTGTCTGTTGTGGTTAACTCTCCACAATCCAGGGTGTGAGGAGTGTTCTTTAAAGAGTTTAGGCTATAATCTCAAAGAACAAAATATAAAAATACTATCAGACAAGGCAAATAGTCATTTTTTTTCAAAATTACACAGAGATGATCACTTGTATTCTGAAAAATCTGTGTAGAATATACCTGAATTTCTTCAGCCTCCTGCTCACAGGCGTTTTCATGAGATCTTTCCCTCTTATAATGGTCTTTCCTCTTCAGTGCTTACTCCATCCTCCAGATGACAATGAGGAACGCACTCCATTTTTCTGCTGCTCTGGTTCTCTTCTGTTTCTGATGAGCTTTCAAGGTTGTTTGCAAAATATGGGAAAACACACTTCTAAACCTGGTACTTAGGTCATTCTGGATGTGTTTGCTACTTAATTAGAAGTTAGTTAGGGAGAGAGGCGACATGTCTTTTTATATGATTTTTAGCCAAATCCAGATATTCTAATAGTCTATTTCTGTCTGTAAGTACCACCTGCAGAGGTTCAGGTGGAGAGACACATTCTCTGGGACTGTTCCTCAGCCATGCTCCTTGCCAGCTTTTGGCCCACTGTACCTAGATTTGTAAAATGGAAGTCTTAAAGTATTTAAAATGCAGTTGTATTGAAGACTGAAATATAGAGAAATAAGAATAGCAGGGAGTAGGAAGAGAGAGATGGTGAGTAAAGTTGCCTTGTTGCAAGTCATTGGATTATAGAGGCTTGGAGAATGGGACAACCCCTCAACAAATTATTTGCCAAGAGATGCAGTAGGTAAATAACACGGTTGTCAGACCTTAGAGTCAGGGAATTCATTGCACAGATTCCTGTAGCGAGCTGCGTGGTGTCACACCTGATGGAGATGTATAATCAACTCCTGAGATGGCTAAGGCCTGACCTATGCTATGATCACACAATGATTATCAGCTGCCTGCATATGCGTGAACCTATGGGCAGTGCCCACCTGGCAGTTCGGGGTTGGCAGCCCATGCCTACTTAAGGGCTGAGAGAGAGGAGAGAGGGGAAGAGAGATACAATTGTTAAAAAGGTTCTGGAATAAACTGCAGTGAGAAGAGCTCCGGTGGTTGCGTCATTCCTTGCGGGATGAGGGTGGCTGTGACAGATTCCAGTTTAATTGTGATGTCCTGAGCATTAGGTAACTTACAGAAGAGACAGACAAAACCAAAGTATGGATACCCAAAGTCCAGTCTGGTGAACCAGCAACTTTTATTACTTACAGGAATAAGATCTAGGGTTTACTTACTGTAGCAGAAGGCACTCCATGATCTCTGTATAACCAAAAGCCCGCCCTAGAATGAGTGACAACTCACATCAGCAGGAAACCTAAAGAATACTATACAACTTAAAGGTAACTGCAGAATGTGGGGACTTTCTTTTTCAGACAAGTTGTGACTTAGTTGGCCTGAGCCTCTTCCAGGTAGTTTAGCAGATCACTTCATTCCATCTGGTCTAGTAGGCTCTGCTTTATCCAGGTTCCTGGGCCAATCTCTGCTACTTCCAGATTGATCAGCTTTTCTGAGTGTCTTTCAATAGTGCTTGTAGCTCATATATTCTTGGAATTGACAGACTGGGTGAATCTGGTTAGTTTCAAGGACTTCCTGAAGCTATGGAGTTATTTGCTTCCTGATATTAAGGTGTTTCCATGTAAGATAGAAATTTTATCTCGGAAGTAACTGCTTAATCATACACACACACACACACACACACACACACACACACACACACCAACTCAAACACAGAGAAAATATATTTATCTATTAACTACACATCTTTACATATCATATATATTCATATTTCTAATAATTTCCCATAATTTATACAACAAAGTCATTCTTCAGATGTGATTTATTGCCTAGTATGCATTTTTGTGAGACATAGATAATATTTAAAGCAAATGGGCAACGAAGAATCCATACTATGTTATATAATTTAAGTGATCTATTTGTGATTTAACATGTTATCAAAAATATGTATAAGACATATGCTACAGCTAAGACATTGTTAAGCAAAGAAATTGACCATTATTAGCTTATTATATCTATGGGTAAACTAATTGCCCACAAATGTCTAGTGTGGGACAAATCTGTTTAGAAACAATAGTTTCCTTTACTATTTACTCTTCCTTAATAGCTAACTTATGTCTTTCTATTTTTTTAGAGGTACTGAGAAACTGCCATTATTTTTTAACTAATATCCTTGAGCACTTTATTACCATATAGCTACTTCAAAAATTTAGATTTTTCTTCTTCATTGAAAAAAATCAAACATATTTTATATCTTATGTAGCTTACTCAATTTGAAGTTTATAATAGATTTAATTGAATTTTCTTTTATTCTTTTATTGTCATAATCTTCCTAGATTTGCAAGACGATAGCAGGAGATTGTAATGCCAATAAAATGAAAGTATTTTAATTCAGTTATTAAAGCAATGTATAGGAAATGATTGATTTGAACATTGAATCACTTGTTTCTACTTATGATTAGAGAAGCTCATTCACTGGGACTGTTATTTACGGAATAAAAAATGTTTCAAATCAGCATTACACCATAATGTGCAGCTTTACCTTTAAGATGTGAAACTCAGTCTGGCCATCCCTCATTGAAACTGGTGAGCTTAACATGAAAATGTCACCATGAACATCAGTGGGCTATATGTTCCTCACCAAACCCACTTATGCCAAATCAAGCCATGTGGCCAATTTGATTTGGCCACAGGCTATAAACATCAAGAAAGTTTTGCTGAAATTATATCTACAACCAGAATTCATCAAATATTTCATTCTCCTTCTCCTGGGAATTATTATTATGAGCACTACCCTGCTTGCCATTCACAAATGATATTGACATTTATTCCATTTTTTTTCATAATTGTAACTGAGGCAGGAGTTGATGTTTCTGGATAATTGGACCATCCACAAAGCAGATGTATCTCCACAGGAATAGTCACAAAGACCTTTGCAATGTCAGTTTGTCATAATCAAAGTTATTATACTTCAGTTTTTATGCAATTCCATGCTTTGTGCTATTTCAGGCTCTGCCACATTTCATAGCTTATCATAACTTATTGACCTGTACAGAAACAGAAGTGAGCCAGGGCTCACTGATGTGCACTACATCCCAATTCCTGACATGGGTCCTGTCCTGGACATTTAAAATCATGAAAGGAAGGAAGCCATTTTTAAAAGCTAGGAAATGAATCTCTTTCAGTGCAAGACAGTTCTATACCATTTGACCTCATAGTTGAACTAAAGAAAGTAGAAGACAAGAATAATTCAAACTGAGACAGAATGGTTGGGAGTATCTGGTTTCGGAAAAGATAGAAATAATGCTGATGAAAATTTACCTCATTTATAGTGAAAACAATATCTGATATCTTGATATGATTAGTTGACAAAGACAATAATATAAGAAACTAAATATGCAAATTTATTGAAGAAGAATAGAAGGAGTATGGGAAAGACAGAGAAGAGAAAGTAAAAGGAGAGTAAAAACAAAGTAAGCAAAATAAACTCACAAAATTCAATCACAAAAAAATGCATAATTGAAGAAATCAGATCATCAATAAGCTGAAACTATGATTTATTTCAGAAACAAATAATTTATTGTATAGTTAGTAAATCATCTCATTCAAATAAACAAATGCAAAGCAAATAGCATGTTAAAATAAGATTACAGAGCTATAGTAGCAAAATGAGAACTGACCTGATGATATTCTAAAGCTAATGAGTAATTTATAAAAGTAATGAACACTATGTAATATGTTTAAATAAAAAGAAAGCTAGTGGAATAGAATACATGACTGATAAGGTGTGATCATAGTCAATAAGCAAATAAAATGCAATTGGATTCAGTCATTAAATGCAAACATCAATGAGGAACGGAACAGACAGTATAAATTTCTGGAAGGAAAAAAATTGAAAAGAAATATCATCAAAAATCTAATTGGAATAAATAAAATATCTATTCATAACATAAATGGAAACTAGAAATAATTGGTATGGACCGTTCTTCTTGAGGCATATTATATTTAATTCTGACACAATGAGTAAAGACAAACTCACTTATGTGTCTTACAAAAAAAAACAATCCATTATAACTGACCTACGTATAATTTACAAGTGTAAAACAACACAAGAAAATCTTTTTAAACAAGAAAACAAGGTACTAATGATCACAGAATTCCAGCCTGAATAAGTGAGGCATGAGAAAAATGCTGAGACATTAGTAAAATGAAACACAGGTTATTTTCTAAAACAGATCTCTATATGATAAATTTATACTTGACATGCAATTATGACTTTATTTTTAGAATAAGTTCTAATTGAGGTATCGCCTCCAGATGTTCATGTAATACACTGATTTTAAACTCAATCCCACGTTATGTGTGTGCTTCTATTTCGGACTACTACTGAGACCAACATAAAGATAATTTATACCAGTATGAGAGGTTCCTTTGTATTCAAGTAGATTACCTTCCTCTGGTCTACCAGGCAGAATCATGGTTGGGGCAAAAAATGAGTTCAGCATCAAAGAAAATCCAGTAGCTGCAGTTTAGATCAATCAAAAGTGCCATATTCATTTTGATCCTTTATAATTTATAGCATAGTTCTATATACTCTCCATATCCATCAAGCTTCAAAGCCGTTGTTAAAAGGGAGAAATCACTGATGGTCTTGACAATGAACTTTCACCCCAAAATGTTTTTCTCATATATGCCATCATTCAACATGGACAGTTTTCATTTGCTTGAGGGCTAGTCAACGTTTCACTACGGTAATAACCTAGATAATCAGTGCATCAAAAGGGGCGGGTTTATTTCAGTTTATAAACATGTTCAGGTTTTAGTAGTTGAACAGTGGACCCATTGCACATCAGCGTCGGAGTGCAATTGACCAGACTGCCATAGACTGCTGGATATGAAAGAAGACAATTGTTAACACTTCAAATACAGAATTATAAATAGAAAATAGCAGGGGTCTTCATAATGGAAGTGTATTAAAACATCTGAAAACATAACTGTAGTTTAAAAGTTTGAGTTTAGTGGGATCCATCAGTGCTAATTTGTACCCAAATGTGTGGATTTTCATAGCTCTTTCATTATATAAATGTACAGCTACATTATGATATAAAATTTGGCATCCTGAAAAAATATATTATTTTAGCTCTATTTTATTTCATCCTTTATATAGTTGTCAAATGATTATTTTAAAAGAAGATAATAAAAGACCTAATTTGGAGGAGATTAGCTCTTCTAATATATGGTGAATTGTTCTCTGCTTGAGATATGTGTCATCAAGCTGCTTACTCTCTTTTTCTCCACATTTCTTTAAGCTGATAAAGTCTGTACAATTGTGGAGTATTTTTCCCCAAAAGAATTCTCTGTTCCATGCTAGTAAACTCCAGATTGTTCTTTAAAATCAGAGCAAAACCTGTCTTTAGGCTGGTTCCCCTTCTCTTCACTCTTAAGCTACTGGAGCATCTCCCTGAATATAGAGAACATAATTCGTTTTGATTCATGATTCATGAAGACTTAGCTCAACTGCTTACTGAAAGCATATTTTTATCAGAGAGTGGTGTGAGGTTCAGTTATGAGTATCCTTGAAGCATGAACAAAACACCTGATTGCAGCTGATATGAACTAACTCTATGTGGCGAAATTATGTGGAAACATATCCTTCAGCTGACAATTAAAGTTGTGATATTGATTTTGTAGGATACTCTGAAATTCAATGAAATCAAATTGATATACCTCAAATGAGAATTGTGGGCTTTATTTTGTGAGCTTCTTTTTTGATTTAGATGATGAGGTCATGCAGGTTGTGTTTTGTGCCCTAACTCAGCCATACTCCTCCTTAGCACATTTACCTTCAAAGATGCTAATTGTTCTTCCAGCACATAGTTTAATGTTGTGGTGTTTGCTGTTCTACATATCGTCTGTCTTTTGAGCTCCTGTCAGTGATCTACGAGGCTGCTGATTGCTCATGTCAGCCCACCATAAAGCTCCAACGCTAAGGAAAAAAACCTCTGAAGCAGAGCTCGGGCAACGGCAGCTCCGAATGTGTTTATTTCCCACCCCTCTTTGGCTACAGTCTATTACTTTCATCTTATGTGCTATTTTATAATGTGACCTTAGTCATAAAACAAAATCCTACTTGAATTTTAAGTGGTAGTTAAGAGAAAGTAATGTTGTGAAAAAGGAGGAGAAAAACAGGAAAATAGGTTTTCATTTTAAGGCATTGCTTATTACATACCAGAGTGTTAATCACAGCCGGAATGAGACTTTCAAATTTCAACAATATAATACAGTGGTACCCCTGAGTTTTGGTGAGGGAAATGCGTCTTTGTGTTTTATAAAAAACATAACTTCTTTGATAACCTTGTTTTCTTTGTTGTATAAAATATAAGCTTATATATTTTTTCAGTTTCTTGTTGATTTTACTTCCTATAATTTTGTGGTTTTTCACATGAAATTAGTACATGATAAACATTTTGTCACAGATAAATGAGCCATATATAAGGATATATGTTCAAATTGGCTTTCCAAATTTTAAAGAATATATATCATATATATAGTAAATATATATGTAGATATATATTTAGATAGGTATAGGTAATATTTGATTCCAAATATTTATGAAGCTAAAATATTTTGTTAAAATAGGGATATATATATTTTTTTCTTTTTTGGATTTTCTTCTTCAGCACTCTACAAATTATAGCTTTTTTTAGCACTGCTTCTCAGTCTTTTCTGGTAAGATTCAATACTATCCAAACTCAAATATCCCCTGTATTCCATTCATCCTAAAGGGAATAAATCTAGAAATGAACGTTTTGTGAACTGATTAGGGTTGTGTTACACTGGGGTATAGATCCCCAAGATGAGATTAACAGTCTTATAAACAGAGAGGAACAGAAATCTCTCCCCACTGTGCACAGTGAACCCATAAGGAAAAAACAAACAAACAAACAGCAAGACATAACGTCTACTGAAAATTGATACTAGGATACCTATAATGTGGCATTCTCACCTTAATGTTTCTGACATCTAAGACTTTTGTAACTCGTGTATACTTTGAGACACATAGACTATAATATTCTCAAATACCACCTGATATAAAAGCTCCAACCCAATGAGACTTTACAGTCAATTGGTTCAAGTGAGGAAAGGAAAATAGATGAGGTAGATATCAAGAGGTGATAGAAAAACCTTCTGATATTTCCATTGACTTCTTTGTAGATATGGAAGAAATGTGAGGCTGTGGTGGTATGTAAGGTAGCCACACACAATGGGGGAAGAAAGAGACATGTGTCTCATGATGTCGTGAAAAGTCTCATAGATATGTTGTAACACCCCTAAAGGAGCAGATCCACTCCACTAAGACTGAACTGTGTAAGGCCTTTTCATACGGAAACTTTAATAAACAGAAGCCGTATTGCCTACTGTTTTGCCTACATTTTATTCTGTGTGTCCATATTCTAAAGAATGGCCTGATGCTCCCTCCTCCTGAAAGCCCAGGAAATAAAGGAACCAAAACAGAATAAACTGTTGTCTTTGTAAACCCTGTGACTAAGAGCCTAGTGCCATTTATGTCATTAGACCTCCACATCTGGTAAGGAATCTTTGTGAACTTTTCCAGATCTCAGTCAGAGTCGTAACTATATTAATATATTAATATATCACAAACTAAACAACTTTAGTTTGCGAATATCTTATCCCATCATTGAATTTCCTATTAACATTATAGCAAAAGAACATGACCATTTTAGCAAAGCTACCATATATTTATATAGTGTATGTCATTTTGGACAGGGAACAATTTGAGAATACACTCTAATTCACTATATTGATGCCTATTGGAATAAAGCATTTCTTTGCCTTATACCAAGTTTCTAAAGTCTACATGGATACCACAATTCTAAAGCCAGCTATTGCAGGCCACATTTTCCCCTTGCTGCCACTATAGAGATATATTTCTGTTCCATGCCTTGTTACTGATAAACACTTTTATGAATGCCCTGGTCCCAACTGGACCTGCATTTCAAAGTCAGCTATTATCATATTACTTCCATCTGCTATCTATATTCTTTTTGTTCTGTGACCTAATACAGTAACAGGTTGCACACAATAGGCTGTGGTCCTATTTTTAGGGCTGTCTCTACTCCAACACCATATAACAATCACAATCAAAACCAGGCAATCAAGCACAGAAGCAATAATTTATTTCTTGGGATCACTCAACACAGAACAGTTTTCCTTTAAATCATTCAAGCATTAGTGTAGGAGACAAAGGAGACCAGCAGATTAGATGATGACTGAGAAGAGGCCATCAAAGAATGGCAAATGAGCCAGGTAATCACTTCTCAGTGTGTTGAAGGTGCAAAAAAAAAAAAAAAAAAAAAATCTCAGGAACTCTCCATATAACTGAGGAAGTGTTTGCATTTTAATGACATATCAAGACAACCTGGGGTTCTTACCAGTGGAGAAATCTTGCCTAGTTAGTGCTGGTGTTCTCTAAACTCCACACTAAAAGATGTTGAGCTTTGCATTTCAGTCTCAAAATTTATGAAAGTATTTTTAGCTCCACCCAGCATTATTTTACCTCGCATATGAAACATACTTTTTAAATTACCAAATTACATCGATAAGTGAGGTATTATATGTAACCAGTCATGAATAATTCTTATAATACTCAATAAATATTGGTGACATTTATTCTATAGTGAAGCATGATGCAACAGAAAATGAAAAGAAAAACACAGGAAATCTGTTCTGTTGACTCTTGTTTACGCTACATACTGAATAAATACTTCTTGGAAGTTTCAATACAGAACCCAAGAGTATGTGTTTTTAGGTGTTATTTAAAATTGAGAATTAGAGTATGATGAGGGTTGAAGGGGAAGGGAGTGGCAAGGAAGGGAGCAGAGAAAAATTTGGAGCTCGATAATATTAATAAAATAGAGTCTTATAAGAAAAGGATATAAGAAAAGCATGAATAAAAATTCTTTTAAACTAGCCAGGTGGTGGTGGTATACGCCCTTAATCTCAGCACTCAGGAGGCAGAGCCAGGTGAATTTCTGTGAGTTCGAGACCAGTGTGGTCTACAAGAGCTAGTTCCAGAACAGACTCCAAAGCTACAGAGAAACCCTGTCTCAAAACAAACAAACAAACAAAAAAAATATTTTAAACTAAGCATCACTCTTTACCAGCAATTGAAAAGGTGAAAATGGTGATTATGAGTTTGTGGGCAGCCTGAGCTACATGTTGAGACAGTATTGAAAAACAAAAACAAAATATAAACAGAAGATATTTAAATATTTACATTGTACTTGAAATGAGAAAGAATAATGTAAATATGAGCAGTTACTATCACCATCTGTCCTAATAAAGACTGTTCATTATCTTTATCTGTTTAGTATCTGGCAGGAATTAACATGCTATGTATCTGGGTCTAAAGACATGCCAATATAGTTTAAATAAAAAAACACATACATACACACACACATGCACACGCCCAAGCATGCACATGTATACACACACACACACACACCCACACACACACACCTACTCCAGGCCATGTCTGTGTTCTTTTTGAGGAACAGAAGTCTCTACATATGTACAAAGCCTATTAAAAGCCAATTTGTGGTTCTTTTCTATTATAGACTTCTTATACTTGACTCATAATTTTCAGGATCCTTTGTGGATAGAATATCAGAGGCAGGTAACGATGTACACAATTTATGCATTTTCATGTATAACAGGAGATGACCTTCATAACTTACTAGTAGCTTCATTTCTTATTACTTGTGACTCATCCGATAAATGATAGAAATAAATTATATTGTTCTGCTGCCCTTTGTTACATATCCCCATTGCAAAAGGATATTTTTCATTGCCCTGACATATTTGCAACAACAATGTGTTTTCAGGCTATAAATATTGATAGAGCAAAGATGTGTGTGTTTGCACTTTGAATATTTGATAAGCTTCACAAATACCTATAGAATGAGCATTATCAGTCTTAGGAAGTTCTAGTTATCTCTCAAAGAACAGCTTTTCCTAGAGGGGTTGCAAACTATCTCCCATGAAACAAGTAATTTCTACTAACAACTGCTTAATTTGTCTGACTTTTAACAAAGATAAAATTTCAGGATGAACACTTATCATTATTGATAATATTACAGGCAATTCCCATGAGTGAGCAAAACGTGGTTTTTAATTTAGTCAAGAGTTATATAACTCAATTTTAAGTTCAAATTATCATTTTACCAACTATTTGCTTTAAAATATGAGGATTATGAACATATATCCTAAATATATGGAAAGAGCATGCCATCACCAAGATTGAATCAAGGAAAGGAGTTGAGATAAATAAATTGAAGCAGACATTTTTAATATTAAATTACTCTTAATTATTTTAATAACAAAGTATTTCATTAGGTTTTAGAGAATTCTTTATAATTTTTTTATACAATTCATCTATATCATAAACACCCCTTAATCCATTCTCAGCTCCTTCAATAAGCACTTCCGCACTGCTGCCATTTCCTTTATCCCATCCTTGTTCTAAAGAAGAAATTGCATTGCAGTCTTGCAGTAGACTCACTGCTTCCCTTTCTACCATCTGCTAATTATTTCTAAGAAATACAATGCTTGCTTTTTGTTTTCTTGTTACTCATATCAATACAAATAAATATATAA
This sequence comes from Alexandromys fortis, assembly GCF_014885135.2. Taxonomy (NCBI): domain Eukaryota; kingdom Metazoa; phylum Chordata; class Mammalia; order Rodentia; family Cricetidae; genus Alexandromys; species Alexandromys fortis. Next base: position 2,857,526 of record NW_026067938.1, on the reverse strand, counting down.
ACCCCTAATATCTACAGAGTGTTCTGAGGACCTTGGTCCATGATTGATTGAAATAACTGTATTTGCATAGATAAGGAAGCATGTCATGGCAAGGTTCCCCAAAAGATTGATTGTTCTTCTAATGTCCAAGAAGAAAACAAAGCAGAAAAATAAAGGAAGTCCACTATCTTCTTATCCACGTTGAGAGTATACTCTGAATGATCTGAGGACTTTTACAGAGTTCATCTTTCAAAGATATCATCTCGCAATAGTGACTCTTGGTGATATTATTCTTCACTCATGGGCCTTTTAGGAAACCTTGGATTTGTAGCAAGGGCAGTCCTATATTTTTAAAGATGAAATTTTGTGAATTTTCTCAATAAATTATTAAAGAATGGAACTGATTTATAAGCTAATGTTGCTTTTCTAGTTTTATATATTCAAGTTCTGGGGTATGCACTTTGGAATAACACTAATATTGAGAAAGTAACAGTACATCTTTCAATAATGTGGATAGGAAAATTAAAGAAAAGATAAAATGTGACTTATTCTGAGAATTGCTTCTGCTGCATACTGGACATGTGTTCTCCCTATTCCACACATAAGTCCCAGTAAACGACTGTGTAAAACCTAGAATATGACCTGATACACTCTTTGCTGATGTTTGTCTTGCTTATCTTGGTGTCAACTCTTGCATTCATCTCAGAGTCACTGGAGACTTTTTATTTATTTACTTATTGACCTTTTCTATCCCTAACCTCCTACCTTCTCAGAAGATACACACACACACACACACACACACACACACACACACACACACACATATATATATATATATATATATATATATATATATATATAGAGAGAGAGAGAGAGAGAGAGAGAGAGAGATGGAGAGACAGATTTTCTGCTCATCATCCAGACTCGGCTAAAGAATACTAGAATATGTCAATTGTTCCTAGAATCTTCATAGGTTAAATGCACACCGAAAGCCAAAAAATGGAAACTGGAATAAGAGATTAGTTACACTAGAGTTTTAAAGCTGTGTCCTAATTTTCTTTATTCTCTTCTTCCCACTACAGGTAGGTGTTCCTGTTCAGAGAGTTTGGAGTCACTATCCCTTAATATTAAGGATCTTTGAAAATAGAGAATGTCAGAGGCAAACACCACAGTAACATCACTTCAGTAATTCATGACAAATGCTCTTCTAGACCCAGCTTTGAGCAATGAGTGAAACAGTCTGTAAGCAATTAAGCAGAGTTCATTTAAACTTGCCAACACTGACATTGAAATATTGATGTTTTCCTGAGTCAGTAGCCAAAGTCTCAAAGGAAGGAGAAATGGTTAAATATTGTCATGCCAGGCAAGACAAATGCAAAAACATTGTATATAAAAGAGAGATATGGAATATTTACTGTGAGGAAAAAATCTCATAAATACACACTTGTATTTGTTGTTCTCATTCCTCAGCCCAAAATATGGCACAGAAGATGTCTAATGGAAGACAGGATTGTTTTGTCTCGTAGATTCAAAGAATTTTCAGGTAGAGTGCCTCCACCAATGGAAATGAGATTTATGGTGATGACCGCTCACAGGACAAGAACTAGGTAGCAGAGAGTACCGCCTGAATCAAGCCTTGCTATTACTTTCAAGCGTCTGTCCCCAATGACTTACTCTACCAGTCATCTCCCACTCCCTAAAGGAGCCGAAGCTTTCAAAATAATAGCACGGTCTGTGGAATGACTGCTCAAAAAGAGTCCAGCAGATCTGTGCAAAGCATCGCCCACATCCTTTCTTGTGATTTCTTTACTCTATATTCAAGTGTGCTCAGAGAAGCCCTGATCCTGGCATACCAGGTGACCAAGGCCAATGAAGAGAAGTCCAGTGTCGAAATTCTCAGTGAGGATGCAATGTTGCACAAACATTTATGTGGAACTTTGCAGCAATATGAGTCCCAAGTTTGAGGAAGTTTCCTCCCCTCAGAAAGAGCTGGAGCTCTTATCTGGTATCTCTAATACCTCCTGGAAAGAGGAAAAAATAAACTTTAGGTTCGAGCACACCTGTCCTCCTTCATTTATTCATGATAGTTGATGTGGGTTTGAGCATGCTTGTCAAACATATCTGTTCTCATAACAACAGGTTAGACATTTTTACATCAGCTTGTGTCTGGTTATCACTGAATCTAAAACTTAGACATTGTTACTAACTTCTTAACTAAATAGATAGAGAATCCCATTTGATACCCTTTGTCATTTGTTTATTACGAGTGAGAACTTAGAACCTTTCTCTGTTTCTATCAGAATATTTTTACATCTTTCTGTTGATTATCATTTTACTGAACTGGTGTTTGTGAGCTTGTAATTTGATCACTCCTCAGCTTTTTGTAGCATCAGCATCATCACACTTTCTTCAGAACAACCGAAAATCGAATAACTCAAATGACCTTTCCTTCAGAGATTATTCATCAACTTCAGGATGTTCAGTTGGCAATATGGTTTCCATATCATAGTCAACAATACATCGGATTTAAGCCCGACTTCTTTAATACTCAAAGGTTCTGTTTCCCTCGCAGCCATTTGCATCTAATTAAGATGGTCTTTGTAAAATCCATTGCTATGGTGATGGAAGTACCGGGCTTGAAAAAGAAATTTTTAAAATGCCAGCACAGTATGTCATATATTTTCAAGTCTTTGATAATGTTGCCATTTTATCTTTCTCGCCTTTTTATCATCCATACATAAAGACAAGTATACCTTTTACTTTGAACTTTCCTGCACTGCCTGAAACAACAGATTTTATAATGAATTGCATTGATTACGTTTGATGTGACGAAGAGTTGTGCTTCAGTTCTAGAAACTGTTCTGTTGTGTCAGGTGTGCACCTTTGACAAACTGACCCACTTTTTGAAATGCCTTCAAATCTATGGTTGAGTTAATGACCTAAATCCTCTTCTTGATGGGTTCAGTGGATTTGACATCTTTCTCATAAGATCAGGGAGCTGTGTGATGGTTGGACATTATTCATAACTGCTTACCCATACTGGGAGCTTAATTGAAGCATGGTTTGCAAAATAGAGCAGGAAATCAGCCAATTAATCCGCTCTTCTCTTTTCCAAGATTTACAGAACTTTAATATGCAAGTTTACGTCAAACTTTTAGCTTAACACATTCATTTATCTTAGTGATTTATAAATTAAAATGTATATCTAAATGTGTTAACTATGCTTAAATTGTAAGAGATCTGGGCATGTGTTCAGTGCTAGCAATTTTAACGGTATAATGTCATAAGGATCTTTAGCATACAGAATTACAATGAATGTGGTGGTTTGGGGCTTCAAATCTCCTTAAATACTCATTCACATGACAGACTGGAGCAATTAGTGTATAGTAACAATGGTGCGGGGATAACCAGAGTGTCTCATCTATTTCCAGTGAGAGTCATCTTCCATTATAATCATCCTAATGAAAAAAATCACAGTGGTTGAAGGGAAATGCTATTGGTATAATGTTAAAAAAATAAAAAAAAGAAATGAACACTAAAAAACATCATTAAAGTCACATTAAGGAACTGATTGAAATTGACCAGAAAGGAAGTAATCATGGAACTGTCATTACCACCTCTTCCTTATAGCTTTGAGTCCAGGTGTTAGAGAAACCTCATGTCAGTGGGTGCTTGTGTTATTATATCCTTGTGACATTGCATGTAAAAAACAACATAAGAGAGGTAATAATTCAACCACTACTAGGTTATCAGCCTAATCTGTATCACTGAGCTTACATGTAGACATTCTATATACAGATAGCTGCATCAAGGAATCAAAATAAAAATCATTTTATTACTGGGAAAATTAATTTTAAAACTATTCACTGAAAACCTTCAAATGGTTAGCCTATTTGAGTGCATACATTTCAAATATTTTTAACTTACTCCTTTGATGTTTTTATAACAAAAAAATTAAGAGATGTCTGTCCAAACTGAAGGAAGTAGAGAAGATATTTAACAGAGATTAATATCCAGAGAAACAAAGTATAAATCAATATATGAAGTGGAATTGGTTTGTTGTGATGTCAACTAGTTAAGCTAGCACATTCAAAGTGATGTATGTTTGGGGGGATTTGGGATAAGAAGGACAAATCCTAGGAAGGCTGACATTGTTGCGATGAAATATGGTGTTGACAACTAAGCTTATTGAATACGTCTTTCTTATTATCCTTAAATAGCAGGCCAGGAATTGGGCTGGCACATTTGGAGGCTAACAAAATCAGTCCAGTTTATCTGCAAGTAAAATAATATTTTACTTAGCCATCTGATTTGTTTTTCCAGGAGTATCATTGTAGAATGCATAACACCTGTTATTGACTGTTGGAACCTGAAGGTGATAATTTTATTTGGGTTTCACACTCGGGCAGAAAGGAATTGAGGATATATCATGTCAAAGCAAGAAGTCACAGCACATTTGACATAAATGCAATGGATGTTCTTTTCATCTATTGTGATTGCTCAGTGGAATATTCGAAACATTCATCAATTCTCCAGCGTATACTATGAGAGGAAGCACAGGGTTGTATTGTATATTTTCCTATTCACCTTTGTTTTCTCAGCATTCTTGTGGACATCAGGTCTTTTAGAAAAGAAGGCAATGTAGATAATTTGAAGAAATTATATTTCTTATTACTTCCTTGATTTTTATTTTCATTAATACAACATTGTCTTTTTGGAAGAAGAAGAAGAAGAAGAAGAAGAAGAAGAAGAAGAAGAAGAAGAAGAAGAAGAAGAAGAAGAAGAAGAAGAAGAAGAAGAAGAAGAAGAAGAAGAAGAAGAAGAAGAAGAAGAAGAAGAAGAAGAAGAAGAAGAAGAAGAAGAAGAAGAAAAATTCCAAGATTACAAGTTCCTTTGGTACAACCAAGTGGCATATAACCTTGGAATGGGAGAACTATGTCAGCGTGCATCAGACAAACATGAGAATTCATGTCATAGGAAACTGGATAATGGTTGTGTATAAAACAAGGGCCTCAATGTGAATCCAGTAAGATGAACAATATTTGCCTGTCCTTCAAAAGGATAGTATTGCTATTTGATGTCCTGCAGCTTGACTGCCTACTTATAATAACATCACCTAAGTTAAACCATATCTATGATGACAGCCACTAATTTATTCACTTACATAAACAAAGCAGAAATTGTAGAATGTTCCTTCCAAGCCTTTGATATCAATCTTGTTATTTGGTAATGTATGAATCTCTTCAAGAAAAGACCCATAAACTGATTTGTTCAAAGCAAGAATATATATTGGTTTACAGTTGTAGATACCAGAGGTCTGAAAGCAAGGGTTTGGTAGAGTTATATTTTCTCCTTAAATTCCCCAGGTGTATTTTTCCTCTATTTTTTTTCTCCTTGAAGATCTCTGTATATAGATAAACACAGAGATAATAAAAATAGTCTAGACCACATTATTGAGGAATACAGCTCCATACTTGAAAATATATGCCCTTTTTGATTTCTTCTAGTAATTTCCTGAATCATATTCATTATTTTCTAAGCTTCTTTTTTGCATCAAAGATTGTCAAACTCTAAACAAAGATGCATGTGAAAGCTAGTGACAACTTCATTTTTAATAGTTTAAACTGAGAAAAACATGTCACTTGGAGAATGGACAGTAAAATGTCGCATATTTATATAGCACAAAGCTGTTTTGTGATAAAAATAAAAGAATGAGAAAATAATGCAACCATATTGATGAATTTTAATAGCACTGTGCTAAGGAAAAAAATCAGAAACCAAAGAACAAAAACTACATACTACACAATTCTATTAGTTTGACTTTCTCTAAAACAGAAAATTATAGAGACAGAAAGATATAGGCATTTACTGAGAGTGGGGCTGATTGTGGGAGGAAAGAGTGTGAAAGCCATGAGAAAACCTTTGGAGAGGAATGCGGTTGATCCAATTTGATCATGTTGACTGTTTTAAGATGATATGTCTTTGATAAATTAAAAGCATAAAAATTATGAATTTAGGGGCTGAATCAATTACTTACCATTTAATCCACTTTATCATCTTGTAGAAGACATGGGTGTTATTCTATGATCCCTGCATTCAGACTGCATGCCTGATAAGCTCTTTTGACCGCCATAGGTATCTATACACATGTACACACACAAGTAACACTCACAAAGCCCACTACCCATAAATTTTAAAAAGTAAGATTAAATTACAAACAATAGTTTTATTATATATAATCTAGATGTTGAACTTACTTATAAACATGGAAAATAAGTTACCATTTATTTTGTGCTCCATCTTGGGGGTAGAATGCAAATTCATCATGACAGAACAGGCTCACTCTATCTCTCAGTTCATGGGGAAGAACAAAATTTGGTTGTAGAGAAATGAAATGATACTGAAGACTTTCCAGGATTCTGCCTAACTTTCTTTCACTAAATTCTCAGTTCAAACATGAATTCCTTTTAAAACATTATATGTATTGTATAAGAAACATTATCAAGAAGTTTTGTGAACTCCCATTGTCTGCACATAATGCAAGTATTGATTACATTTTGAGTTTATAATTCATTTATTTTTAATATTTTTTCTTTCCTACATTTTAATAGTATGTATTAATTTAAATATCTTGGCCTCATATATTGGAAGACTCTGTGTGTGTCTGTGTGTAGTGCTAATTTTCATTGGTCTTATTACAAAAAAAAAACCTCAGAGTCAGATATTAAAAGGTGAAAATTGAAAGATCAGAAGAGCAGAGCAGCCTGTCTCTACAAACCACAGATTGAATCCTGAGCTTCTGTTTCCTTTTGCCTTATATTTTTTTCTCTGTTGGCAATATCATCATTCACCTCTCTGGTGCTGGTATTAAATGTGTAAGCCACCACATCTTGCCTTTGTTTCTCTTTTAGACTGACTGAGTCTCACAGAACCCAGGGTAAACGTGAACTCAAAGAAATCCCTCGGCCTCTGTTTCCCTAGTAGTGGGATTAAAGGTGTGTGTTCCACCACTGCCTGGCCTCTATACCTAACTAACTCTGCACTCTGATCTTCAGGCAAGCTGTATTTGTTAAAGCACAAAATATCACTGTGTTTGTGTGTGTGTGTGTGCATGTGTATTTACACATTTTGATTTAGATGATTGTCTATTTTTAAATGTATTTTTAGCATATTAGTCATAATGGATATTAGCATCTGGAGGCACATGTCACCATAGACACGTCCACATTTTTTTCTGCTGGGGGGTGGGGTTGTTGCATTTATTTGAAAGATATGTGAATGTATAGATCAGAGATAGGGGCAGAGTTGAGATTCTTATTCTCATTTTTTTCCACTACGAACATATGAGGTCTTTTCAAAGTCTTCACATTATCTGTGTTCCTGTAAGAAAATTTGAATAATGAAAGAACTCAATCAAATCATTTTTGATACTGTTTGGAACTAAAATATATGGTTTAGGATGCATATACACTCTGTACTTGAACCACTTAGATAAAAAGCAAGCTAATAGTTCTACCATATTAAAATACAATGGTTGTGTATATTCAATGGACTATATTGTGATACATTAAAAAAAAACTAATAAAGAAATGGCAACTGTGAGATATGCAGATAGTTTTTTCAGAAGACATTACCCTTTCCACCACTTCTCCTGCATTTATAAATTTAGAAAAACTTGTTAAAGTGTTTGTTTTTGGCTTCCGAATAAAATCACTGTTGTCATTGAACCTACTTGGTCCTTTCCCTTTAGATTAAACTTGCCCTGGTTTTCGTTATTTCTAGTTCTTTGTTCTTATCAATTCTTTTATCTTTTCATTCCTGCATTTTATCCATTTCCCCAAAGACTATTGCTTTCTATGATTTGTGTTTTTAAGCACTGAAATAACCTTAGGGTATAAATTCTTTTACACTTTGCATGTTTTATAGACTGTGCAAGGAAGATTTCTTGGGGCTGCAGCACTGGAGGGATCCTGGAAGTCAATCATCAACTTTCATGTTCCTCTCTTGGACGTGGTAACATTCTCAGGGATTGCCAGCCTTCTTAAGTTTAGAAAACTATTTCCCTCCAGCACTGTCCCAGGTGAAGACATGTTGGATTTTTGAGGATTTATAGCTTTGTTCTTTAGCCAATTTTTATACAGTAGCTTCCCCACCACTTAACAATAAACATTTCCGAAATGAACCAAAAGGTTAACACAGATCTATAAGTTAGCCACTGACTATTTTTAAAGGACCTATGCATTTCTTTAATTCTCTTTTTGTGTACACACTAACCTAGTCGAATAAAACAAAATTAGCAACCAAAAAAAAAAAAAGCCCTATTACCCTAATCCCAGGGCTTTGGATATTTCATATGAGATTGTCTTGGGTGTGTAATGCATTTTAAATCTACACCATGCTTGCATATGCCCAAAGGAAGTAAAACAATGTCAGACTGAAATCCTGACACACAAGTAACATTCAGAAAGGACGATATGCCAGAAATCCATTAGTAAGAATAAGCAGAGATGAGAGCTTGAGTTCTGCATAGCTATGTTGTGATTATTTAGCCACCTGTAAGGCAGCACTACCATGTCCTAAGGCAGGCAAATGTGTGCGGACCCATGGGAACAGGGCCTGCGTGACCCACGTGAGCGCACACTCCACGCACCACTCAACTAACCCCCTGTGTGCACATATGTGGGTCACCCACCATCTGTATCATCAGATATAGTTATATATATAGTTTAATATATTTATATAAATTTATATATATATAGTTTAATATACATTTATATATATAGTTTAAGCTAAAAATCTGTACTTCATGGATCATTGTATATTCATGCTATTTTGTGAGAAGTATAGTAATTCACCTATTAAAATGTGAATAAGGTTCTTATTCAAAATGCTATTCAGAGGAGAATTCAGCTTGTCTCTCCACTTCTGTTATACACAAGAAACCTGAACTTTCTATTGTTTCCTTGCTTTTGTTCTAGAATCATCACTTCTAAAATTACACCCAGAACTTTTGGAAAGGGACAATGTCTTGCTCCCACCCCACCTCCACAGTGGTAAACATAATTTAGGGACCTGAGGCTTTAGAATAGCTTCATAAAAAAAAATAAATGATGTTCAGGAAAATAACATTAAAAATACAGAAATATTTAGCACAAAGACATTGCTACGTTTCTCTGCTAATACTCAGAGTTTATGAAAGTCCAATTTCGTTAAAGAGGACAGTGCTACTACAGAGCCCTGCTCAATGCTATCCTTGAGGAGTGGGAACTTCCAGACAGAGAGGCACAACTGTGGAGGCCAGCGGCCATTCCTGTGCCTTATTATCACTTCAATAGTCGACTCAGAAGGAATTAGCATGCAGTTTGAACTGAGCCTTTTCCCCCTTGGTCATGGTACCCAGCCACTTCTCTGGATTCTTGACTTCTTCGCTGGAGATTTCATTACTTGAAAGGGACTTGGGATGCAAGACCCCTGATGGCCTAACTGCTTCTCTAGCTCATGGTGAATCAATAGTGTGTACTGCTTTGGGGCGATCTCCAATTTCTATATAAAAATGTCCATTTACGTAATGCCACTGAGCGCAATGGCTCTGAACAATACTTCCCTATAACCAAATCCTTTATTTCTCAGGAGGAAAGCCCCAAAGCTTTAAAACTAATTCATGCATGCTCACACACTGCACACAATACTTCCTTGAATAAAAAAGATTAAATATGTCCACTTTTGAATCCGGTGTTTGTCTTTCTCTAAAATCAAAACTGTGATTAACTAATAAAGCAAGTGACCAGTGAATTTCACCAAAAAAAGCTCCCAATCATTAAAATGTTTATTTTTATTATATATGTCACATGTTCATTGTTGAAACATTGGAGATTTATTATCTGTGATATATAGTATTGAAGAGTTAGCAACTGATGCTAAGTTTTATAATAGTAATGACAATAAAAAACTTTGAATATTCACCTAGAGTTTGTAAATAGTAAAGAATGCCCTGCAGTGACTTCAAGTTCTTGGGCATCATTGTATCAGTTGCGCACTGAATATGCTGCGCAAAATTGAAGTACTTGTTTTCCTCATCAACAAGACAAAATAATAATGGACTAAATGCCTACATTATGTACACATGTAAAGCAAGTTATATTAGTTCAAAAGATAAGAAACGATTCTTAAAAGCACAGTTCGTCTTCGAAGTGAGAGATATTACTAACTGTATAGACAAGTGAGTGTTTACAAAGTGTTTTGCATTTCAGTATGTTTCCCTTCCAGAAATAACTTTCCTGAGACCTGAGAGGTAGTCGGCAGCTGAAAGAGCTCACTACCCTTGTAGATTAGCTTTATAATCAGTCTGTATCTCTAGTGCCAGGGGATCCCAGACCTCTGACCTTCTCTCTACCTGCTGTCTTCTACACAGAGCCACACACAAACACACAACTGAAAACACAGAGAGATATAAAAGGAAAAATACTTCCCTGTTCTCTAGGTGACTTTAAAACAGCAGTTTAGAAATTCATATGGCAAATGTAGTATTCTGAGAATGCCACTCAGTCCACTGTACAGGTGAACTTGATTCCTGTTCAATATTATCCATCATTTCCCGTATGTATTCTAGTGAAGCGTATCATTTCATAGTTTTCCCTTTCAGTGATGCTCCTATTCCCCCTTTGTCCTTAACTTCTTATTATGGAGTCCTTGACTGATCTTCTTGGTCCCAAAGTAGATTTAGGAGGCATTGAAGTGCAGGAATGAAATCTGCTTCCTAACTCCTTCATGTGTTGACTGGGTAATGTTAAGCAGAATACTATAGATTCTTTTATAAAATTTGACCTATTAAATATTTGTATTATCACACAATGAGTAGAGATTTTTAGTAAGCTTGTTCATAAATGATTTATAAAATAGATGTATATATATATTTTCTTATAGTAATACCTAAAATGTTATATTTTTAAAAAAACTTATTAGAAGCTTAATAAAATGTAATGGTGATATAGATAATATAATTGCCAAGATTTAATAAATAAGAACTGATAGTTATTGAAGAAATACCACCAAATCAGAAAATAGCACTTAAATGATAAATATTCCTTATTAAATTAGCATCTGCTATGGGTGATTATTATGTGTGTAGTAATGTTGATGTACACACAGCTGTGGTTCATGTACAACTGGATTACACAGCTAGACTTAAAATGTAGCTGTAAAATACAGAACTTCCTTTGGTATGAGGAATTCTAGTACTTCTTCATATTCTCACACATTATTCAAGAATTAATCAAGCAGTTTCAGAACACTTAGCACTTAGAAACCACTGATCAGAACCAGGTAGAAATCAGAGTCTTGGCTGGAGTTTTGACTCTATTGGAAAATGCTTCACAAATGAGCATGAGGATGTGAATGTCATCTACAGCACCCAAATAATAATAATTTGAACTTCGAGATTAGACTACTCTGTGAGTGCCACGCAAATGAGGCTATGTCTCAAAAACCAGGGAATGTGGTTTCTGAAGAATAATGTCTGATTTGGACATTTGGCCTCCATAAGCATGTGAACCTGTATACACACACCAAAGGAAAAGAAAGAAGGAAGGAGGGGTAAGAGATTGAAAAAAATACTTTAGAGTCTTGAAGGAAAGCACATTCTGTTTGTTGTAGTAAAATGTTGCTCTACATGTGTGGATGAATATCTGTTGTTGATTGGAAGTTATCTTTAGCATTTTTTTCTGGCACAGGTATATCTTTGAATATTTTTGCATTCAGTACAAAATATCTATGAGCATGAACCTGAAATGTAAAATATATGAAGGAAGGAAAGTAGGAAAGAAGGAAGGAAGGAAGGAAGGAAGGAAGGAAGGAAGGAAGGAAGGAAGGAAGGAAGGAAGGAAGGAAAAAAAAGGAAGGAAAAGAATTTAGCAAATCAGCAACCAAAAGCTAATAAATAGTTCTTGTGTAGTACTAATCTAAAAACACAAATGAATTTTTCTGAAGGCAATGAGGGTAGAAAGTTCTGGTAGTAAGTAGTGCCTGAAATATCCTTATCTTATAGGGGGTGATTGAATATTCTTTCACAATCAAATTGTAAGACAAGGAGTTTGCTGAATTGTCAAACAAGTTACAGACATGCAAATGCAGGGGTATGTACTTAGTTGCAGTCAACCAAGATGCATATTTTAATTTAGAGAACTTTCCCTCATATATAGTCTTACTTTGTATTAAAGAGAGAGTGATAAAGACATGGACATAGACTTAATTATTCTGATTACTGTTGAGAAATATTCGCGGAAAGTTTAAAAAATTATCAGTTGTTTGCATGACATTCATAACTAGAAGCTGGTGGCAGAGATTTTTACACATATCTTTTGATTCTATAACAGATTATTGAAATAAAAAATGAAAAATATCCACTCTCAAAATCAAGAGCATTTTTTAACATGTATTATATTCCAGTCATTGAAATTTCTAATAATTGTTTCATATACATCCCATAATCTATGATGTGAAAATCTAGAAAATCCCTTTATGTATTTGAGAACAAATGAAGCAATATGCTGGTTATGCATGGTTGCACATCTTTTCTGGGTTACATACAAGATATTCAGTTTAAATGTGGAAAAACTAAATAATTTGGAAAAAGATCAGGTACCTAAAACAACAGTGATTCTTGGTGGATTTACTCTAGGGTGGGTGTGCACCGGTAGTGTGGTCACTCTTCACTCTCACTGCACATGGGAATAGAATTCACGACGAGAAACATTTCTATTTTTTCCCTTTTCGGAATGTAAATAAATTATTCTTGAAATAAGCACAATGTCATCCCTCTGTTTGTTCTCTCTTGGTTTAAGAAAGCAAGTGAGAATTGGATATTAAAGAATGAATAAAGAGAAAATTACAGTGATTTTTTTTTTAAATCGAGGTTGCAGGTAAAAACTGCTTAAATTGTGTAATATTTCTTTTTCTGGGTTAAGAAACACCTCTAGTCATTAATAACCCTTTGCAACTTCTTGGTTGTTCTTTTTCCTTTGCATCCAGTATTGGGAGGAAAGTAATTTGAAAATGAGCTATTAGACTTTGTATATGATTCAAAGATTTTGAACTATATTCTTTAAATTTTATTTTACTTAGGTGTCCAGTAACTTAATAAATGTTAAGCTCTGGCTTTTATACTGAAATTCTGAGACACTTGACTCCATACCCTCCTGTCTTTGACTTCCTTCCCCTGTTCATTCTGTTATTTCCTTTCATAATTTTATCAAAATGATTCTTCGTCTAGAATCTGCACATGTAGTACTGACCAGCTATTGTCTTTTATACTTACAGATATTTAGCGAATTTCTTAGTCCTTTTGGCTCTTAATCTTCAGCAAGATACTGTGACACTATCACCACCCTATTTCTTATAATAACTATAAATATATTTCATGATTACCAAGTAGTATACAAATTTTAATACATAGTGTGACCTGCTCTTTTACCTTGGAAAAATAACTAAATGCTTTATTCTAAGTTTAAAACAAAAAGCCGACAATAAACTTAGATCACAGAGCAATTTTGCTTCCTAGCTTTGTCTCTAGCTGGATCTGTCACTGAATAACTTCAATTAGAACATGAATTGTAGCATGAGAGAAACCCGGGATTAAACTTTAGCATTTACAGCATCTCAAAGAGGAAGACAGCTTGAAAGTCAGAGAAAAGCAATTTTAGAACATTGTTCTTCTTAGTCAGTAACAAGAGATGCATATAAATGAAGGTTCCGTTGTAATCTTATGTGGCCCTTAGCCTTTTATAATCTTTCTTTCTATGCCAACTTCCCTTTCATTTCCTTAATTTCTTGTAATACCATCTATAATCTTGCTCACACTGTCCCTGGGCTTCTTTTCACTGTACCTTATTAAGTGATTACTTTCAACACAGCTCCATGTTTCTGAGTCCACTTTTACATGTGTTATTTAAAGTTTTCACATGTCAGAACTTCAATTGTAAAACCTGGCAAATCTTCAAGCCTGAAGATTAAATGACTGAGGATATGCGCTTTGAGTAATTTTTCATGTTGTATCACTAGAGTAGGAAGGTCACACTGGACTAGCTTTTGTAATGACCCGGGTAACATTCTTTCTGTTTTCATCTAGCTTCATTTATGTGTGTGCTTATGAACATACCTTAAACCACAGGCCCACATTTCAATACAAATGTACCACCATGATTTAATATGAACACAGAAGATATTATATATTATCTTCATTGAACAGCTTTTCCCCTTCATCTCAAACACCTTTTGCTAGTCTGTGGATTCAAAAATTCTGGTAAATTATCCTTTCGTGCCTCTAGCTACTATATTAACGTTGCAGGAAATTTTATTTACGCGGGCTGCATCTTTTGAAACAAACAATGCTAAACAGTTGGTTTAGAATACTGTTTGATATGCATTTGACATCTACAGTTTTTTTTTTTCAGGGTTTCCACAAACTGCTCCTGCATCGTGGATTCTGTTCGCTCGCCAGCTGCTCCGCTTGCTTGAAATACTCAGCAGTTGAGGAGGGAATGTTCACATCCAACCTCTGGTGGATTGCAGCTGTGATCTGTGAGCTCATTGTTCTCCTCTCGGAAGCTGGTTATGGCCTTCACACTATGCCTATTAATTAGAACATATGAGCACTTACTGGCACTTTATGAGATTTTAACAATAGATATTGAATATTAAATGGGCAACTGCAGTGATATGCCATAGTGCTGAAGAAGTAAAAGGGAGTCACAGAAAATCACATTTTCAGCTGCGATTTAAAAGAATCCAAAAAAGAAGTTTCTGTCTCTGTCTTTCTCTCTCTCCCTCCCTACACACAAACACACACACACACCTATATCTATCTATATCTTTATCTATATCTAATCTATATCTATATCTTAAGTAACTTACATAGATAAAGGAAAATGCCTATTTGTTTTCTACCAAGAACAGAAAGAGTGTGGATCCTGATGTAGGCGGGATTAGGAGAAGGGGGAAGGAAAACTCTAATCAAAATTGATTACACTAAAAACACTGTTTTTAATAAAACTTTCTTCTATTTTGAGAGAGGAAAGAAAAAAGTAATTTCTATAATGGAATCCAAGTTTGAGAACAATAAACATTATTATTAGAAACACATGAATGCATTTGTAATCCTAATGGATCACAAATGTGTTATCAATTCATAAACTGATTGGCAAGGCTGGAAATGGCTTGACAAGAAGTTTTGCTGTATATTTTGTAACAATAAAATATCACTCCAACTTTGAAGCACATAGGATTTCATTGTGCAGTGGCTGGAAAACATAATGTACAGTTAATACATTGACTGCATCATGCATGCATAGCTTATATATGGCAATTTATCCAGAACCTTGCAGAATTCTATTGGGTAGAAGAAATTGAGTTTTGATAAACACAGTGTTTTCTAAACCCAGAGGTTTAATCTGAACCTTAACAGTTGCCCAGTAGTCCATGAAATATTGATATTGTTTTTCTAAGTATATACATTATTTACTGAACAGTCTATAAAGAATTTACGTTGTTTTTCTAAATACAGTATACATTATTCACATTCCATTGTACTTTTTCCTGATTCAGGTAGAAAGAAATGCTTGGAAATCACTGTTCTTGTAGAGGTCCCGCTAGATATCAGAGAAGGGATGGATTAAAATATTCCACATGATCCTTCATCCCTAGGTCAGGTTATCCAGGAGGGGTGGGATTTCCCTTTAATCTTTGGTAAATGGATAATAGTTCTCACCATCACCTATCACAAGTCAACTGAGCAACTAGCAAAATGTATATATAGCACAGCACATGTCCGAGAATGAGCATGAATTAACAAGAATCAAATTCTATTATGGACCATCCATGTATGATGATAAAATGTTCATCTTCACGCATTTTACTTTTGCTGATAAGAAAATGCTGTGCAAATGATTTATCACTCTGGTATTAATAATAATGCTTTTAGCCCAAGAATTTTAAATTTCTACTTTTCAAACTGCTTTACGTTGTGTAGCTTGATCTTCCTATAGGACACCTAACAGTGGGAACATGGGCTGTCTCCAACTCTTTTACAGGATTTTGGGACTCTGTTTCATATACTATGTCAATTTGCTCAGCTTTAATACATGGTAAGGTGCTTAGTCTTACTGCAACTTGATATACCATGGTTTATTAATACTGATAGGAGACCTGCCTTTTCCTGTATGGAGATGGAAGAGGAGGAGACTGGGGAATGGGAGGAGGGAAGGGGGAGAAGGAATGGGAGGTGTGATAGCTGGGGGGACATGGCCAGGATATAAAATAAATAAATGAAAAAAATTAATTAAATGCATAAAGAATCATTGCCATTGCTTTCCATATGGCCACCCCTTACTTGATTTAAATGGAGGGAAAGAGGCTCTCACATTGCTATCTGCCCTTCTTGTGCCCATATCTCTCCAGTTTTGCTCAGTTTGAGTCACTTTTTAGAAATTAAGTTTCCCCAGTTCTAAAAGTTCACTTATTGAATGAATTTCTCCTCTCTGGTTGGTATGTCTGGCACTCATACTCAGCTCTCAAAATTGATATGGGCTTTTTTCCTGGATGTTAACGCTGCTAACAGTAGCAATTCTGATGTGTATCAACATTTTTTCTAGCTTTAATTCTCAACACCTCATTTAATGTTTGCAATATTATTACAAGATAGATAGTATTGTTTCCATTACCTCATGAAGGAAACTGAAAATTAGAAAGCACAATAATTTTAGGGGTATGAAAGGAGCTGAGCTATGAAACCAGGTGACTTCAGAATGGTAGTAAATCAACTCACTTACCTGCTTGGCAAGTTGGGTAGGCATTGGACTCTGATGTTCATAATCACTGAGTTGGAGGTTACACGCCAATGTCCTAAGATTTGGCATCATTAGACTTGTAAACAAAAAAGTGGAACAATGAGTATATGTACTTCTTAGTTCTGATAGATTCTCCAAATATATTCCCAGATATTTTCTTGCCTTTACAAAACTCTAATGCAGAATATGATCTCTCAACATTTCTCACTAATCTGACTCTTCTGAAAAAGTATTTAAATTGTTTCTATAATTTGAAGTCCTTTCCATAATGGCCATCTTCACAGAGGTATCTTGGGAACAATAAATTTAGTGAAAATGTGTTTCTGAAATTTTGATTTTTTTTTGGTAGGTCCAAGTGTTTCACACGGATAAAAACTTTAAAACTAAAAATTGAAGACTTATAAAACTGTATACAAAAATAAATTTGAAGTTAAATGAATGACATTTAAAAACAAATGAGTATTTTTATACTCTTAGAATTTAGAAACAAGGCTAATATAAAAAAAGATCAGTCAAAATAGCAGTGCTACTTTGATCTAGTTTAAATAAGTGATAGAACTATTTTATTATATTTTGTATTTCTTTCAATACTGATGGTTTTTCTGCCTCATAATTATTTTACTTATCAAGTAGATGTTGCTTAAAATCCAATAGTTTTCTATTTTTTAAAAAGAATTGTAAACCTTAAAAAATAGATCAATTATACAATGACTAAACTATTAGTTTCACTTTTTATTTAATCTGAAGTTTCTGAAGAACTCACACATGAGAAACCTACAATAGGACTCTTCCTTAATATGTGCATCACACGGTATGAGTTTTGTTATTATTTCCTTATTTGTTGTCTATTAAAAACTACTGGCATGATATTGCACAATTTACTGAGGATATATGGGTATTGACATTTTCTATACCTCTGATTTTTTTGAAATGTATTTTGCCCAGTATCATTTCAGGAAATCGACTTTTAGAAAATCAGAGTGTGAGTCAAGAACGCCCTTCCTCAGGCATCCATTAAGCAGGACAGGAAGCAGAAGATCACCAGAAGGCTCCCAGTAAGGAGCGGTATTTAAGAATGTCGGTTTTCATTCCCATTTAACTATTGACAATACCTCAATCCAGATTGGAGTGCTATTGAAGAGATTCTTCAGTTATTTTTGAGCAACTTTTGTTATATGTTGTGTAAGAAATGGCTGTTGTACTTGAAAAGTGTTCAGCACACCTATGTTTGACATACTTACATATAGCACCTCCTATTGATGTGTTTCTGTTTTACTTTTCTTTCCAATTTATTAATATTAATTATTTTGAAATTTGGGGTCATGATATCACATATAAAGAAATTACATGTAATGAAAATAGACTTCTATTTTTTATATTGAATTTGGCTTAATGTCATGAATGGTAAGAATATATTATATATAGGTTGGGGTATGGTTAGAATATACATATAATATATAGAATTTCTATAATATATTCTTACTGGGAGAGAGTCACAATATGAGGGATTGGATATTAAAGCACATCTTGCTGTGATTTTGTTTTCAACAAAAATAATGAGTATGTCCTTTCACAAACACAGTCACTTTCTTTTGAGAAAAAAAATCATAAAACTCTGAGCAATGCCATAATTATGAAAAGCCATAAAAGTGTCTATATTAAATGTTAAAAGTTAGGTGGTAAATTCCTCAGTGTGAAGTATTTTCTCATTTGGGAAAAAGTAATTGTTTTTTGGACCTTCAATATAATGATAACCAACAAAAGAGTTTCCTACAGGAAGGAACTGCAGATTCTAGAGCAGCACACCAGCCCGAGGGCTCCATTCACACAACTGTGAGAGACAGAAATTCTTGGGAAGGGAAAGTTGCTTATGAGTAACTTCACATCTCACACCTGACTTCTAACAGCCTGAATGCCGATCAAAAGCCTGCTTCAAAACCTTGCACAGCTTTCATCTCAAATGCATTTTTTCTTGACCTAGTAATCATTACAATCAGCTAACACAATATAGATCATAGATCATCTTCAGATTTTATTACTAAGGGAATTCTGCTTTTCAGAGTAACTAATCTGTTATTGAGTTTAAACCGTTTGGCACCAGTGCCAGATCCATCCCCTGATCATAGAGTGAAAATATTCGGATAGTGGCCTGGATGTAAAGCAGGACTTTGTTTATTATTGATTCTCGAATGGCCAAAAAAGTGTGCAAAATTTCCTTAGAACTAAAGGTATGTCAAGAGAAATGACGTCTGTGAGGAAACGCGTGCACAACTAGCCTCTTAGCAGCCAGAAGTATTCCACACCCGAAGGAAAACAGGAGCTCTTTGGACAGATGCTAGATAAGCTTGCCAAGGAACCATATGTCGCTCCTGGAAGAAGATTTTTGCGGTTTGGCATCTGGATCCCAGAATTATCATTCAACAGGGAGAATGTGAAACCTAAGAAGATAAGGAACAGGATAGTATCCGTACAGTACCAGGAATGCAAGCTGCATAAGGATGAATTGAAAGCTTGATTTTAATGACAAGGAAATTTAATTTCTAGGACTAAGATGTAAATGTTGTAAGTAGATGCGATTGATAAGGTGAGGAAAATTAACATAATGGCTTACGTTTTAGAAATACCAGTAGCACTCAATGAGTCATGTATTCTTATATGGGAATTTCAGAATCTGATTGGCCAATAGCTGCACGGTAGAGAGAGTAAATACTCTAGAGAGTGTTTTTCCATGGACTTTAAATATTTACACCTCACCATTTTGTTCTCAGTGCAAAATGAAGCTAACGAAAAAAAAAAGTGACTTTTCTTTCTATGTAGCTTTCTTGCTACGAAATTTTCCCCAAAGACATCGCTGATCACTGCGCAAGAGAGCTAAAGACTCCAGTGTACAGGACTGGAATAGTATCCAGTGACTTCATGACCTAAGTCAAAGGGAATGAATTTTTTGCTGCTGATGTACCAGGCAGCAAAATTAAAAGTAAAGTTTTATTAAGTTTTGAATTCAGTGTTTAAATAGACAAAATCCAAGGAGGGAAAGAAAACTGGCACCGTGCAATTACGTTAGTCATATTTGAACAGTATAAATTGTTCATTTAAAGAGACGCTGATGTTATGCTCTTTGTGACAGGCAGCCACATGTATCCCAGCATTCTGTTGTTCACCTTTTGACCATTGCACTCCAGTGACTAATTGACAGCTCTTTAAATTTTCTGTCACAGTTGGATTAACTAGTCAGCCATAGGTCAATATATCTGTTTGACACAGCTGGAAAGGCTTTCACAATGAGAAGCCTTGGGATAATGTATGGGAAGGGGCAGCTTTTTCCTTGCCCTTTGCCATACCTCTACTTTAGCAATAGATCCCATGTTTTTTAATTATGAAAGAGGTTGTCACTACAATAATGAGTTCTCAATCTGCATTTAGTTTTGAATACAAATAGATAATGGGGGTCAGTAAAGGTTAAATTTTTATCTGGCTGTGTTTACTTGTTGCCAAAACAAGTCATCTTTTCAGCCAATTTAGAGGAAAAATCAGCTAGATAATTTATTTGTTGTTGAGTAGCAACCAATTGACCCAGTGTGCCACCTCTGAGCAGTTTAATACTGTGGAAAACACCATTAAATCTGGAGGATGTGTCAGTTCATTTTTTCTATCTCTTTCCATTAACATTCTGTATCTATCTTTTTCAAATCAAGTTTTAAGGCAGATATTTTATCATAAAATATTTTATTATATTCACCCTACATTCTTTTAAATCATGATCTCATGACTTTAATTTTTCGGCAAAGTAGAAAAATATGAACCACATCTCAGGTAAATATTTTATTCAGGAGGAAGATGTATCATTTGATTCGAGTTCAATGTCAATAAACACTTAACCAACACAAACTTATAACCACCCATAATCAAATCACTCACACACACACACACACACACACACACACAGTGAACTCAAGTACATACACTCTCACATGCCCACATATACTCAAACTTCACATATACTAACAAACATATCTATAAACATATCTGTTTTGCTCATAAACAACTTCATTTCAGTAAGTTTCTTCACAAAATTTTTTACTGGTACAGAAATATTGCAGATTTCCAATCTCTTAAAACATGGTATGAAATTAAATTGTTTGAAGTTTTTAATCCTCTAAAACCTATAGATCTGATGTTATTATGATGGTGATCAGCTCAGCAACTAGCATTTTAAAAGATCTTTCTATTGTGAATCTTCTACATCATGTAAGTGATGGTGATGAGGGTCCTAGTTTGTGAATTTTTCAGGTATTTGGTATGCTAAAGATATTTTCCTACTATTATTATTGTTATTTTCTCTATTTGAGACCATTCATACCCTGGCGCTGAACATTCCCTAAATGCTCAGTATTTTATATGATTCTGTTTGGAATGGAGAGAGGGTTTGGTAAACATAAAGTTCATTTCTCTGTTGAAGCACAGATATAAGGTTTTATCATTTTGCCACTTAACAAGTCTAACTCACAACAGGCAACAACTATGTGGTATAAAAACAGATTGAGTGTCATGATACAGATATCTTATACTAGATATTCAATGTCTTGCCAAGAGCAACTTTAAAATAGTGTTTTATTTTTCTTTTATAAGACATTATCGTGTAAACACAAGCTACATTATTTATATAAGAAGGAGATATGAAAATGTGTATATGTTGTGAAAAATGCATGTTTTATGCATATTGCTAAAGGCGGTGAATAAACAAACATATATTTAAAAGCATGAAAAACATGGATGTTTGGTATTTTACTATTATCTGTATAATAATTTCTTGAAGTTCTTGTTTTAGGTGAGAATTTTGATCATTTTAATAACTTAAAACAACTTTATCCTTTAAGTTCAGTTTCAGAAATCCTTTTATATAAAGGAGGTAAAAGTCCCTCTAATTTATCATTATTACTTTTAATACTTTCTTGCTATAATACAAGTAAGGAGCCTGTAGAAAAGACATTCCAGCCTGCCATCTGAGAATACATTTGCACCTTGGCATCCAGGCATTGCTTCCTTTCTTGTAGACACTTGAGATATGGAGATTTACCTGTCAAAGCTGGAACTCATGACCCCTCCCTATAGCTATCCTGAAAAACCTTTTTTAGAAAAATGTTAAATGCATTAACCTTGTTCTGATCTTGAGCATATAGCTACTGAGCTGTTCTCAGGTAGGGGTAATTGAACGTTATTTTTTTTTCCTAGGTTTTGCTGTGAAAGTCTTTTTCCTGGGGCAAAGCCAAAGGATAAACCCATGCCACACATTCAGCTGCAAGAACCAAAACCTGGTTCCATTTCTTCAGCTTATTGAGCCAAAATGAACAAACGGGTCGTGATTTAGTTCTGAGCCTATTTTACATATCCCTTTTTGCTTCATTTTTACTTATTCTGTGTATGATCCTTGCTATAAAAATAGGAGATGCCTTTGAATTTCACTTTGTAGGGAGGGAAGTAATTTGAATGATTGCCTTGATTTTTATTCAAAGTGTTTCTCCTATAGAAATAAATTATATTTCTAATAAATACTATCACAATCGCCAATGCAGTGTGGTTCATTTGCAGGCTGGGAACTTAGCACATTTGCACTTTATATGAAATCATGTAGCCGGTGCATGTTTCTGAAATATTCCAGATAAAACTGTGTGTGTTTGATTTACTGACGCTAGTGGACTTCATTGAACAAGGAGCAACTGCAAATGGCTGTTAAGTCCCATTCATACATTCGATGGACAGATGTTGGGGCAGGCTCTACAGCTTTTAATGCATACCTCTCCAAAGGATGCATCAGGGACAAAACACAAATAGGGTTTATAAAGGTTTGCTTCGCTGGGTGCTGGTGGAACATGCCTTCAATCCCAGTGTCTCAGATGCAGGGGTAGACAAATCTATGAGTTTGAGGCCAGCCCTGACCTATAGAGCAAGTTTCAGGATAGCCAGGACCATACAGAGAAATCCTCTCTGGAAACAAACATTCTAACTAAAAAACAAAAATAAAAACAAAAGCAAAATGTTTGATTATGGAACATTAAATGACATTTTATCTACTGTACATTATGTAACTTTCATATAGTTGGAACTTTGAAAGCATCAGTCACATAATTTAAAATCAAAGAAAATTGTTTGCTGCAGTTGAAAACGCTTTTCCTAAGGGAAACCTAGGAGGAGCAGATTTGTGTGAAAAGAAGGTGGGAGAAAACTGGGAGGAAAAATTTAAATTTGAATATAATGTATTAGAGATGGATAATTTTGAAAGAAACCAAAAGCTCTATACAATGTGTTTTCTCTGAAAAAAAAAAAAAAACAGGTCCAAAATCTGTACTAAAATAGGCAAATTAAAATTTTTAAAAAGTGAAAAAAATTCTCAGTAAATTCAAATATTATTAGATTTTTTTAATGAAATACAAATACATTTTATGCTTTATTTACTAGGGAAAACAGAAATAATTTTTAAAATGGTCACTCAATTTAATCAATATATTGCATGACCTTATGAAGAAGTGCACATCTCAGTTTTTTATCAGATAATACAGCATCTGATTGAAAAAATTCATATTTAAAGTTAGCTTAAATCAAAGATTTTATAATTACCAATTTAAAATTTTCTGAAGTTGGCACACAGATACAAAACAATATAGTTGAAAAAAGCAGTTAATATAGTAGTTGTCTTTATTCAAATGAAAATGACCCTCTTGAACTCATATTTGAATGCTTGCTTCTTAGTAGGTAGAATGTTTGAGCAGGTTTAGGCAGGGTGACCTTGTAGAGGAGATACAGCTCTAGGAGTGGGCTGTGGAGTTTTAAAAGCCCGGCCATTATGAGTTAGTTCTCTTGCATGGTGCTTATGGATCAGCATGTAAACTTAGAGCTATGGCTCCAAGGGCCTCCCTGCTGCCAAGCTACTTGCCATGATGGTCATTACTGTCTACTCTGAAATCTTAAGTTCAAAGTAAATTCTTTCTTTTATACGTTGCCTAACTCATGGTGTCTTATCAGAAGAAAGAAAAGTAACTAGACCTTTAACCAATGCAAGGCTTGAAACAGCATAAAATGAAAGAATTCTTTGTCTTTCAGTACTGCTTCTCTAAGGACACAAGGCTGAAACATTGACTTGATTTCATTTCTCACTATTGCAATGTTAATGATGAACTATTATTATTGAAAATTCTCTTTTAAAAATAAAAAAGCTATTTCACTCCCTATCACTAAAAATCCAATGTAAATAGCTCCTACAATGAACCTGTGTATGGATTTCCAGGCTCTCACTAACTTGGTTAAAATCCACAAACTTGGTTGCATAACACAAGAGAAACTCTTCCCACCTAGATGAGAGAGCTCTGGAGTCAAAGTGTGTCAGGTATGAGGGTTTTGCATCTGCTGGAGACTTTGCCTCCTGTAGCTTCCCAGATTCTCACAATGACAAGAGACTCTTCCAACTCCTAGGTTTGTAGCTGCATCATTTTTGTTTCTGTCCCTGACCATACTTGCATAAGCATCACAACTAACAGGTAAGAGTCCTCCCTCTTACCATTGGAATGTGACATGAAATAATTACATATGCAATGTACAAATACCGTTTTCAAGGAGTGTAACATACTGAAGTACCAGTTTTGTTATTTTTGGGGTGCTCTTTACAACACCATCCTAATCTTATCTTAAAGAGGAAAAGAATCTCTAAAAGATAAAATGAAATAAATGTGTACATTTTTTTCTTTCAGATTTCTCAACAGTGGTATCCAGAGAAAGGCAGGATTATGATGAAGTACACTTTAGATGACTCAACCTTCATATTTTTTTAATCAATTTATTTATTTATTAAAGATTTCTGTCTCTTCCCCACCGCCGCCTCCCCCTCCCCCAATCAAGTCCCCTGTCAGCCAAAAGAGCAATCAGGGTTCCCTGCCCTGTGGGAAGTCCAAGGACCACCCACCTCCATCCAGGACTAGTAAGGTGAGCATCCAAACTGCCTAGGCTCCCACAAAGCCAATCCGTGCAGTAGGATCAAAAACCCCTTGCCATTGTTCTTGAGTTCTCAGTAGTCCTCATTGTCCGCTATGTTCAGACCAGTTTTCGACTCAACCTTCAAAATAGCCTTCAGCCCTCAAAACAAATATAGAGAGAGGTCTTTGATAGAAATCAGGAACAAATCAATTTGAGCTAATTTCAAAACAGGTGAAAAAATGGTATAGACACCAGCTATAAACTGAAATGATGCAGGACCTGAATGGCAATGGGCAGCATTTATTAGGCATTCAGGTGTTAGCTAGTCTAAACTGGCCTCCACATCACAGCTAGACTCTCTTGTCTCTATACAAAGAATGTAAGAATAGTAAACTCACATAAGAGTATTGTTAACAATATTTCTTTAAACCAGCAAATAACTGAGACATACTTAAAAGCTGAGAACATAATCTACCACCAAAAAAAATCTATTTTATGGATTGGAGAATCTGAAATTATTTGAAGTTCCAATAAGTAAAACAGTCAAGTAGAAACTGAATGTCTCTTCAAACATCGATTTAGGGGTGGGGTGGCAACTTGATGAAATTATGGAGAGGGCTCGAGTGATTCTTTGACCTTTAGAAGTAAGCTAGAAAGCAAACAGAAACACCTGGTGAGTACATTAACTTTCCTAATAATCAAGTTCTACTCAACGCTGCTGCTTTATTACAGGTTAAAAAAAAAAGATAAACTCAGGATTAGAGGTTCATCTATGCTTATTTTATTCATTTAATTTGATCTATTGTTATAGATCAAAATACTGGTAGCATTTTTTTAAATGTACTTTGTTAACAAATTTAGACTTGAGCTAATATAAAACTGCTTTGTAATTTTCTCTTAGTTGTCTACTCATAGGAATTAAATCATTAATGTACAGAATTTTTCTTACATGATGTCAAATATAATTAATACTTAAATTTAACAAAATAAAATTTAACAAAATAAATGTGCACATACCAAACATTAAAAAAAATCAACCTAAATAAGTTTCAAGAAATTCAGAAAATGAATTGTAAATATGGACTTTCATTATAAAAGAAAACATTCGTAAATATGTGTTGTTAGGACTGCCACAATAGAAAATCTCAGATTAGGGGACTTAAGTGAACATTTTCTTTCTAATAATTCTGAAAGTTCAAATTAGGAGAAGACAGGTATTTTTCTTCTGAGACTATTCACTGGATATATGTCTCTTTCCTCATGTTTTCAACTAGTCTTAATATTTTGCGTGTAAGAATATTGTCCATAAAGACATTACATTCATATAGAGTCCTCACTAAGTACACCATTTAGTTTAATCCCTTTTCCAAAAGTCTAAATTTCTCATTTATGATTGTACTCAAGGCATCCATAATCAAGATTTCAATGTACATATTTTAAGATAAAAGGGATGTTCAAAATATTGCTTAAATAAGGCTGTCCTATTTATTTAGTTTCATTTGAATAACTTTAAATTAATTTGCTTTGATTCTTGCTCATATTATGTAGTAGAAAGCAATAATGATCAGCTTTAGCAATTACATATGGACTTAAAACAGTTTAGGAAAATTGGGGAATAGACAATGTGCATATGAAGATAGTTACAAAAATTTTTCAGAAAACACCAGATTCTTTTTCAAATAAAACGACTTTGAAGACTTTATGTTGTTTGCCTTATTTTTCTTTGTTTCTTACTTTGAAACAGGATTTGGTCAATAACCTTTCATTCAGAACAGAATTCAGTCATATGGCAGAACGTAATAAGTTTCTGTTATGAGGAATGCAGTCTTAAAACAGGAGTAATGCAAATTCAGAAACACTATTTCAGTTGGATCCTATCCTTAAAAACTCATGTTATTGGGTTTATTTTAAATAAATTGAGTTTTATGCCATAATTTAATGAGAAAATGTAAGCAATTATTAAAGGCAAGAAGGGTAGACTATTCAATCATTTTTAGAATAAATGCAAGTATAATTACAGATAACTTGCTCTCTTTTTGGCAACAAAATACATTGAAATAAAATTAACCCTCTGAATCCATTTAGTGCTGCCTGTATACACCTGAGTATAAGACCATCTGCTGGAGCGTGGGTGGAATTTTAGGGCTACATCCTAAAGATAGCTGGCTTCCCTTTTTCCAGGAGTCAAAAGGTACCTCACGCTTCTTAGCTAGAGGTGGAACTTCATGAACCAATCTCATATGAATGTTGGAGTTTGGGCTGTTCTGACCTTGTTCAGGCTTGTGTAAACAGTCCCAGCTTCTCAGACGGCTTTCTGTCCAGGAGGCGAGCATGCCAAATCCCATCACTTTTATTCAACATAGTACTGGAGTCATAGTCAGATAAATCAAGAAAGAGAAAGAAACAACAGGCAGGCAAATAAGAAAACAAGTGTAACTGGCTTCGGGTAACATGCTCTTATATGAAGAAACCTCCAAAGTCCCCACCCAAAATTCTTTAGAAAATAGTAATGCTTCAGGTCACAATATCAGTAACATTGAAACACAGCAAGAGTGACTACAAGTCAAGGAAGCAAACTCATTGCAAATAGCTGCAGAAAACAAAGTGCCTACAAAATATGTTGAATTTAGGAGAAATATGTTTTCAGTGAATAATATAAAACACCAATGAAATGAACTGCAGGACATACAAAAAGTGGAACAGTATCTTGTGTTCCTGGACTGAACTAACAAAATATTATTAAAATGTAGATATGTTCCAAAGAAGTCTTAAGGTTTTAGAAAATCCTTACTGCATACCAATGCTATGCATCATACTAGGGAAATTGATCTTAAACTTTTATGAAAGGAAAGAAAAAATATCAAAACCCAAGTAACCTTTAACATAGAGAAGAAATAAGACGCTATTGCATTACAAGATTTTAAAATAAACTTCATACATACCAGATTATATATAAGCATAAATATAAGCACAAATGTAATTATAAATATAAATATGAGTATAGTACATATGTTTCAGACATTTCAGTGTATTCCCGCCATTTTCATATTGCCCCCTCATCTTACTGCACTCCAATACCAGTCAGAAATCTCTCTTCAGTAAATTATTGTTGCTACTTTCATAATATCCATAACTATTATATATTTTAAGTAAGCTTATAAAATAGTTTCCAAGTGTTTTTCAAACATTCTTAGTATGGTTTATTTCTCATACTTTTTTCCTCCATCTTCTTAACATTACCTTCCCTTCATCTCCTCTGTTACCCTCATTTTCCACTAATCTTCTTTTAACATGTGTGTCCTAACATCCCCATTTCTAGAGATCTTTTTTGTTTATTCACAACCCACGGTTCCTTCTACTTTTCTTGTTTCTGTAGCTAGTCCAGGTTGTATACTCACATCTAAGGATTCAGAGATAGAATATACAAAATAGAATATGAGACATTTATCTTGTGTCCAAGATACCAAAATCAGTATATTTTTAATTCCATTCTTTAACCTGTAAATTTCACCATTTCATTCTGTCCTTATGATGATTATAATTCCATTTATATAAACTAGGTTATTAGGTTTTATTTGGTGGTATTGTGGTGAGCACAGCTGTGTTACAAAATTGTGTTCTAATAAAGCCAAAGCACTAACCACTGGAATAGGTTAGAAAACCTAAAAGTATTCTCTGATATACATATTGAGTGGATTTTTTTATCTGAAGGAAATTTAAGGAAATATGACCTCACACATATTGGGTTGATCGGTATGCTCACAGGTTTCTGTGGATTCCCAATGAATTTAGAGGCACATAAAGAACATTTTTTTTTACTATAAATAATCAAGAAGAAGAAGAAGAAACCCAATTGTATATCAGCTCATTAAAGTATTAAATGAACATGATACTTGTTAAATACTCCAAACTTAGTTGTACAATTATATTTAAAACTTTTGATTTGTATAATATAAAAAGTCTCCCATCAGTTTTCCTCTAGTAGTTATTTATAGTCAAATACAGTTCAAATATTCAATGAAAGACTCTATGCATGAATAAGTTAGGTGTTAAATTGCATGCCTTCTGGCTATCTGAGGAAATAAATAAAAAACTGTATGATTATTTCACACTTGAAACAGGTATCTCCATGTGTTCTGCATGCACCAAATTATTCTTGCAGGTTAGTCATCTAAAAACCATCTTTTAACTATTGGATTGACTGTCATAGTATCACATGGCTACTGTTTTAACTCTTAAATTTTAAAATCATGTTTTTATCTTATAATATAATCACATTATTTTCCCCTTCCCTTTTGTCAAAGCCCTTCATATATAACTGCTTGCACTATTTTAAATTTATGGCATCTTTTTTCATTAATTGTTGTTACATACATATATGTGTATATATACATACACACATAAATATATAAAAATATATCCTGTTATAATATGTAATATCAGTTTACATGTGTTTTCAGAGCTAAGCATTTGATATTGAAAACCTTCATTTCTTAATAAAGTTTTATTCATTTTACATACCAACCATAGTTCCCCCTCTGACTCCTCCTCTCTCCCCCCAGTTCCTCCCCCAAATTCCTCATCCACTCCTACAAAATGTAAAGCCTCCATTAGGAGTCAACAAAACCTGGCACATGAAGTTGAAGCAGAACCAAGACCCCACCTCCTGCATCAGGCAAAAAAAAAAAAAATGCTTCCCACCATAGGGAATGAGCTTCAAAGAGCCAGCTCATGCATCACAAATAGATCCTGCTCCCACTACCAGTGGGCTTCTCAAAAAAAAAAAAAAAAAAAAAAAAAAAAAAAAAAAAAAAACAAGCTACAGA
This sequence comes from Alexandromys fortis, assembly GCF_014885135.2. NCBI lineage: Eukaryota > Metazoa > Chordata > Mammalia > Rodentia > Cricetidae > Alexandromys > Alexandromys fortis. The sequence goes on along the minus strand of NW_026067938.1, from coordinate 2,827,918 downwards.
ACTGTTGACCACATATAGAAAGCCTAATTTCCTAGTAGGCTCTCAAGTTGTTGGTCTAGATTTCACAGAGACAATATAACCAATCCCATGAAAACCCTCATTTAAAAAAGTATAACTATGGTGATGATGTTAATATATGCCAAGGAACAACTTTAACTAGTCTAGTTGAAGATGTAGAAGTTCTGACTTCAGAAGCACAGAAAAAGAAACATAATTGACTTACTAGATATACAATACAGTGCTTGAGGGCAATAACATTCATATAACATTTACCGTTAATATGGGTGTCATTGATGCATTATTATTTACTTACACCTAATCTCCAAATGAGCACAATCTATGAATCAAATCTCATTGATTATATGCCTATGTGGCATATATCATATATGTGAAGTTAGTGTCATGCATATTTTCAATGATCAATTGTGTTGTAGGAAGTTGGTTGTTCGTTTTCTGGCTGCCCAGACTCCTGAAATAATCACACAGAAACTGTCTTAATTAAATCAATGCTTGGCCAATCACTATAGCATATTCCTAGGAAGCTATTACATATTAAATTAACTCATTTCTATTATTTTATATCTTATTACAAGACTTGTGGCCTGCCGGCAAGGTTATAGCTAACAACCTGCGTCTTTCCCCTCTGGCGACTACATGGCATCTCTTGACTCTGCATTCTTTCTCCCAACAATAAATCACATCATGTTGTAAAATCTTCAATATTAAAAACACTACAAAGTATTCATACTAATCTGAAACAAGAAAGTTTTTTATTACTCCATTGAAAAGTAAATTGATCACATCAGGTTGTAGTGTACATTGTCATACCTGTTATCATTTTTGAAACCTTTCAGTTGGATTCTTCATCAATTATACTTTTGTCACTGACATCTAAGGGAAACTGTTTTGAGGAAGTTCTGAGATGAGGCAATAGTAAATACCTTCCTGAGAAGACAGTCAAGAATGCAATTGCAATGACCTTGACCTTGAAAACTAAGGACAGAAAAAAGGAATACTCATCATAGATTTTTTTTTTACACACTATGCCCCCTGGTTTAAATGTTTCCTTTGTCGGGGAAGAAAAGAAGCTTATAAGACTCAAAAAGCCAATGAAACCCACTAGACTCCAAAAACTTAGAAGCCTGTGTGAGAAAGAAGGCTCCTTCTAGAGGTTCCAGAAACTTCTGGACCACAGTAGTGGAAGAGGAGATGCTGTTTGTTAGTTTTACAGGGATCCTAGTGATTCTGGTTTTAAGAAGTTACCTACCCTGTTGAGCAACTTTCTGAAGATGCAGCATTTGAGTTATCATTGATTTTCAAAGTAACCCTGGCAGAATTATTGCTGCACTGAGCTATACTTTCTGTTTACATAAGTGTTCTATATGGGGGGAAGAGGTATTTTTTTTTCAAACTGAACAGAAACGGTTTCTCCATGAACAATTTCCTGATTAAAAATAAAGATGAGAAGGCAAGACATTTTATAAACTTATTGTCAATTTTGTTTAATATAAATAAAATGATTTATACTTCTGACCACATTTGTAATAAAGTATTTGTTCAAGACTAATAATTTTGACATCTCGAAGTTACTTACTGTGTGTATATTTTTGTTTGATATCTTGACCTGAGATAAATTATCCAAAGCATTTTTATAACCATTTCATCTTTAATAAAATTTTGATAATTCTTACTTTTTAGAATTAGATTGATAAATGTCAAAATTGAAATGTAGAGTCATTTTCAGCCCGTTTCATTTATTAAAAAAGTCGATGGATTAGGTTAACATTTTCATAAAACACCTGTTGATTCAATAAAAGTGACAAAAATGTTATTTTAAATTATCTCTGACATTGTGTTTTCAAGAAAATAAAAATACTTTTATTTTCAATTTTCAACAAACGTAATGCCAGAGAACACTCATAGGTCACATACCACTTCTTTGTACCAAATACATGTAGTGGTTGACTGTTCTTTTATGGTTTTTTTTATGCTCTTTACAACTGTGTGTAGGTTAATTATAATCAAAGCAAATTAATCTTTTGTTTCTGATCTAGTTCTCAGTGTTGGAGACAAAACTATATGCATTTCTAATGCTGCTGAGGTTTTCGGTAGTGTCTATCAACACTGTATCATTAGAATGATGTGTGTTGGCTTGATACAGTATTGCCTATAGAAGTTATATAGTATATGCCATGCATATATTCATATATGATATCACTAATATATTTACATGGTTCCTATAAAGGTAGAAATTCCTGCCACCAATAATACTATTGATAACCTGGAATTCACATCTGTTTTCTGAATGTTCTTCTTTTAAAAATCTCATAGTTCTGCATCCATTTATTGAATACAAGTGTCCTTTCTGTGTAACATATCTAGAGCTAGGGCTTTTTCATTTTTTTTCTGGTACTTTCTCTACAACCAGGTGTTTTTTGGTTCTAAGCCTAGGCTAAGGCCATATGCTGGTTAAGGACTATTTAAAGAAAAAGAATAGATCAATTATCTGTTGACTACCAGCAAGAGATAATGCCCCACAGCCATATACTTTTCATGACTGAGATTGATCAAATTACCTGCAAGAAGCAGAGAACAGCAATCTGCCTAGAAGAGGTTCAGATCAATCAAACTAACTGGGAAGGATATTTTCCAAACTGCCGACCTGACTACATGCAATATTATACAGTTTTACAGGTTTCATGAGCTGTCACCATTGCTAGAGTGGCCTTTGATGTTGCACCTGCTTTTGAGTTGGTCCTGCCTCTTAAATAATTCCTTCACTATATACTGGCCTCTGGGGAGCCTGTTCTGTTTGGATGCACACCTTCCTAGACCTGGATGAAGGGGGGAGGGCCTTGGACTTCCCACAGGGCAGGGCACACTGACTTCTCTTAGGACTGGAGAAGGAGGGAGGCAGTTGGGGGGAGTGAGAGGGAAATGGTAGGAGGGGAGGAGGGGAAAATTTTTAATAAATAAATAAAAATAAAAAAGAATCCCCTCACCCAGAATCCTATAATAAACTCATTTCAAACTCATTGATTCACCAATATGGATTTAGAATAGTTTTCTTCTATGATTTATTTTGAAGAAATGTTCTCAGTCTTTGAACTTCGTATCCTCTCCTAACTCTATTCCTGTTGTTTTTAGGTATGTTCTTTTCTTGGCATCCTATATTTCCTGGTTGTTTGTATCAGCAACTTTTTAGATTTCACATTTACTTTGTCTTATGATTCTATTTCTTCTATATTTATAGTTGAATTTTAAACAAAGTAACAACTTTTTTTTAACTGTCTTCTCACCTTTATATAACTCCATTTCTGTTTTGTCCCTATCCTTCTAATAAATATTTTTCTCATCCAAAACACCTTTAGGACTTTCTTTTACTAGATTTCAGTTAAAATTTCCAGTAGGCACTTTAAATCTTTCTTTTTTCTTTGTTTATTTAAAAATAACATTATTTTGCAGAGAAAGGAATCGTCTACTATAGTACATTGTTTTTTTTATAGTACATTGTTTAATACTAAGAATATCTTAGGTTGATTAATAGATCAGTCGCATTTGTGAAAAATGAAATATCTGCTCTCCTCAAATGTTATTCTTAGACTGTTTTGATATATCCTAAAGTCAATTATTTATTTATTTATTTATTGGCACAAATAGTCTCAAGTGTTCCTCAAATATCTGCAAACTAATGCCAGGCTTTATTTCCAAACTCTCTATAGCCTCATACTTGGGAATAAATAAAAACATGAATTTTGTTATTACAGAAAGTTTGATTTTTTTCAAAACCTTCCAGATAAGATTTCTCACTATCTAACTATATTGTACACACTAGTTTAATCTGTTTTTAAATAGTGTCAGACTCATGCTCACACTAGCTCAGTTTAAAACTACTTTTAATTCTTTGTGATTTAGGAGTTTCATTGCATTGCGTTGTCAGTAATTTATCTTCACAGAAATGCACAATTTTATGGGAATCAACATGCTCAGGAAGCCTAAATATTTCTACTGCAAGAATGACGTGACCACCAGAGCTCTTCTCATTGCAGTTTATTCCAGGACTTTATTCACTTTTTTTTCTCTCTCTTCCCCTCTCTCTCCGGGCAAACATCTCCCAGCCCTTAAGTAGGCATGGGCTGCCAATCCCGGATTGCCAGGTGGGCATTGCCCATATGTCCACGCATATGCAAGCAGCTGACAATCATTGCGTTATCATGCCTTAGTCATAATAGAAGTCAGGTCTTAGCCAATATTAGGAGCTGATTATCAGATGTGGCTCCACGCTGCTCGCTACACTCCACAGCCAGTTTTCATATAAATAAATACTAGTTTTGTATAATTTGAAAATACACATAGACATCAACTTACTTAAAATCTTTTATATATTTTTTTTCTTAAAGGAGAGTCCATATCATTTTACTTGATTCAAACTTTATAATTATTAAACTTTGTGGAGTTAACACATGTTAATATAAAATTAATTTCAGAATATCTTTCCCATCAGAGCATCCAGAAATCCTTGTAATTTCCTCTCTTGCTATTCAGCTCATTTTGATGGTGCGGGCTAAATCTTACAGGTGGACCAAAGTCCAGTTAACAGCATACCTTTAAAACATGTAGGTAACTGGCCTGTTTTGCAGTAGCTCTGAGTTCATCACAGTCCTTCAACACACTTAGGTTAATTGGAAAAGACTAAGTAATAGAGGCATGCATTTGTTTTTTAGTGTTCTGTATGGCTTTTGCATCTTTCCTATTCAAAATTTACAAAAACAATTTCATAAAATATTTTATAACTGAGAAGAAAATGAGAAGCCCACATCTAGATCAGCCAGAATGCTCAAATTCCTGAGACAGGTACATACTAGGTTTTAGATGATGATATTTCCTGGGGTCGAATGCTGCAAAGCTCATTCACTAAACTTTAGTTAATCCTTTCCTTCCACTGGGAAACTTGACACCAATCTAAGCTTTAAACCAGAGAAGGAGGCTAATCTCCCTGCTGGATATGCTTACTGCTTTGGCTGACTTGTTTTTCACACCTTGCTTAACTGATGTAAGTGTCTGACTATGGGTTTCCTCTGTTAATAAGACTAAACTCCAGTCCATGACATCAAACATAATTTTATTCAGTGCATCTAAGACTTTTTACATATGAGATTGGCATCAGAATTGATTCACTGAATTACCTCATTTTTCCCCATGTAAGTGAGCCTTGTTCAAACCACTGAGGAACTTAAGTAAATGGAAAAGAGAGTGTGATGTTGTTTCTTCCTGTTGCCCACATAAGAAGAAGCATTGAACTTCTCTTGTTCCTGGACTAGAACTTACACCATTAGTTCTCTTGGTCCATAGATTTTGGTCTTGAATTACTATTAGATCACTGGCGATCTAATGTGTTGAAATACATTTCAGCCCCTACTAGATAGTAATTCCTCATAAGCACAGTGGTATGTGCACAGGAACAGGGACACCTGTGCACAAAATTGGTGCATAGAGCTTGGTTACACTGTAATAAGAGTATATATACTGATACATATATGGATATATACATTATATATATGTGTGTGTGTGTGTCTATGTATATGTATATAACATATACATAAACAAATATCTATTAATACCTTTGAAAATACTTTATTACTATTTCTATTTCATAGTTATACAAAGTGTAATTTATGCTTTTATCAATTGTTAATTAAATATTTTACTTTTAAAAGTATATCTATGTGTAAATGACACAGTATTTTAAGGGGGTAAATAAGGTATGTTAATCTGAATGTTTAATTGTTGTACAACTCAGACTAAGAGAAAGGATTCACTTATTAGATAGTTTCGGAAAAGAAAATCTAAACTTTGCTTGAAAGCTAAGATAACGCAGTTGCTACCCTCTTCATTACACCATCACTTGAGCTGATTCACATTTGTCTTAGGGGAAGGATAAAGTCTAAAGGATTAAAAGTTATTTAATGGCAAATAAGTAGCTAACATTTGTACTTCAATATACACATCGTGTGATGTCATAAAATAAATCTTTTCCAAAGGGAATTAAGATTACTTAACATAAATTGTTAGTAATAGTTTACTTTAAGAAATGAACCACTTATTTTATGTCATTTTTTGGTTATTTGAGACAGGGTTTCCCGGTAGCTTTGGTGTCTGTCCTAGAGCTAGCTCTTGTAGACCAGCCTGGCCTCGAACTCACAGAATCCACCTTCCTCTGCCTTCGAGTGCTGGGATTAAGGCATGCACCATCATTATTTGGCTTAAGGAATAAATCAATCTTAATTTGTGTTATCATTGGGGATAAAAAAATCTTTGTTAAATGCTCATTAGTAGTTGCTTTTTATTATAATAAGCATTCTAAATACAAGCCTCAATTAATCTGTGAGTTACTCTCTTGTACTTGTTCTGGTAGAGATTGCTGACTGTGGATCAGGTCACTGGCTCAATTCTGACAGGACTGGATTGGCTCCTGTCTTCTGTTCCCATGGTGTTTGCTTCCTCAGGCCCACTCTGTCCTAGGTAGTTGGTTCAGTCCCACTCTTGTGGAATTTGTTCAAATCTAGGTAAATATTAAACACAGAATAGTGTTAAAAGAGTGCATGTGAGAGGTTAGGAAGTATGAGATAGACTGATTTATTATCCCTTAATATATCCTATGCACTGCATAAAAATTCCAAGAATTTATTACATACCCACTGTTCAACTCTGAATATATCACAGCTGTAAGTTATCACTTTAATTGTTATTGTACAAATGTGAAACAATTATACATTGGTAGCTTACAAGCAGAATGTGCAAGACAGTAGATGGTGTAAAGTATAATAGCAAGTTACCTGTAAGTGTGATAGAACACAAACACACACACACACACACACACACACACACACTCAATAAAGCCTCTAGTTAACTTCAGCCACGAAGTTGACACACCACACCCCAGAGTTCCTTGAGAGAGTCTCAGTTGGAGGATTGCCGTTGATCCATCTGACCTGTCGGCATGTATTTGGGATATTTTTCTAACTATAACTCATGCAACTGGGCCTACCTCATTAAACTCAGAAACCACGGATTTTTTATTTATTTGGAGATATGATGTGACTATCCAGCTTTACTCAAAATTTTGAAAAACATTCATTTTATTAACTTATATAGTAGCCTAGGGTTCTATGGCTGATGAGAACCCTGCACATGTACCCCGGGATATGTAAGAATGATAGTTGGAAATATTTCAGGGGAAGTATCTTCCAATGTTCTGTAACATAACCTGACTCTAGGTTTTTGCTATTAGTTCCTTCCTTGGCCATCTTTAGTAATGAAAATCCAGGCTAATATTAGTGCTTACTTTTTGTTAGAGTTGCTTTGGGTTAGAAATATTTTATCACAGTAAGAGGAATGTATCAAGAGCAGCTCATGTGACTTTTCAAGAAACTGAGAATATAGGGGAAGGTACTGATGTTAATTAGCTTTGTAAGAGAAGATAAACAGAAGGGAGAATGTGCAGGGAGCTTGAGAAGGTGAAAATATTAGAAAATGTTTTGCTTCAGGGAAATGAGGGGTATAATGATAAGGGTGAGGGTAACAGCTTCTCTTACCTTGGCTTCTTTGGTATTTCTTGAGCATAGCCACTATTAGTGTCGCCTTATTTTGAAAATGTTTTGCAGCACCTGTGGAATATATGTGTGTCTTGTTGTTGATTAAGCAGAGCTTAGTTAAATTTGAGTGAACTGTAGGAAAGTTGATATGTACTCCTTTCTGTTGGCCTTGAGATGGGAGTGGAAAGAGGAAGTGCATGTTCTTAGATTGGATGATTCTAGTCTGTTTGCCATTTTGTTCATTCTCCCTTCTTTATCTGAGGATAAAGGAGAAAAGGCAATGTGGAAAATAACTGAGTGGAATAACAGAAATTACATGCATTTTTTTAAAAAATCTTTTCCCTTAAAATTTATAAAATATCTCTTATGAACAATATGTATATCAATTATTTCTTTTATAAAATACATAAAATGAATTACAATTCTTTTATCTTTTAAGATAAGATAATCTTTTCCTTACATTTCATTTGATTCTCTTTTATTTATAATGAAATATAAAGCATACTGCTGGTAATTTTGTCATTCTCCATGCTTCACTTTTGTAGACAAGCCTCACACCTTTTCTTAGTATAAGACCAGAGGTTAGTGAATGTTGTTGTATTTTCAAACATAGAAATGGTGTCGTCATTTATATATGATTTATATGCATATATGTATTAGTACTGTTATGTATACATCAATATATATACACATTACTTTGCATTATTGAAACACATATTCAATATTGTTTTTCATATTCATTAAGTAATATTTCGTCTTTTCTTAGCTTCTTTCCTTTAAAAAGACATTAGAGAATTGAGGCTGTAAGCTTTGATATACGACTAATACCTATTTAGCATCTGATCACCCCAAACAATATTTATAAAACTTAATGTATAAAAAACTCTTACTAGGAATAATTAATAGCACAGACATGAAAGGAATGGGGCTAGGGAAGTTCATGGAAAATTACTTCCTTGGCACCAGAAGGACAGAAAATGTCAGTACAACTATAAATCCAGCAATTGTGACTACATTTTCTCAGGAAGTCCAACTCCTGTTGAGAAGATAGTGGCAATGGATGATGCCTGATGGAGGGAGAGTTTTTCTCAAGAGTGTGCTACTGAAAGTCTACCAGTGCTCCTATAAAGAGTTTTATACTACTCATACTGGCAGTGCTCTGGGACTTACTGGGGTGAAAGAGCACATAAATGACCCTATCCTATTGCCATACTGATGAATATCTTGCATATCACCATAGAACATTCATCTGGCGATGGATGGAGATAGAGACAAAGACCCACATTGGAACACTGGACTGAACTCCCAAGGTCCAAATGAGGAGCAGAAGGAGAGAGAACATGAGCAAGGAAGTCAGGACCTCAAGGGGTGCATCTACCCACTGAGATGGTGGGGCTGATCTAATGGGAAATCACCAAGGCCAGCTGGACTGGGACTGATGGAGCATGTGATCAAACCAAACTCCCTAAACGTGGCGGACAATGAGTGCTGACTGAGAAGCCAAGGACAATGGCACTGTGTTTTGATTCTACTGCATGTACTGGCTTTGTGGGAGCCTAGTCTCTTTGGATGCTTACCTTCCCAGACCTGGATGGAGGGGGGAGGACCTTGGACTTCCCACAAGGCAGGGAACCCTGACTGCTCTTTGGACTGGAGAGGGAGGGGTAGGTGAAGTGGGAGGATGGGGGAGGGAAATGGGAGGAAGGGGGGAGATGGAAATTTTTAATAATAATAATTATATTAAAACACATTTAAAATAAAAAAAATTAAAAAAAAGAAGAGAGATTAAGGGAGAGAGATACCTTTGGCTCTGTGTTGAGCCATTTTTTGGTCAGGATAAATCATAACACTTTATGAATAATCATGTTCCTAAAGACTATAGTCTTCTATTTAAAGAAGAGGATTGCCTGAGTTGATAATGTTTCTTCAGCTAGTTTACAGCACCTCTTAAATCTTTTACATTGTATTAAAATCTAAAATTCTTAACCTATGCAATAAATTCAAGCATATAAAAAAAGAGCACATAAAGTTAAAATGGGTAAGTAGTGGATTGGATAGGAAGACATTAAACAGGGAGGAATGGGTGTGGTTATGATTCAAATACCTCATACTCACATATGAAAATTTTAAATAATTAAGGGATGAAATAAAAGGGTGAAAAAGAAGAGGATGAAATTAATATTATATTTTAATATTATATTCATTTGTAATAAAAAGGCATTTATATTTGTTTTGAATTGTCCTTTAATTGTATCTATGGATAAATGGAGACTGTAGAACACATTATAAAAATAGGTAAAGGAAGCTCTTCCAGCTTTTTTGTTTATTTCATACCAGTTTTAACTTTTTTGATGATATTTGGCTTTTTGAAGATTCTGTCCATGTTTTGTGCTAATATTCTTTTATATTTTGATGAGTCAATTACCAAAGGCTTTAAACACGTATTTATATTACACATTATATGCATTGGGAAAAGCATCACCAAAACTAATGTTTTTCTTTCTCTTCTCTGGAGTACATCACTGTCTCTTTGTGTAAATCCGACATCCTAAAGAGGGAGTTATACATCTGTTTTATTCCCTGTAATAACAGTGATTTCTGGGAATTGCTTGCTGAATATCATCACAATAAGATGTACATCATTTTTATTGATGATAAGGGAGATGCCATTTATGAAGCTTAGGTACACCATTTTGTTATTCAGAAAGTATAAATCTGTTTGGCTCATAGAATAAAAAGTACAAGGAAAAACTTTAGGAGATATTTATGCATAATGAGTGGAAAATTATGGTAGACTACTTAAATCTATTTTTTTTAATTATTTGAGTACATTCTTGCAAAGTGTATTCGAAATGTGGAGATTCCAACAACTCTAACAACTATGCATACCTGTGATTTCACCTCTTGGGAGGTTGAGGCAGGAGTTCAGGGTTAACCTCCACTACATAATAAGCACTAAACTGGACTGAACCACTACAAGCACAAAACCACTACAAAAAGCAACATGGGACAGAGTTCTATTAATTCACCTTAAAAGTCAAAGACAAAAATAAAATTTGCTGACTTTTCTATCTGTGCTTCTTTTGTTCTATAACATATGATTTTATTTAATAATACTGATATTGATCAAGGATCATCATAGCCTATAGTTAAGGAAGCTCATATATAATTATTAGAATTTCAGTGTCTGGGGGAATAAAGAGAGAGGCTATTTATTCCTTCCATTTCTGTGCTCCATAGTCTCATTCACCCCTGATCTTAACACTCAAACATCACTGCTTTTCTTCCTCTAATATTCCTCCCTAGAAAAGGGGGCCAACTCCTTCCTCAAGATGGTGTATTTTATGCTTTTTTTTCCAAATTCGTATTATTTGCTAGTGAGTTCTCTTGTGATATTGTGCTGGAGTTTGTGTGAGAGTGGGCAGGTGATGCCAGGAATTCACAGAGATACATGTCACAGTTGGTAGAGTGGCAGGGTTTGCCATGCCATCTCTATCCTTGTGAATTTCAACTCACGGTGCATACTACTGAACAAGGGCAACTGACTAATTTCAACTTGTGAGAACAACTCCAAGTTCCCAATTTTGAGGAATTTGTGTTAATATATGTACTATATTTATTAATTATATGTAATTACTCAATTGCCTCATTAATTTTAAAATAATGTTGAATAACATTATCACATTTTCATTTATTTTTTGGGTTTCTATTTTTAATTTTTTATGTATTTTTTATTGAAAGAATTTCTGCCTCCTCTCTGCCTCCCATTTCCATCCCCCTCCCCCCTCCTTTCCCCCAATCCCCTCTCCCTACCCCTTACCTTTCCAGTCCAAAGAGCAGTCAGTGTTCCCTGCCTTGTGGGAAGTCCAAAGTCCTCCCCCTTCCATCCAGGTCCAGGAAGGTGAGCATCCAAACAGGCTAGGCTCCCACAAAGCCAGTTCATGCTGTAGGATCAAAACCCAGTGCCATTGTCCTTGGCTTCTCATCAGCCCTCATTGTCTGCCATGTTCAGAGAGTCAGGTTTATCCCATGCTTTTTCAGTCCCAGTCCAGCTGGCCATTTACTTTTTATCGTGTTTTAGAAGGACTTTTACATTTGGAGGATTAATCTAATATGGTTGATTCTAGTAGAAGTATATTTTCAAAACCACAAATCATCTCCTTCTGTATTTCACAAGATTAATATTCAGCATAGTAAGAAAAAAATGTTAGAAGCAATATTAGCATCAAATTGTCTTAGTAAGAATATGAGAGTTCCCATTTATATTAACTGTAAACTAGGGTATATGAGTATATGGATACAAATATGAATTGCATGTTGTAACTTGAAAAGAATAGTCACAATAATCAAGTAAAACAAAAGCAAAATATAAGAGAATCCTTGCCCAACAAGAACACTGTTTATCTTATTACTTAATAATAATTATGTACATGTAAGACCAATTTCACTACTCTTCAGACTGCCCCCAATTAAGAATAACTTTTCATGTCTTATGTTTTCACTCATTCAAGTCAGCTTTCTTGAGGCTGGAAAGTGTTCCGGGGTTCAGGTGAATATTAGAGTACTGCAGTGCTGGAGTATTTTTGCCACTGGGCACCCTTTACTCATCTGAGAATAAAACTGGAATTCCTCCTGGTTTTGAAGGACAATGATACTATAAGAATCTCTTATAATTTTATTTTCACTTTTTAAATTGCCTTTCCCTTAAACTCACCAAGTTTGACTTTCCAGAATAGATTCTCTTAGCTACTTAAGTCAAAGAGACAGCGATTCCTGGGTCTAAAATACCCTGAAAGCAAAATTAACTTTTAGTCTGCCCGAGTAATCATTATTTTGAATAGTAATCTAATGGTCTTAAAATTAATAGATTTGTCTAAGGAAATGGCTCCTGAATGCATCAAATAGGTCCACATGATATTTCTATTTAATTAACTAGTTCAAAGGTCATACAAATTACATTGTAGAAAATAATGCCAAATTTGTATAGCCAACATATTTTTTTGTTTTCTTTTTCAAGCAAACCTTATACATGATACTTTAAAATCCTACTATCATAATATAGAGGCAACAACAAAATATAATGTAATACATAGTGTAAAACATAGTAAATGTAATAATTTATTAAAGTTGGAAATATACTATCATAATAGTACAGGCTTTAGTACAACTAAATATTTAGTACAACTAAATAAATAAGATAATTCATTCAATTTCCCAAGATTGCCTTTTATCATGGATATAACTTCCATTTGAAAAAAGTATCTATTCTATTATAATTTCATATATTATTTAGTAAAATTATATCTAGAATAAAGTGTACAAACTCATGTTACAATAAAAGTGTCACGGTTGATTTTTGTACTTTAGCAAAAGTTTAATACTGTCATTAAATTTAGAAAGAAGTGTCCATTTTTAATTAAACTATAATCAAGATTCACAAAGGAACTCATAAATAACTTACTAGGAAAGGTGCTATTGAGACTTTTTGAACAGGTGTTTTATTTGATTACACACATTAGATAGGTCAAAAATGTCCTAAGCTTCTTTATCAGTCCTGAAAATTCACAACATGTTGACTGTAAAATTTTAAAGCCAAATATGACGGTCATGCCTCTTATTTGAAATTAGTCTGTTCCCTAAAATAAAACACATTCCTCATCTTTCAGACTCACTTTGGTACAGTTTTTTCCACTAGTTTTGAACAATATCTATCTGTACTGTTTCTTGGAATCAACGTGGCACAGCTAGGGGTCAGTTTTAATCCTGTTCATTCCATATTAATAGCCAAAACTTAAAAGTCTCAGTTGAATTTCCTCCCATATTTAATAGCAATTAGTGACAGGTCTAGGAGGATGCTTCAAAGAGCATTTACTGCTCTTCCAGAGGACCACAGTTTTGTTAACAACACCCACCTGGCAGTTCACAATGACTTCTAACTCAGCCACAAAGAATGAGTAGCTCTCATTAGGTATCCATGGTCACCTGCACGTACATACACACACACACACACACACACACACACACACACACACACACACACAGCATTTCCAACCTTGCAATCATTTCCTTGATTCTTCCTTGGTGCTCTTTGAGCCTTGGAATTAAAGAAAATGATTCTGATTCACATTCAGTTCTTCAGTAGTCCCAAGTTTTTTATTCTGTGCTTCTTGACCAGTTGTGAGTCTCTGTTAACCTCTATTTACAGGGAAAAAAAATGAAGCATCTCTAATGAGATATGAAAAATGCTCTGATCCATGAATATAATAATAAGTCATTAGAAGTTGATTTAATTTTGAAAGCATTTCATAGTCGAAAAAGGGGACATTTTCAACACATGAAAGGAATCACATACAATTGAATTTCCAAGACAGAAAATGTGAAAACATACAGAGTCTCTGTTAACGATCTTATCAATTCTACCTCCACACCAGGTTTATGGACTACACTCTCTTTCTACATGGAGTAAATCACCGTATAATTAACTCCATTTGATCTCTGTGACAAGGCTTTATAACATGTATTTCCGTAATGCTCACTTTACTGATGAGCACACTGAGGCAAAAACATTGATTCATTCACTCATGCATATCTGCCCCTGCACCATTGCTTCCCATATCAATTAGCTAATTCTGGAGCCTTTGATCCTTCCAATTATAGCTGATAATAACTTTTGTTTGAGGACTCATTTTGTGCCAAATATCATTTTATCTCATCCTTCTATTTTATGCATTTCTTATATTCTTCCCACAAAATATGTATTATTATTTTTATTTGTCTTGATAGGAAGCCTACTTTAGCAAAATGGAGTCACCTGACAGTGTTAATTCAAGTACCCTATACAGTGGCTCTGATGAAAATCCAGGACTGTAGAACTCTCATTTCTAGAGGATTATTATGATAACAAGGTTTATCACATGGCCTAATCTAATTTTAGTTATTTTTTTGTACATCTGTGTTTCAGTGTCTTTCCAACTAACAGTCCTGGGTTGCTCTGGGTTCTTTGCATAGACCTTCACTCTTCACCCTTTATTTCCATGACTGAATTTGAGTACCATTCCACAGAAAAAGATAAATAATAGGTACTATCCAAAAAAAAAAAAAAAAGAAATAAAAACAAAGACAAGGCAGGCAGTGGTGGTGCACGCCTTTAATCCCAGCCCTAGGGAGGCAGAGGCAGGCTGATCTCTGTGAGTTCAAGGCCAGCCTGGTCTACAAGAGCTAGTTCCAGGACAGGAACCAAAAAGCTACTGAGAAACCCTGTCTCGAAAATCACAAAAAAAAAAAAAATAAAAAAAAAATAAAACAAAATAAATAAATACAATTTTAAAAACCAAAAAATAGAGCTTTACTTTCAAGACAAAGATACGGACTCTAGTACTATTGTTCAATACTGTTGCTTAACTATATTGATATGCCAAAAAACTGCTGCTTAAATAGTTATGTTTATACACTAACAAATGCTGTTTTCATTTTTAGTGAGAGAAGTCTGATTTTCAGTGATCCATGATGAATGCAGAGGCTCATCATTGCTCAAGATAATCTGAATAAACTATGGAAAGGATGCACTCCAAACCTACATCTAAGTATACATCCCTAAGGCTCAAGGAACGTTTGGAAAAGAGGGATCAGGAAGAATGTAAGAACAATAGAAGAGTGCGAATGGCTGTGACATGTTATACTCAGGACATTGACACTGTCGTCACAAACATGCTCTCTTTCCTTACACCAGGCCTGCATAAGGTTTGGCCTATCGTTATCTAATCATGGGTTGAGATGTACTAATGGAGCCCTAACTCTCCTCTATAAAGAGTTGGCTAATAAAGAATTCACAGTCATTGTTTTAATTCTTACAGTAAATGATTATTTTACCCATGACCACACGGAACGTCTTGATTAAAAGTGCATCATAAAAACAAACAAAACCCTGAGAGATAAAAGAGATGCCGCGAGGGGTGCACCCATACACTGAGACAATGGGGATGTTCTATCAGGAACTCACCAAGGCCAGCTGGCCTGGGTCTGAAAAAGCTTGGGTCAAAACTGGTCTCGCTGAACATAGCGGACAAGGAGGACTACTGAGACCTCAAGAACAATGGCAACGGGTTTTTGATTCTACTGGACCTATTGGTTTCGTGGGAGCCTAGGCAGTTTCGTGGATGCTCACCTTACTAGACCTGGATGGAGGTGGGTAGTCCTTGGACTTCCCACAGGGCAGAGAACCCTGATTGCTTTTTGGGCTGACGAGGGAGGGGGACTTGATTGGGGGAGGGGGAGGGAAATGGGAGGCGGCGGTGGGGAAGAGACAGAAATCTTTAATAAATAAATAAATTAATTAAAAAAAGAAAAGAAAAGAAAAAGAAAAAAAGAGAGATCTATGGCAAAAAGAAAGAAGTCATAGAGATTCGAGTGTAACAGAACAATGGTCATCTACAAAATTGTCATGTCACAGTGTGGGGGTGCACACCTCGCAGTCCTGAGTTCCTTGCCCATGCTCTCTCTCCTTCTGCTCCTGATTTGGACCTTGGGGTTTCAGTCCGGTGCTCCACTGTGGGTCTCTATCTCTGTCTCCTTTCATCGCCTAATGAACGTTAATATCCAGGAGGATGACTATATGTTTTTCTTTGGGTTCACCTTCTTATTTAGCTTCCCTAGGATCACGAATTATAGGCTCAATGTCCTTTATTTATTTTTAGAAACCAATTATGAGTGAGTACATCCCATGTTCCTCCTTTTGGGTCTGGCTTACCTCACTGACTGCGAGGGGTACATCTACACACTGAGACAATGTGTTCTTTCGGGAACTCACCAAGGCCAGCTGGACTGGGTCTGAAAAAGCATGGGATAAAACCGGACTCGCTGAACATAGCGGACAATGAGGACTACTGAGAAGTCAAGAAGAATAGCACTGGGTTTTGATCTTAATGCACGTACTGGCTTTGTGGAAGCCTAGGCTGTTTGGATGCTCACCTTCCTAGACCTGGATGGAGGGGGGGAGGACCTTGGACTCCCCACAGGGCAGGGAACCCTGACTGCTTTTCAGGCTGCTGAGAAAGGGGAGTTGATTGGGGGAGGGGGAGGGACATGGGAGGCGGTGGAGGGGAGGAGACAGAAATCTTTAATAAATAAATAAATAAATTAATTAAATAATAAAAAATTGTCATGTCAAAGAATAATTTGAATCCATAAAAATAAGAGTGATACTCAGAATTCATAGCTGATACTGATATATTGATAACCCTCCAATTTATTATTTTTTTTCTTGTCTACAACTCACCTTGTATCTGATCTCTCATTTTAACACTTCTTGTTCAGTATGGTGACGGGAGCTTTATCCCAGTGATGAGAATATGATGGGATAATCATAAGTTTAAAGCCAGCAAGTTTTATGTAGCAAACCTACTTTAAAATAATTTAAAAAAAAAATCAAAGGAACAAACATCAATTCTCCAACCCAAACAACCAAACCTTAAATCATCAAATTAACCTCAAACCAGAAATTGAAATGAAAAAATAAAAAGAGAACCAGACATTCTACCTTTCTTGTTGTTCCTCTGTTTAAGATACTATTTTCCCTTGAATGTTAGCGGCAGCATTGCATTTATCTTCTCTCCTGACCCGTTGTCCACTGAAGCTCTGAATCTCTTTGATTGTATCTCTTATTCATCATTTTACCTTTAAGATGCAGCTCACATAGACTTTAGGGAACAAGACAGGTAAAGCTAGAAACCCTATTTTTCCTGCTAGATTCACATTTGCTATTTCCTGTGCCAGATCTATGTGTGAGAAAAATCTTCACTACAACACAGATGGATGCTAAAACTTAGAACATGCCTAAATATTTTAATGTAAGAGTTTAACAAAGTAGATTATGCAATAGAAATCCCAAGTAGAAAAATATACAGCCAACTTTAAAAGCAGGATCTAAGGACATCAGGAGTAGATTATGGTGGGTATAATTTTTAGGGAAAAAAATTATAAAAGAGTAAATAAATTGACGTAAATTATTTGCCTGACATATATTTCACAAGTTTTGATATTGTGACTCTCTGGCTAGAAATAACATAATCAAAGCTTGCTTCCTTGAAAAATAAAAAGTGCATTAATATATTTTATTAAGCAAAATGTAACTTAGCAATAAAAGAGGCTTTAGGTCAGGACATAATGGTCAAATAGTGAAATATTAAATGTTCTAATATTCAAATTACAATATATAAAGTGATATATAAGAGTTTGTTAGCCAATTGCACAGTGAGGTGTGCCTCTCTTTTGACAAGAGTCCTATAAAGCTATTAGAAACAGTAGTGTACTCAGTTCTCAGTGAGTCTGCTGGACAGATGAGAAAGCTGTACTTGAACATCTTGACTAAGCTCCTTGGAATTTCTTTAACTAGTGTTATTTGAAATCGGGTTATAAACAGATGGCCCTTAACAGTGGAGACTAGAAAGCATGTCGAAAGTCCAGGGTGTGCATTTCCTTCACTAATCCAGTTAATATTACTTAGGTTGCTGGTAGTAATTTACAGTATTCCACCACCCTATTGATCAGAGAAACTACTCAGTTAAGTACCTGCATACTGATTAATTACTCTAATTTAAATAATTGATATTCACATTTAAATTTTAGAACTCAAATTTTAAATGAAAAACAAAGCTTCAATTTCACCTTACAATTTTAAAGTCTCTAGGAAAGTAAGTTTGCATCTGTTTTTTTATTCAAGTATTTTCTATGTTGCATTGGCATGTACTGCTATAGGGAATACTAATTCTGAACCCAGCAACATTTAGATTCTCTATGGAGCCTGGCTTCTGGACACGTGTGAGGGAATGTCGGAACTAGGTGAACTTCTCCCATACCCACCCAGAGCTTGGTATGTTCCATTTCATGGGCCGGCATTATGAGCTGAGAGAAAAATGAGGAAGCTAGTATTATTCAGCAATTTCCACTTCCCGACTCTGGAAACATGGGCACCCTTACCCTCAAGATCCTGCTCTAAGGACTTTCCTACCATAACAGGCTAACACTTTGACTGTGAGCTTTAATGAACTCTTTCTCATTAAGTTGCTTTTCTCAGTAGAATTTATCACAATAATAGAAAAATGAACCAATTCCTTTACCTCCTTCATTGTAAACAGAAGATGGAAAATATTCACTGATCTTTTATGCTTAATTTTTAGTCAAAATTAACTCATTTAGGTTTTATTTTATATTATGGAATTTCATATTTTTTAGAAAGCTTATATGTTTCTGTACTGCGTGTATAACTTGAGATTATAGACAATTTGTACCACTTTTCAATTTTCTTTTCTGTTGTGTTAGGTTTTGCTTTTGTTTATTTATTTTATATTCCAACCACAGTTTTTCCTCCTTACTCTCATCCCATTCTCTTCCTCAACCTCCATTCTATGCGATACCCCATTCACTCCTCTTCCAACTCCATTCAGAAGTGGTAAAGCCTCCCATAAGAATCAACAAAGCATGGTATATCAAATTGAGGCAGGACCAAGCTCTCCCCCACTTACTTCAAGGCTGTGTAATGCATCC
This sequence comes from Alexandromys fortis, assembly GCF_014885135.2. NCBI lineage: Eukaryota > Metazoa > Chordata > Mammalia > Rodentia > Cricetidae > Alexandromys > Alexandromys fortis. The sequence continues at coordinate 2,808,782 of NW_026067938.1, read as the reverse complement.
CAGGAGGGGGAATAGGTTTCAAAGAGCCAGCTCATGTAAGAGGGAAAGGACTCAAACACATCTTAAACCTCTCAGAATGGTTAATATCAAAAACACTAATGACAGTTGTTGCTGGCAAGGATGTGGAGTAAGGAAAACACTCCTCCTCTGCTGGTAGGAGTTCAAACTTGTACAGCCACTTTGAAAATCGGTATGGCAGTTTCTCAGAAAATTGGGAATTAGCCTACCACAAGACCCAGTGATACTGCTCTTGGATATACCCGAAGGATGTTTGTTCATACCCCAAAGACACTTGCTCAACTATGTTCATCCCAGAATTATTCACAATTGCGAGAACTTGGAAACAAGTTAGATGTCCCTCAACCAAAGACAGATAAAGAAAATGTGATACATCTACACAATAGACTATTACTCACTGGAAAAAGAAATGACATCATGAAATTTGCAGTCAAATATATAGAACTAGTAAAAAAAAAAAAACATCTTGTGTGAGATAACCCAGACCCAGAAAGTCAAACACAGTATATTTTAGTTTTGATAGAGAAAACAATATACTTTCTTTTTCATTAACTGAAATTGCCCTTAATCAATATCCTTAGAATAGAATATTCTTAAATAAAGAATAACAAGATTATTTTCTTTAAAGAAAAGACACTACCTTTTAGCCTGTTAGCAAAATAACAATATGTGCTTATTGTTGAAATACTCAGCTAATAATAATGAAGTACTCATAAAAATAGATTGCCCCTTTAGTGACAGATCAAAGCTTAGAATGAAAAACTGTTATGGAAAATTACGCTAATGTAATATACTGATGATCTATTTATAGTTCATAGTCACTATTTTCTGCTCAATTTATTTTACTTTCACTTGTTTAAAGAAATGTATTCGATTCTCATAAATTTTCATCTCCCATTAAATAAACACATTTTTACAACTTGTTTGTTATTTCACTTTGTAGACCGTAATTTGCACATACCACATACATTACCATTTTAATCTTTTTAGGTAGATATATAACAGTAAATATATATATATATATAAATCTATACATATAAAATTATTCATATATACATGAATACCAAAGGTCATTTACAATGTGTCATAAACATCCATATATTTGAAATAAATATATGCACTGTGGTATAACTTACAACTGAAAGATGATTTTATTGTCAAATTACGTCTTACATTGGATAGAATACGCACTTGAATCTAAATTTCTTCAGCCAATGGTGTACTTTGTTAAGATAAGGCAAAGAAAGAATAATCCAGCTTTGATTGTACCTTTAAACTCAGTTTGTGACCTTATATTCCCACAACATTTTCTACAAAATGCTCCTAGCATGATTCAGTTGCGGTTCAGCATCCAATTTTCCATTTGCAGATGAGAAAATATTTTCAGGTGACAGTAACATCATCTACTAAAGGACAAAACCAATGTCTTAAATTCATTTTATGATCCAACTGCATCCTTTATGTCCAATAGCTATGGGTCTGAGATGAAAGATCGTGCAGACCATTAAGTTCCATGTATTTTCCCTGAATCAGCACAAATTCTCCAGCACAGGTGTTTCTGTAATTATGATACATTGGGAACACTCTCCGTGTTCAATGGCCCTCAGACTCGCACTTCCACCTCATCAGTCACATGTCAGCCGAACTCCACCCTGTGCCCCGAATCGCTGGTGTCATTAAGAAGCTGCAAACTTCAGAGGGCAGATTTGTAGCTGTGATGTATAATACAGCACATGTCATGAAAAATGTATGAGGGTGAGATTTTTTTCCTAATACTTTCTCTGTAGCAATCTGCTAGAACCATACCCATTCAGACATGTTTATTATAAAGATTTAAAAAAAAAACACACTTTCATTGCTCCTTGCAATGGGTTGTTCCCTTGTTATTTCATAAAGACTCCATTGATATTCTTTCCGCAACAAAGTGCTATAACCCCAGGAACACAGCTGCTCCTTGCCAGTGAAATCTATATTTTCAATCATGATAGCTTCACCTTGATAGAACTGTAGTCTTTAGCATTCTTCTTGATTTGCTAACTCAAACCAAGTAGCTTATAATTTACTTGAGAATAAATCAAGAGGGTTAGCAGAGTTGTGAAGCATGGATTATCAGATAACTCTTGAAAACTATGTAAGTGAAGTATATGATGATATTTTGAGTTAGTGGAATTCAGAATGAAATAAAAAATATGAAATATTTAGCATGCCTGTTATTTTCTCTAAACTACATGAGTTCTTAGTGAATATCTTATTCTAATTTGCTTTTTATTTATTTTTTTTATTGAGAATAAGAAAAAAAAAGTTTCTGCCTCCTCCCAGCCTCCCATTTCCCTCCCCCTCCCCCTACTCTTCTCCCCCTCCCCCCACTCCTCTCCCCCTCCCTCTCTAATCCAAAGAGCAGTCATGGTTCCCTGCCCTGTGGAAAGTCCAAGGTCCTCTCCCCTCCGTCCATGTCTAGGAAGGTGAACATCCAAACTGGCTAGGCTCCCACCAAGCCTGAACATGAAGTAGGATCATAACCCCTTGCCATTGTCCTTGGCTTCTCATCAGTCCTCATTGTTCGCCATGATCAGAGAGTCCGGTTTTATCCCATGCTTTTTCAGTCACAGTCCAGCTGGCCTTGATGAGCTCCCAATAGATCAGCCCCCACTGTCTCAGTTGGTGTCTAATTTGCTTTTTAATTATTACTTTTTATTTTATGTTTTCATAAACTTAGTACTTTGGTCTCTTTGGGGAAAACATTATTTACATATTTTCACTTGTAAATCATACACTTAATTTAATTCATTCCTTTATCCCACTTTTGTTTCCTTCCATCCTTTATTTATTTACGAACTACCTATTTCATCCCAATGAGTCAGGCATATTTCCCACTGATTACCAATAGAATGCTCTCCCAGACTTTATAGCTCTGTTGCTTACATATTTATTGCGGGCATTTAAAATTAGTAACTAGATTCAAACATAGTTTTATCTCTTGAAAAAGATATAAATGTAGATGCACATTCTGTATAACTCTAATAACATAACAACACATCTTTGTTATCAATAAGCATATCCATTCAGACAGTATGAAATAAAAACTTCAAGTTATATACAATTGTCAGTAAATGATATGGTAAAAAGTAATATGTAAAGTTTAAGATCATTTATTTTTACTTGCATTTTTCTTTTCTTGGAAGGAAGGCACAGATAGTGATGGTAAATTTGATAATGAAAATATTCCGTAAGAAACACATACAGAAATATATACGTGCTTCACTTAGAAACTAATTCACATGTGCTCCTATGAACTGCAACATGCTGAAACAGGAGCTCTGCATCGTGTTCTAAAAAACTCTTCCTCTAGTTCAGAGGAATTTTCCCTAAGTAACACAGCAGGGGCCACTGTCAGGGTCTGGGAATAGAAAGGAAAGAAGAAAGAATGACAGTAAAGAAAAAAAAAAAAAAACTAAAATCTACTGTTTTTGAACATTATGGCAGAAGAGTTTTTCTCCATAGGCTCTGAGTTTGAAACCCACTCCACATGGTGTCTCATATGGTCTATGGTTCCAAATCCAAGGGGCCAATGTTCACCTCCCATACACAGTACCATACAGTCATGTTTTGCATAGACATATATGTAGGCAGCACATCCACATATGCAAATAATAAAAGAAACCCTGGATTTTAGATGAAGTATTTCGACAGCTGTACGCCAACAGAAGTCACGTGTCACATATATAATGGCTTTAATAAAAGAAGATTGCTGCCTGTGGTGACAGCATTGGGACTTGTTGTAAGAGTTCTATCAGAAGGACTGCCTTATCAGAACATTGACTAGTGCTTCCAACCTTCGGCTTGATAAAGATGAAGAATGATCATCATGTACCCGAGTCCAACAAACAAACAAGCAACCAAAAATCATGCCTCTAACCAACTGTTCAATGTCACCATTACTTTTAATAGTACTATGGCATGAAGATAGTTAAGAATTTGGGAGTTCATGTTTTCTTTTTTACTGTTAGAGATTGACTCGTAACTGTTATGTCCTGTTATGAACTACTTCTCAAACTCATCTCCTTATGTAACTCAGTCTATTGACTCTTCCAAAGAAATCTTTGAGGTAGAGATTATAATCTCCGTTACACATGCCAGAAACATGACATGTTAATTTTCTCCTACCACGTAATTGTTCACTTTTGGCAAGCTTGTGAAAAGTACATACATGACTATTACACCTCAAACGTGAATATTTTTATTATATTTTATCATTAGATCTTGTACAAACACCTCATTTTTGACTATGGATTTATTGTTTAAATGATTGGAAGTTAACAATAGAAAGTGAAAGTGCTTTTGTTATTTTTGGACCTGTGTTTAACTTCATTCCTAAGGTCATTTTATCAATTTTACATTTTTCTTTTTCTAAATTAAGATCTCTTTAAAATATAGTATAATATAATATAAAGCTTATTAGATTGTATAATACCTTGTTTTCTCTTTATTTACTTATGATGTATACAAACAGATTTACATTACCAGAAAAAGAAAAACTGCATTATAGAAAATTAGAATGTGGCCATAGCAAACTGTAAGTAGCCTTTTATATTGTCTAGAGGAATTTCAATTTCCCTTATCAATCATCAGCTAAGTATATGGATTTTAGTTAGATTCATATGTTTGCTAATACATCGAGTTAGTTTCTTTCTCCAGCTCAGAATCTGATCATTCTTTTTAGTGGTGTGTAGGGAAGAGGGGAGGAAGTGTTGGGAATCAAACTCAGAACATCACACAGGACGGGCAATTGCTCCACTACTAATCTATATGCTCCAAGTGGTAGCAACAAATACCTGTAAGACTTAAAGAGTATGGGAACGTATAAAGACCAGTGTAACTGCGTCTTGAATACTTACAAATGAGGCTCATAATGGATTTTAAGTAGTAAACATTGTGATGCTACTTAAAGATACAGAACATGTATCAAAGATAAAACTTGGTCTTTGTGTCTTCCTGAACAAGTTATAAAACCATATGAAGTAATAGATTTTAATAAATTTTCTTCATTTTTTTTAAAAAGAAAAATCCAGTTTCTCTTTTTCCTGGATGCATGCTTTTGGTCAAGGGTTTTATAAATCCTATACTTCAAATTCATTACGAAAATCCTAGAGCAACAGCTCATCATCGAGCTGCGAAGATTGACATGTGATGCTCCATACCACTGGCCTGGCGAATAGATATGCTTACTGAGTTTCCTCTGTTGTCTGTAACCATGGTGACTACTGTGATTATGAAGATGAACCTCAGCTGAATTCTGCTTCTGAAAATACACAATTCTAAACCTGTTGTCACTCTCCTAACTGACTTTAAATTTCTGAGACATAGAAGAGGAACATAACATTTAAAATCCCTTTACTATTACTTTGTGAGTAAGTATGTATATGATACTTGTGTATGTGTTTGAGCACAGGCATGCCATGTTACACGCCTGGTCAGACAACTTGCAAGAGCTAATCTTCTACTTTCATAATGGATGCAAAGACAGAAGTTATGTTATCTTATCTGGAAAACAAACACTTATACCTTCTGGAATATCTCACTAGTCAGCACAATACTTTAAATAAAGGACCTAACCAAAATATTGATATGTTTTCGAACAGTTAATTGTCAATATTTTATTGTTGAGGGAATTTATGTAAATGACATACTCAGTATGTACTGTTTGGCTGACTATATTGGATTTACTAGAATTGTACTGATTAATCCTCTCAACTTGAAAATGCAATTTATGAAAAATGAGTATTCAAAATGATTATTGTGTTAATAATGCAAATATGGATAGCTTGTTGATTTTCAGCTAAAGTTTATAATCTCAAATACATGGAGTTTTGATCTATTTAAATGAAATTCGCTAATCCACATTTAGAGTAGGACTCTAATATGATTCACTTGGATTGAAATAATTTATTTGCCATTAGTCTTTGTCAGTTTTTTTTTCTCATCTACTGTGAGGATTCATGCTCCTTTTTCAATTTATCTTCACTTTTCAAAATTGTTAAATGTGTCAAGTTATTTCAATAATAATTTTTGTTTTCTATTTTTACTTAAATAAATAAGTTAGCATTTTAAATACAACAATAAAAAATAAGTTTTTTTCTTGACATCCCATTTTTTAAATATAGATTTTACAAAATGTTTGTTAACCCAGCAATTACAGGAGAGTCTTCTAAGTTAGACTTACATGAATCCAATTCTTTATGATGCTAGAATGTGTCTGAATTATATTGTTCTGTTATTTGAAAGGGGGCTAGTAAAAAGATGACTCTGAGAAATAAAACCATGTTTTTAGCAAATGCAAATATAAGACAATTATTTTAATGAGGATGTAGTAAATGAATAATTTTCTTTGTATGAAACATTGATTTTTAGAAGTATGTTGACCTAAATAATCTTACCAGGAAAAGCCACCATAACTTAATTTCTTGTTACTGGAATTTTGCTGACGGAATTGGTCATTTACTACAAAATGGCTAAGCAGTCCCACAACTCAGCACAGGATAGTGTAGAAAAGAAGGCCTAGATATCAAGCTCCATGATATGACTTTCAAGAGCAAACTACTGTGTTTTTGATACAGTCTTAGAAGTGAAAACCACATGTAATAATGATGTATCTGAATATGATAACTTAATTTTCTGGATTGCCAGTACAGAGGGATTATAATCGGCAAACAACATGCGAAGGTATAATGAATTTTGCTTACCACTATTACTGATTGAAAACATATTATTAGTTTTGTTTTTACTCTCAGGCCAAAGGTATCATTCATTAACTTTCTGATATCATAAATAGAAAATAAAGCTTCAGAACATTATATAATTTTGTTAAATAACAGAAATAAGTACTTTTACATGCTGAGACTTGAGGTGTAAAATACACCATATAGTCATACAAACAAAATATTTATTTATAACAAACCAGGTGATAATAAAGTATCTTCTTGCAATATAGTAAGGTTAAAAATTTCTAAGACATTTTATATAAAGTCTAAGATCATTACAGTTCTAAAAATATCATAACATAGTTTCCTTGTCATTAACTAAACCTTATTGAGTTTCATTAGACAGATAATAGACGTATAGGTGATTGATTTTGTATGTATATATATATAAATATATGTGTGTGTATATTTGTATATGTGTATGCACAAGTATGTAATTCATAGATATATAGATAGCGTATCATTTCCAAATGGCAAATGGAAATGTCTTTAAAAATTATAGAAAAAAATTTAGTTTTGCATAACATTTAAAATACCAGTTTCTGTAAAGTGTTATATTACTCATGTACTAATGTCTACAATATGAGGATGATGGTCTAAGGTTCTTTTGTAATGTGTCTACAAGTTATTATTAATTAGGGTATGTCTCAGTTAATTCAAAAATAATAAATATTACATTGTGTTTAGAATCCTCTTACTTTTTATATATTCACTATTCTTTGATGTACCCTTATAGCCAAAAAACTTTGGTACAAAATCAGAAATTTATATTTAATACGTTTGCATGTAATTGACACAGAGCAAGAAATTTATTCCTATATAAAATAATACACATCTCTGCAATTTACATTTTCACTTATGCCAAAAAAGTAACAAAACACCTGCTAAGGTTTTGTGCTATGATTTTGTTTTAAATTCCTTTAACAATATCTGGAGAAGGTAACTATTAACATGTGGTGTTTAAATGAATGATTTACTCAAATAAATATTAGCTGTTCACATTGTTTTTCTAGAAATGAATACTGCAACATTAGCAATACATAATGTAAACAACTACATACATTTTATGTGATTTAAAAATGCTGCTTTACTTTTTAAGCATCTGATTTTAAAATGAAGTAATGTAGAAGTTAAACACCATAACTGAACAGGGTAACCAAAGACATAGTAAGTTACAAGTTCTAATTTTTCTACACAGGTGTGAAAATATGATTGCTAAATATCTATTTACACTTCAGAGGCAATAAGGTGATTAAAATTTTGAGTAAAAATTTTTATTGAATAATAAAATATGTTTCTATTCCTAGGACATCTGTATAAAATCTGCTATCATAACATAACCAAAATGAGTATATACTCATGCTTCAATAGGTCAAAATTCCTGAATGGACCAATATAATAAATGGAGAAAATTTTCCTCAGGAACTAATCAGCAGGAAGGAAATTAGCAGTTGTTAATTAACCTGAGAAGGTGTGGTTCATGTAGGAACTCACATTTTACAAGGATAATGCATATTTCAAGTCTGTAAGAATGGTTATGCAACAGAAGGTAATAATGTGATCGCAATTATCAAGGGGGGGAAATAATATATATATAGAATTTAAGCATATCTTTAAAAACATTAAATTTTCATTTCAGTAGATTGTTAATGTATAGGGAGATAAGTAGTATATAACAATATGCTACATACTTTGAGTTAACATATTAGAAGAAGAGATAACTGAAGTTTTAAATTTCAGTAAAATGTGTCAAGAAAAATTGAAACTGTTTTTGCCTCTCCTTGCTTTAGAGATTACAACAGAGTGTGAGTCATTTTTATGCTTAACAAATTGCCATAGCATTTTCTAAGCATGGATCAACTTCAAATATCTCATCCTTTGCCCTCTCAATGTCATAGAATATTTTGGAGTATTCTTTTAAAGGGAAGGCTTTTTCAACGTCACTTCCTCTGGGACGTCTTCATCTTTTTTGATAACCATTTTCTCCATTTATGTTGGTCTTTGCCTCACCGAGTTCCTCCGGCTACATATTCATCGCATCTTAAGTGGCAGCAATGCCCAGCTTCTGGGGTCAGCTGTTTCTGGCGTAGCTCTGCACAGGTTCAATTAGAATTTTAGTGCCAGAATTTATTCCTGTCACTCCACTTCCTTTCTATTTTTGCTGATCTGTTTTATTCCATGATTATCAACTGTCTTAAAATGTATTCAAGACAGTGAGGGAATACACAGCCACAAACCTTGTTTGCATATTACTTGAAAAACAGACTTTGTTTACCAACCACATTCAAAGGTTGAAATACAGAACATTATTACTTGATAGATTTTATTATTATTTATTCCTTATGGTATTAGATTAAAACCAGTGTCTCTTACATGCTGAACAAACAGTCTAGCCTTGATTCCTATCTAACTACTCTTCACTGAACAGGGTGACCAAAGACATAGTAAGTTACAAGTTCTAATTTTTCTACACAGGTGTGAAAATATGATTGCTAAATATCTATTTACACTTCAGAGGCAATAAGGTGATTAAAATTTTGAGTAAAAATTTTTATTGAATAATAAAATATGTTTCTATTCCTAGGACATCTGTATAAAATCTGCTATCATAACATAACCAAAATGAGTATATACTCATGCTTCAATAGGTCAAAATTCCTGAATGGACCAATATGCTTATCTGTTATTGGTTAATGATGTGAGGAATATTAGCTGAATATAAATAATGACAGTGGAGAATCTGATTATAATTTACTAGGTTATTTTATCTGAAGTTCAGTAAGTTTTAACCATGCATGGTTAAGACCAACTGACATTTGGTTTAATATATGATGGAAACAGGGTTTTTTTTTTGATAATTTATATCATAGTATTTTCTTATTCATCTGTTTCTAGCATTTCTTGAACATTTCCATAAATTTTAAAGACTACCTTTAATATATATATGTAAGTATCGATAACAATTTTGAGTCTTTAAATATTTTTCCTATCTTCATTCAAATATTAGTGTTCTTAGCCAGACAGAAATTTTTGAGTTTCATAAGTCTAGCCTTGATTCCTATTTAACCATTTTTCAATATTGGTGTCCCTATAAGTTCAAACCAGTTCCTTAATTTCTCTTTTATAAGGTTCAGCCATCCAGGTCTTACATTGAAATTCTTTTATTTCGAGATGTTTTTACCAATCTTGAGCCTTTTGTATTTACTTAGGATATTTTTTCTTTTATGAAAATAGACTCTTTCATACACTATATTCCAGTTTCAGTTTTCTCTATCATCCCCCATGCCACCTCGTCTCCCATCTAGACACACCCCCCATTCAATCTTTCCTATTCGAAAACAGATATTTTAAAGATTTTTTTCAATATATGTGAAGAATTACTTTGGACTTTTGATGGGAACTGCAGTGAAACTGGAGATTACTTTCGGCATGATGGTCATTTTCACAATATTAATCCTTCCAAACCTGGATCACGGAAGAATAAGTAACTTCTTCAATTCCTTTCTTTTCTTCATTGGTTAGATTTTTCCAAGATATTTTAAACTTTATTTAGGCTACTGCCAGTTTTAATACTTTTTTGATATCTTTCTCAGCATGTGTGTCATTTGCATATAGGAAAGATACTATTTTCATATATTAATTGTATATCCTTACACTATGCTGAATGTATTTATCAATTCTGTGTGTGTGTGTGTGTGTGTGTGTGTGTGTGTGTGTGTGTTTTGAAGGGTGTTCTGGATAATTTTATGTAAACTTGAAACAAGCTAGATTCTTCAAAAGGGGGAAATTTAACACACTGAGAAAAAATATTTCTGTATGATCAGGCCTTAGGCAAACTTGTAAGGCATTTTCTTAATTAGTAATTGATAAAAAATAGACTATCCTATTGTGGAAGGTGAAAGCCTTTGACTGGTAGTCCTGGCTTCTATACAAAAGCAGGTTGAACAAGTCACATAAACAAGTAGTGGACAAAACCCCTTCATGGTCTCTGTATTAGGCACCTCAAGGCTCTTGCCCTCTTTGAGACCCTGTGCTAATTTCTTTTATTAATGAAAAAGCCAAAAAAAAAAGCCATTTATTACCCCCAATAGCATCAAAGCAATAGAATGTCTGACTAAACTTACTGAATCATAATATATAATCCTTTTTATGTAATCTTAAATTCTGTTTCCTAGTCTTGAGAATTTTTATATCTATGCTAATCAGAGAGATTAACCTATAATTTTTCTTTTCTCTCTTACTGTGTGTGTGTTTTCTAGATTTGCTTTGGGGGGAATTATTCTTCTTTGAATGTTAGGTAGAATTCTATGCTTAAATTTCACCTCCCTTTAATGTGGAATGTGTTACATTTCAACTTCTATCTCATTTATATTATGTATTTCTTAAATTAGTGGCTTTATTATGATTTAAATTTGGTAGATTTTATATTAATCTAGCTTTTTATCTCTCACTTACCTCTATATGTATATCTCTGACTCTAGCTCTCCTCTCTCACTCACTCTCTCACTTTTGTTTAGTAGAACTAGCTTCATCAAGCTTGTTAATCATTTAAAAGAGTCAACACTTTACCTCACTGAGTTCATATATAAAATTTCTATTTCATAATTTCAAACATGGTTTTAATTATTTTAAATTTTCCACTCTTTTTGGGTATGAATTTTTGTTATTTTTCAAGACCTACAAGATCATAATAATTTATTAATTTTAGATCTTTCATATTGTTTCATATGGATAAAAGAGTGCTTTCAGTCACATCTTATGACTGTCTTTATTGTATCCAGCAGACCCTGATTTGTTGTTTTTATTTTTTCAATTCTAGTCATTTATTTGCATTTATTTGTTATGGAATTCTAGAGTATATTTGTTTAGTGTTAGTCCACATGCCCTTTTATTTGTAAATATGAGTTATTGAAATCCCCTTATAATCGCTGGGTTGGTGCTGAATCTGTGGTTTTAAATGTTAATGTCTCTTTGTAGTATATAAACACACAGATTTGTGTTTTTTTATGGACATGATTTTAACATTTTCCCCTTTGGATGGTCATATGATTTCTTTTCTTTGTTTGCTGTCAAATTTGGATTGAGGGCCGAATTTGAATTTTTAGATCAATGGAAAAGAGATGGGGAGTTCATACAGAGCAAATGAATATCAGATATAATACTGATATTCCATGGAGGAGAATGTCACATGGAAACTCATTACTTGGTCTGCAAACAATCCAGCTGAAAGTAGGAAGTGGCATCTTAGAAGCAGAAGCATTAACAGCACTCTCCTATGCACTCAGGTTTGCTCTTTAACTGCTGTTTTGTTTCTTTTGGATGCTATCCTTCTTGAAACATAATCAAAGATGTTCCGGGGTACTTTTTTTTTTTCTGGTGTTTTGCCTAGGTATGAACAAAGGCTTTAAAATATTTTCAGGATTGGTGTCCTAATCTTCCTTCTCTTCCTCCAAAATTGATAAAGAGAAAAAAAAATAAAGTGAAGGGAGAATTTAAAATGGTGCTTCCTATAAAATCTGTTTTTTTTTTTTTTTCTCCAGAGATAGAAAAGATGGACAAGAGGAGACCGATACTGGAGACTGACTGCCAACTTGTTTTGTGACTCTTTTCACAAACGCGTTCAGCTATCAAAAACCTGTTTTTGATATTTTGGATGATGGTTTATTTCATTATCCTTGCCCTCATGAGGTTAGTGCGAGTCACTCCAGGAACACTTCTGTCTTTGCAGCACCTCAGAGTGGACTTAGGGTAAGGGGTGAATAGCTTATCTGTCAAAAGAGAAAACTGTCTGAAATAAATGACGATCTGACTAGTACTTGGTACATGTTCTTTAGAATACTTACCTAGATGTGATGCCAATTAAAAATGTTACCAGATGGGGAAATACTTGACCGGCTGATGCTTCTTACACACCTGTTATTTCAGAGTCTTTTATCCAGATTTATCATTCATATAAAATATAAAATAAAAACTCATATACACATATAATATGTATTATTCAATTATACAATTTAAAGAAGTTATCATTTTTAAAATTATTGTATGTAGTTGATACTTGGTAGCCAATTTTTTTGTACAAACTTTTTAGCAGTCATCTCATTATATAGAATTAACTGAGCACACTACTTTATAGAAAGTTCCAAAATATGTAAGTGAGAATGTTTCTGTGCCACAGTGCCATTCTACGTTGTAAAACAGGTGGGTTCTTCTTTATTGTTCTGGAGAAACAATAACTATTGTTAAAACACAAATCCATGTTTCTTCTATTCATCCCAGGACACACCACATAGAATTGTGGATCATAATTATAAAAACCTGCAAATAAACACCTGCAAACTCTCAAAAAGCAAGTCCCCAGGGAACCCCTAAAGTGTATTTCATGAATGCTATGCAAGTCATATTGTAAATTAGCTCAGCAAGTTTGCTTTTTAAAGTCTTCTAAAACTACCAATATCTCCTTTCTTCTTTAATTTTTCTACAAAGAATAAAAAGAACACATACAAACTTATGTATATAAGTTATTCCTACTAGTATCGAAACCATATTTACTGGAATGTGCATCTTGACTTGTTTAATATGTATGCAGAACAGAAAAAATAGGTATAGTCAAAGAAGTTATGTTTTGAGATGAGATTGAGAAGAATGGAGCCTAGGGAAAGTTAATGTGAGAAAAAAATGTCAGACCTTACAGTTTAAATTACACATACAACATTGGAAACATCACTTACAGATTACATCATGAAAAATTATTATATATAAGTTAAATTGGGGAAAATATTTTTCAATGATTTGCCTATTTTTTCTTGCTTCTATTTAAACGCTGTTAGTATATGTACTTAAATTCTATGTAGTATAGTAAATTTATATATCATTCTAGTAGCGTTAAAATAATTATATACATATATTATATCTGACTTTCAAAGCAGTCGTTTGAAATGTGGATAATTGTTGTTCATATTTTACAGAAAGAAACTGGTCTCTGACTTTTCATTGACTTTGGAAGATTAAAGGATTTATAAAGAGAAGAGTGAGTCCAAGATACAATTTTTGCATGTTTTAAATTTTTGAAACCATCATCTCAAATATATCTTATTATTTTAATATCTAAGAAGTATACTCTACTGAGAGAACAGTGATACTATTATTTCACTATTGAATCTGAACTGTAAGATGAGGAACAATAATATATCAACACCTGTTGCCAAGCTTTTAAATGAAAACCAGGTATCACCATCATCTCATCACCCTTGACCACAGAAAATATTCAGATCTGGTTTTTGTTGCCAAAGTTAATTTCAGAATACCAGTGTATATATGAACAAATATTTGTCCTTGGAGAATAGAAGCATTATCACACCCAAGACTATTGGAGCCATTGCTTACTTGACTGAAAAAAAAAATGCTGTCTCCAAGTAACATGTAGTCAGTTTTTCACTGTTCCATGTTTGCTTTAGAGCTAGCATAACTTTATGGCATGTAAGCATGGTTTGTCTAGTTGCTGGCACTTTGAGAAATCAATGGCCTTATTTTATTATTTTGGGTTGTATTTCTTTGTACACATTACCTTTTCATTCTAACTTCCAAAAATGTTTGAGGTCTCCTGAAAGAACATTATTTTCTTAAAATTAAGATCATTATTTTCTTAAAATTAACTGGGTAAGAGTGAAATACAATTCACATCTCCCTATATTTCCCATTATAGGACAGTGCAGGATCATTAGAAAAAAATCAATATTGCATCTATTTATATTCATTTTCATATCTCTGTTTATCCTGTCATTTGATTTCTTCTACTGCATATTTATACCCTGACTATTAAACCTTAATAGGTTTTAAGGACTGAATATGTTCTAAGACCTAATTTTCAATTATTAAAATTACCTTATTAAAAACACCTATGACAATTTTTGAGAAGATAAATATGAAATGTGCTTGTATTCTGCCTGAAAACTTGAAAGACTGGCTAACATTATTACTTTCAGGTCCTATGAAGAGCAGAGGGTTTTCCACAGAAGTTGGAGCCAGTCTTGAATTGAGTCTGACCTTGAGACATGATTCGACTGATAGTATGTTCAGATAAATTCAATATTGGACTCTAGATACTTTTGACAGTTTTGGTACAAAAAAAAACCTTTTGAAATTAACAGGTGAAAATTTCTGGTCTGATCCATTAGATAATCAATGACCCCAGGCTCAGTAACCATCATTTCATTAACTGATAGGTTAATTAATTAACGGATCTGTAATTAGTCGTATAAATTAGACTTTTTAGTATTCTGGCTGATAAACTAACAAATGAGTGTGCTCCATAGAAAATAAATAACTGTTCAGCTTAACGCAGACCAAAATATTGTACAGGGAATTATAAATATATCAGTTCGTAGCTGATTGGTTGTTTGTTTTGTCAACTTGATACAAGCTAATTGGCCCCATGTGATTGGCCCATAGTTGAATTTCTATTAATGATTGATGAGGGAGGATCCAATTCAATATGGGAGGTGCCAACCATGGGCAAATTGGCCATGGTCCTATTAGAAAAAAAGTAGATCCGGTCATTATTTGATTAGGCCAGAGCAAGCCAGAAAACTTCATTCTTCTGTGGTCTCTGCTTCAGTTATGGTGTCAAAGTTCCTTCCTAGGGTTCCTGTCCTACCTTTCTTCAGAGGTGAACTAGAGCCTGTGTAATGTTAAGGGAATAAACCATTTTATCCTTTTTGAATTTGGTCAAGATTTTTTTTTCACAACAATAGAAAGAAGAGTAACACAGCGTTAAATCAATGATTACATGTTTCCCTTTTGATATTTGATTTTAGTATTTTTTTTAACTTTCTCTCCCACCACTGACATGCTTTCTTTTGCTTGGCTAAATTTACTAGTGATGATTTCCATGGTGGTTTTTCTTTGATACTTTAAGTTTCCTCTTTCCACCTGGCATAATGTTTATGTGCTAAAATCTCAAATACATGGCTATTTTTTTCTTTGTTGCTGACTTCTTATTGCCTATTTTCTTACCATTTTTTATTTTCCTTCTGTTCCAATTTTCCTCTACATATCCAAAATTAAGATCCGTTGGTTATTTGTATTTTCATTAGTATTACTGAGTATTTTTAGCAGAAATCTCTAGTCATACATCACTCTGCACATTTGAGTCTAATTGAAATCAGTATAGAAATTATGAGTTTTTGAAGGAGTCATACTTTTTCTTACATTCCTGTGATTTTACCTTATTATTTCAATGTATATCTTGTATTTTTCTTCCAAGTTTATTTGTGGATGTTTTCATTGAGCCTTCTTCTCTTGAAGGCAAGATCCCAAGGAACATAAAGAAAAATAAACCTGCTTTTGGAAGTGGCATCCATTTCTTATTGGTATATTTCTCTTTGTTTCTCTACATATTTCAGGCATTCTTTTGCTTAGTTTGTTGATTTTCAGCCTTTTTCTCTTTTTCTCTTTAGTACCTAGTCATATCTACCTTATTCTAACTCTATCCTTGACCGTGGAGTCAATTATGTTTCGTCTTTGCTAAGAATCAGTTTTTGTCAATAATTTTTAATTCTAAGTCATTATGTGGTAACTATTTGTTGTCACTAATTAAATTTTTGCCTTTACCCCGAAAATTGTCTCTGTTGTGACAGAATATGGTCCTATTTGAAAACAAAATCATTATATATTCAATTAGTTCAATTTAGATGAGATTAGGAATACATACTAATTAGCTATTACTTTACCATTTGTAATGCACAGGGAGCATGGTAGAAAGGCCATTCAGTGTATTTGAGTGGAGAGGAAGAAAAGATTGGGCCACTATTTCTGCCATCGTAGAAAGTGATGGACTAGAAGCTGGGATATATATCCTCTCCCATTGCTCACAGTAAGAACCCAAAGTTCAGTGCATGAATCTTGAACTTTTAGCCTCCAGAAATGTAAATCACAAATGTCTGTTGTGTAAGCCAAAATATGTGGTTATTATGGTATTCCTTGGAAGCAAACAGATATGCAACAATGTCTAACTAAATGAAGCCCTGTACTTGTCTGTAAGAAAATACAAAACAAGATTTTTTTTCTCTAGAGCTGTAGGTATTTAGAAATATTTAAAATAGAACATGTTATCACGTATTGCTGGCTGTAAATTAGTAGGAATGGCCATGAAACTTCCCATTATTTGAATGAGGGAAGAGTAGTTAATTCTCAATTATAGGGGACATGAGAGAAATAGAGTCCCATGATTGTAAACAAGATAAAATTTATAGAAATAATATGTTCAACTAAGTCCTTCCTAAAATACTATATAAAATGTGTTTTCAGAATTTTGATTGCTCTAACCAAAGCTCTAAAAGAAAGGCAGTAGATTCCTAGGAAATGAAAATACAATGCCTTCAAAAATATGTCGACTAGAAGGAGAAAAGATAGAGAAGTTAAAAGATATATAAATATTTTAAAAATATAATATGCAAAATTTATGGTTGGTTGATCTAAAATACTTCATAAGCTATGATATTAAGAACTAAAGATCCTGTTATTTAAGTTTTCTGTTCCTAATTACCAAAAGGTTTAACCCAAGCACATCAGTGCACTTTCTAGAACTCTAATATGGAGAAACATATAGAGATATGTAGCCAATACAGTAACACAAAGCCACAATAATGTATGTTTGCATTTTCCAAGTCCAAAGAATAATCTATTGAACTGAAGGTAAATCTGAATCAATAGCATAGGCATTTGTATACATAATGGATTATTTTGGTTTTGAACACCTAGTGTGCTGTGGGACAATGGTCTTATACGCTGTAAAAGTTTGTTGCTGGGAGCCGATTTGAGTGGCTGCCATTACAAGATGGCATTTGGCCCCGGCCTGGCTTGATAAATAACTCCATGTTAAGGTTGCAGTTCTTCCACCAGAAAACAGGGTGAGTTGTTGTGATCTAGCTGCCCACACTCCCCCTGACCGGCAGGGGAACTTCCTTGTGGTCTGTAATTGACAAGGATGTTCCCCTGCTTTCTTTCCTGCCGGTGGGTCTCCAGAAAAGCAGTTAAAGTATCAAAGTAGCAAAGGTTGCTAGGCAGACTCCCTATATAAGCAGCTACAGCTCAGAGCTCGGGCCCGTTGCTTTCTGCTCTCCCTACAACCAAGAGGCTCCAATAAAGCGTGATTTGAGAAGAATCCTCGTCTGGTGGCTGTTCTTTCCTGCTGGTCAGGGAGTTCGCTGCAGTTTGTTGCTTGTGCTGGTTTAATAAAACACTGATTGGCCAATAGCCAGGCAAGAAGTATAGGCAGGGCAACCAGGCGGAAAGTTAGCTGGGACAGCCATAACAGAATTCTGTGAAAAAGAAAGTCTCAGTCTGAAGTCATCACCCAGATGCTGAGGAAGCAATATGAGAATGCCTCATTGATAAAAGGTACTAAGCCTTTTATCGTCTGTGACTAACACAGACGAAAATTATGGGTTAATGAAAAATGTAAGAGTTTGTTAATAAGAAAGCCTTAGCTAATGGGCCAACCAGTTTGTAATTAATGTAGGCCTTTGCGTGTTTCTTTAGGACTGAACAGCTTCTGATCCCCATGTGACAGAAGCCTACATTCTAAGCATGTAATCAGCCTACATCATTTATCACCAGAGCTGAATTCTTTATCATAATTCACACACACTATTTACTCCTTAGGAAGATGTGCTACATTGTATCATTTTTTCCTCTGCATTTAGTAGACATATACACTCTAAAAGAGGCTGAATTGATGGATAGCAAGCTATGCACAACCATATTTAATTGCAACTATTCCTATTATGAATAACAGAAAATAATATTTGAACAGTTAAAAATGACTATAGCTTTTGGTTGAAGTCGGATCTATATATCTCAGTGCCTAAAATAGCATGAAATGATTCTAATGGATATTCATAAACATGTTTTAAAACAATTTTTTGTTTCTAGAAGTTATAGGATTTATAAATATAAAAGAATATGGTAATGAATATAATAAATTATTTCATCTCTGTACACTGAAAATGCAGTCTCTTTTAATGGGATTCTTTTTTTTTTTTTTTTTTGGTTTCTCGAGACAGGGTTTCTCTGTGGTTTTGGAGCCTGTCCTGGAACTAGCTCTTGTAGACCAGGCTGGTCTGGAACTCACAGAGATCCGCCTGCCTCTGCCTCCCAAGTGCTGGGATTAAAGGCGTGAGCCACCATCGCCGGGCCCTTTTAATGGTATTCTAAACCCAAGAGTTGAATGGCTTCTCCCTGGCAGAAAAAACAATTATCCCTTGCCAATAAAGGAAAAATGAAAGTAAGGATCATGACAACTTTGTAATTTTTGTATAATTGTATAATTTTTTTATCTTTTATTTTATTTAATAGCTGGCATGTTCATTTGGACACAGGAAGCATAAATCCCATTAATTGAAAATATAGAAGAAGTTATGGATAGTATAAAATTTATTACATGTAGGCAAATCCTTTTAAGGATATGTGTACTTATCCAAAGGTTAAATTTACTAGCAGTTGTGATAAATAAGTTTTAATACATTAGAAGTTATGAGATTTAGATACTGTCAACCTCTCAAAGACCCATATGCTAGTCATATCCTCCATATCATTCCACTGTTGAGTAATGGAACTTTAAATGGTTGAGTGCTGTGAGAGGTCCTTCAGTCTGTGTGTTGCTTTTATTGATTAATGAATAAAGAACTGGCTTGGCCTACAGCATGGGAGAAGAAGGGCAGAGTCAGAGAGATGCCATAAAGCTGCCACCAGAGTCAGACATGCCAAAATCTGCCAGTAAGCCCCTGCCACGTAGTGATACACAGATTAATAAAAATGGGTTAAATTAATATGTAACAGTTAGCCAATAAGAAGCTAGAGCAAATGGGCCAAGTAGCGATTTAATTAATACAGTTTCTGTGTGATTATTTCAGGGCTAAACAGCCAGGATCAAACTAGTGCCCTCCTTACTACAGTTGAAAACCAATATAAGTGAATCCACTCCCAAACTCTCTAACCTCTGAAGGAATTATTACTATTTCTTAGAATGTCTGGACTTAAATGTGTGATGAAGTTAAGTCTCATGAGAATATGTCATGTTTCAAAGCCATTGTCACCCCAAATTTTAGAAAGAACCTACTCTATTTTCAGCCATGTTCTGATGCAACTGGGGGCCTCAGTAGATGCAAAACCTCTGGCCGCCAGAGGCAAGAGCCAAGAAAGTGCTTCTACCTAGCCCCAGGCATTTTGATATAAAACATATGATGACTTAAAATAGTAAGAACATTGATAATATCCATTTTTAATTTTTCTACTAAATCAATCATGTTATTTTACTTACCTTTAAGCCAAACTATTTCATGGTAAGCCAAAGAGAAAGTTTACCATGTGTCTCTAAAACGGGTTTAAGAAATATCAACTAAGTTCAATCCCTGGCTATAGCTGAGATTTTCCCCTAAAAACAACAACAACAAAGCCTTATAAATGAAGAAACAAGACGGCAAGTGTTTACGGTTTAATATTCATGTTATTTTTACATTACTGCTTTGTATCAACATCTCTTTGCCAAAGTCATGCAGAGCATGGGGTCATTAAGCTTACCATTTACAAAATTGAAAAAAAAAATCTGGAAAACAGCTTCAGAGTCTATGCAGCTCTGGCAAAGGAAGCCGGGATAATTGGTAGCACTTCATGCCAGTAGCATTTTAGAGCTGGAGCCACATCAAGACCATTAACCATCCTTCATAAAAATGAAGAAAAAACGGTCTCTAGCCTTCCTTTTCTGCTGTGCTCTGTGCTGGGCTTGACATTCAGTGTTGCCAATTTGGATGTCAGTGCACATAGCTGAATGGTCCCTATTACAAGAGTCTCCAGCATGCACTGAAATTTGGCTGAGTTAGAAGACAAAGCAAGCCTACAGTTCAACATCTTGAGCTCTTTCTGTACTGTGCTTCTGGAGCTCGGCTCTGATGGTCCTATCACAGGCCAATTTCTCATTCACGCGGTAGAAATATACATTTGTCAGCGTTCTGTGATTCTATTTGCAAGGCACTTTGTTCATTAGATTAGGGGCTGTTTTAATTCATTTCCCTAAGCCAGTAACGCTGAAAAGACATATGGATAGTTCTGTGGGATGCAATCACCTTTTCTATTTTGACTAGACCTATTTGCTTTAGATCAGGAACAAACTGGAGCTGCTGTCTTTTACTCAAAATGATGTGTCCTTAGGGGTGGCTTGCTGTGAAAGACTATCATTTGTCAAGGAGGATGCTTTGAAGCATACCTTCCTTTCCCTATCCCTTGGCAAAAAGAAAAACTGGAGGAAAATAGCAGAAGACAATTTCCAATAACATTTAAGTTATATTGAAAAATGGGCATTATAGGATATAAATGTTTTTCCAGAGTAAAAGCAACCTTACAATTTATCCCAAGACTTCTACATTTATATCAATACATTATCCATTCTTTTGTGTGTTCCTTGAGGACATTTTTTTTAAGTCATCATGTAGTATTGACACATTCTAAGTAAATATTTGCTATTTGGTTAATTGTGCATTCTTCCCATTGAACTAGTCTTCAGGCCAAGAATAATCTTGTGAGGCACAAAATCATGGTGTTTCTATTTTACAGTGGAAAGTGATTACAAATCTGTAATTCACAGTTAATATTAATACCTACAACATATCTTTAGTTTATTCTTTGTGTTTCTTGTATTATTATCATTGTAACAGTTAACCGAGTAGTATTATAAAAACTTACTCAAGTTCATTTTCCACAAAACATTCATAGAATTCATGCAAAGCAGTTTGCAGATGAATATTATTAGAATAAGAAAGTACCAAAATAACCTTGGAATTAGAAATATTAGAATTTAAATGCCAGCTTTGTTCTTACAATATCATAACTTTCTCTTCATTATTTAAGAATCTGCAAGCTTCATAAATGTGTCTCACTCTTTGTTAAGATAATTTAGCAAAATAATTGATTTAATAATTGGTAAAATATAATCAACGATTTATGATTATTATTCTTATTTAAATAGTAAGAAATCTCTATATGTTTTAAAATATAAAATGGTTCTTTTAATATAATATATCACTAATCTTTATAGTGGGCTGTAAACATTTGTACTAAAATAAAAATATAATAATAGAATTGGGCAATGTATATTTTATTTTCAAATATCTTCCTGCTAATTGAAAATGTTATTTTACTAAAATCATAATGAATTCAAACAAAGTAATTCAGTTAGTAGCCAGTTCAAAAAGCCTTCCCCTGAATCAGACACTATATGAAATGCCTACAGGATACATTTTTACAAAGCAAGGAGCTTTACTCTCGGAGGTCATGAATTGAGAGCTTCCAGACTACTAGAATTTTTATGTCACTTGTCACTCTGCCCATTGCTTCTTCTGACTTCCCTCCTGCTAGTTGTCTTGTGTCATACATAATAATTCAGTTCAAGTGAGTTGACAAAGTCCTTGATCATTGTCAAGCCTAACGCCAAACACTTTTGCATTTGAGCTAAACATTCCTTTAAAGGGAATTATATCCAATTTCTATGTTGCTTCACTATTTTTTTTGTACATAAACTGGACCTAACTGTATCACTTTATAACTGAGCCCCTTCCTCTTTAAGTATTCCAAGTTTGTGGCACATGTTTATGTTTCTGAATTATACCATTACCTCTTGATTTCTGAAAGGGTTGGCAGCTTCATAGATCAGCCAGTACGCTGGGTCTATGCTTCCTCCGCTCTTATTTGATTTTAATTCATTATATCAATTTCTGTGTGGTCTCTATTTATGTGTATGCCCATGAATATGTGCATGTATTTGTATGAGTGTTGTTTTCTTCATGCATGCCGATGTGTGTGTACATGCATGAGTGTGTGTATAGGTTATATATACATCACTGTGTAATTTGACCTATGAAATAATGTTATGTACGAGATAGGACATCAGAATACTATTTTGGACTTAGCCAGGAAATATATGCATGGAACTTATATACCAAAATAAAATGTTATCATAGTAAATCAAACTATTCTCCTTATGGAGTATAAAGAAATTTTCTGGAGATTGAGTTCAGATTTTATTGCATTTTTCAATATTATTAGTGTATAATTCAGACATGTTGTGGAATTTACAGGGCAAGAAAGCAAAAATAAAGCATGACTCGGTAGTTCCTCACACTGATTTTAAGTGTAGGAATGTGGAGAAAACTTTAAGTTTCATTGTCATTTCTTCGAAGATAATTATGATACCATAAAATGCATTGTTAACTTTGCTCAGTTGGAAGCAAACAGTAAGCTTGTGTGATAATAAGGTATAAAGAGAAGGTGTTTCTCATAAACGAAGAATGTTCATATGATTTCTTAGTGCTCACGAGCTTAAGAGGAAGGAAATGGATTTTGGTGATCTTTAAATGAGTGAAGACTGACACATTTCTAGACAAAAGTAAAAGTGGTCAAATGAGGTATAACCTTTAAGGTGCTATACCTTAAAGAAAAATGAATGGCCAGCACAGTTCTTTGCCTCCACCACCACAGCAAAAATAAACATGTCATCACTCAAAATGCCATTCTTTCTGGCTAAATTGCATTGTGCTTAGGCTCAGGAATAATTGCAGAAGAGGGCTTAAAAATTTTTAAAAGCCAGAGGACCAGGTTATCTGGTCCCAGTGTCTTCTAGACATTGCAGAAATGCGCCATCCCTGGAATATCAACACTATGGTTTCTTAAACAAGACCTGTAAAGGATCACATCAGTTGACATACTAACATAGATGGTGGATATTTCACAAAACTAAGTTTTATACAAAGAGCTATAAACAGCCTACAGTAATTAAAAGAAAAACGAGGCTTCATCAGGGACAAGTCCACTGATAAATTATACAACAAAGTCATCAGTCTTAAACTCATATACATATGAACAATGCTGGATGCATTCAGAGGCTGGTGCGTGTGTGTGTGTGTGTGTGTGTGTGTGTAACAAAAAAGAATTAAAGTTCAGTAATGGCAGGGATAGGGGTGGAATTAGATTAGTGACAGCGAGCGATAGAAATAATGGAAATAATACTACTCATGCATGAACTACTCAGCAAACCAAACCAACCATCCCATGAAATTAGAATTAAAAAAAAAAAGGCAAATAAAACAAGCATGTACAATCCCAGAACACAGTAAACAAAAGAGCATTCTAAAGGGGCCAGCTCTTTTGAGATCTCATGTGGACATCTAGTTCACATTCTGAACCACGATGAAGCCACCAACATGAACGAGGTAGGACATTTTAACATTTAAAACTCTCATTTTTCATGACTTACCCGCTTTTCCTCCACATACAAAACAAGTCCTAGCAGGCGGTGGTGGCGCACGCCTTTAATCCCAGCACTCAGGAGGCAGAGGCAGGCGGATCTCTGGGAGTTCGAGGCCAGCCTGGTCTACAAGAGCTAGTTCCAGGCAGGACAGGCACCAAAGCTACAGAGAAACCCTCTCTAAAACAAACAAACAAACAAAAAAACAAAAACAAAAACAAAAACAAACAAACAAAAAAAAGTCCTTCTGTGTCAGTCTTTAAACTGCTGGCTTTGCATTTCCTGACTATTTTTTTACTCTTTGAGCTCCATCACCATTATTCCTTTTTAAAATGCTTTATTAGTCTCAGAACCAATATACTCTGTCAACTAAAATTCACAAATCATCTGTTTTCTCCTTTCATAGAGTGAAGATTTCTTGTAACAAATATAGGTGATGCCTACTTCAAATCATAATTCTGAGAGAGCATCTTTATGGTTAGAGTGAAGACCTCTGCCAGGAGTATACGATCTAGTTAGCCTCTGCTTTAACCTTTGAGGAAAACATCCATATTACTTGCCACCCTCCAGCCCTGTTGGACTTGATTTCCACTTCAGGATCTTTACATAAACTGCTCTCCTAGTCTAGAGAACTCTCATTTATTTTTCAAGTCTTAGCGTAAATGTCATTTTCCTCAGCAAGTCTCCCTGACCTTCAATCTATTATAAAATTTCTTGATATAGTCTCTTGTAGTATCATGAAATTATAAAAGTTAACACTCTGAACTCTTGTTTGATGTCTATCTCTCTTCCCAAATTGCACCAGGAATGTCATCGTCCTGTGGTCTTTAGCTAGTACTACATATAATATAACTAGGGTACTAGATAAACTATTATAGACCTTTAATTTCTTTTATAATTCACAAATTTCTCATTAGTTTCTATTAAAGTTGCACGAAAAAATTAGAGCATAATGAATGCCATGGTTTACTAAGATGTTATAAAAAATACTCTCAGAATATTTTCAGGTTAATCATAAGACTTATTTTGAACAAAATATTGATTTGCCTATTTATTTTTTGTTAATATCTTTAAAATATACATAATATTGTATTTATTGTGATATAATGCTACCTCTCCCTCCTTACCTGCAAGTACAGAGATCTTTGTTCAGAAATAATTGCTCCTCTTTATCAGTTCTCATTGGAACAATTTTATTTCATCTATTTCCCCTTTCTGTTAACTCGTTTGGTATTGCTTTGTTATTTTAATGCTTTTTAATGATCTTTTCATGTATGTATGTCCTTTGTTGTATTCAACCCCAGGTATTTTCTGGAATCTTAACATGTTAGAAAAAAAGAAGTTGAGAATCATTGAAAAAGCATTTCCTTATTAAATTAGACATATTTATACCGTCTTCCACACTTCATAGTCTTTAGATATCACTCCATACTGTAGCAATTGAAATAGCATGAAAAATTCTTCCACTATTTGACATTACTGCAATTCATGAAATGGTGGCATAGTTTTTCTGCTCAAGCAGGGTCGAATTTGGTCGGGCAGTATAATTCATGAAGTCACACAATAACACTTGTGAGCCTCAAGATAAATTAAGGTGGTTTAGGCACTTTAGAAGTGAACAATCTAAAATGAACAAAAATTACAATTCTGATGATATTAGTGATATTTAAAAGACATGGTGAACAGAAAGTGCAGCAATCACTGTAGGATCTAGCTTTAGAAATACAGAAGCAGGAACTTGATGGTAGAGGCAATGAGGGGAGGGCTAAGCAGCCTGATTATGATGGCAACAGGAACATTTGCAAACATCGGGGAGAGTATTTGAGGAAGCAATTTCAAGACAAATCACTGCTGGGCTTAAGCAAAAAACAAAAATGTGTGAAGTGAAATGTTATGTTATCACCAGCTCTAATCCCTGAGACAGCTTGATTAGTTTAGCTCTGGAAGGGTATGTTGTACTGTTCCTCTGCATTAGTAGCAACGGAACAAATACTATACAGAAGATATTAATTTTTCTGAAGGAATTTTCTTATTCACAATGCATTCATATTAATAATTTGGTATTTTCCTCTTTAACAAATTCTCTTGCGCTCACTTTCATCATCAAATAATTTTTTTTTCTGCCTCAATAACTATATTGGAATAAGGACTGGTGGATATGAGTGTAGTTGCTCTGATATTCAAGCAAATCACCTGGAGGGCTTGTTATCAAGTACATTTGCTTTCCCTAGTCAGCGTGCCTGGGAGAGATCTATGACTTTTCTTTCTAATAAGCGCCAGAGTGATGTCCATGTTCTTGGTCTTCAAAATATGCTTTGAATTTGATAATAATCAAAGTAACACCATTGGGGAGGAATGGGACATATGCCACATATGCCTTTTTAACCCTTTTCTTAGCTGCAAAGATAATAAAAACAGGAATATATCTGACTTGATATTATATATTTAACAGTTTTGCATGAAATTAGCAACAACCATTGAATATATTCCATTGTTTTGTGTATGTGTATACATGGTGTATATGTGAGTTCACCTGTATGGGTGTGCATATACATGTGGAATACAGACATCAACATGGTATTTTTTTTCTATCACTCTCCTCCTTATTTTTTGAGACAATCTATTAAAGAACCTGGGCATCACTTAATCCCCTCCAGGAGCTAGGATTACAAGTTCATGGGATCTTTTCGTATTTGTCTTACTAGTTTGGGAACAAGATCTAATCATTACTCCTGGCATCTTGTGGGGTTCTGGAGACTAGAACTCAGATCCTTGTGTTCTGAAGCAAGCATTTTACCCAATGAGTCATATTCCTGATTTCCTATTTTGTGCTTTCTTAATATAGCCATGATTGGGTGTTACTGTTAATAAAAGTAACTAACATATATTTTATGAATTTGATAACTGAAAATTTAATTTTATATATCTAGTTCTTTCAACATACTGAAACATTTTCGAAGCTGATATGAGCCTTGTATTTTAAAATTAAATTTAAATGAGCTCAAAATAAATAAAAATATAAAAACTAGAGCCTAGGTAACATTTTAAGTCCTGAGATTCTTCAACAGGTTGGTCCTTTTATATTACATAACATATTGAGTGTATTATATCAAGACAGCTTATGGCAAGTTTTAGTAAAAAACATCAAATTTATATTTCAGTAAAAGTTTGAAGTGACAGATATTCTGTTGAATGCTTCCATTAGATAAACTAAAAGAAGAGGAACTTAGTTCTGACCTGTAAAAATGCCTTATGAACTCCATAAGTAGAATTATAGCTGGATTTCTGCTGTTGGAACTAGGAAATGTGAAACACACGGGAAATACACTTTCAGCTCTTCATTTTCCATGTGGAGAGAACATGTTTCCCTTGCTTACTCCCTGCAGGGAAACATCTGTCTCTTCTCTCCATCCACATCATTTTGAAAGATGTTTATCTCAAAACTCCTCAGGTTACTGATTATTTACTTACTGTCCTTCCATGACAAGTTCAACTTCTCTTTCTTTCTCAATGCTGCTGATAGTTGAGACTGAGAATTAAATCTATCAGACTTGCTGCCTGGCACTAGAATTTTTCCCAGAAATTTTTTAGAGGAAGAAAATTGGGAATGTGAGTTTCAGTTTCAGTTTCTGTTTCTGTCACTAACATTATGTTTTCTATTGTTTTTTTTTTTTTTAACTCATATTCATGAATGGTCCTAACGTGTGCTATGTGGTTAACTTCTCTACTGCAAAGCAGACGCCACATATCCCTTCAGCGGTCATGTTCCTTGATTCCAAAGGTTCCCACCAAACAATGTATTCATTTCCATATGTAGATAGCATACTCATGGTAAATTACTTCTTACAAGTATGGAATTCTAGTTAGTTTCTCTTATATCAGTTGAATCATCTTGAAAGATCACATCTTGTTTGCATTATTGATATCTATTCTACCATAGGATTTGGATTTTTTTTCAGACTTCCAAAATCTGAATCTGTTATATATATCAAACTACATCAATTGTACTCAGATATTAGTGCCTATCCCAATTATCATCAGAGAGGCTTTATCCAGACACTTCTGGAAGCAGAGACACAGACTCTCAACCAGACATTAGCCTGAGAGTGGGGAATCTTCTAGAAGAGGAGAGAAAGGATCATAGGAACCAGAGAGATCAAGGATATCACAAGAAAACCCAAAGAATCAGCTAACCTGGGCTCATAAGAGATCCCAGATTCTGAATCAACAGCCAGGGAGCCTGCCTGGGACTGATGTAGGCCCTCTGCATAGGTATGACAACTGTACACCTCCGTATTCTTGTGGGACTCCTAATCGTCAAGAGAGGGGCTGTCTCTGATTCTTTTACTGACTTGGGATCCTAATCCTTCTTCTGGTTCACCTTGAAAAACCTTAATACAAGAGGTGGTGTTTAGTCTTACTGAAACTTGATATGGCATGTTTTCTTGATATCTGTGGGAGGTGCCCTTTTCTGAAGAGAATTGGAGGAGAGTGGACTGGGGAGGGTAAGAGACTGGGAGGAAAGAAGGAAGGGGAAAATAGTAAGGATGTCAAATAAATAAATTTGAAACAAAAGGATATTACAACATTTTTTTTCCCATAGCCTGTGTTTACCCTGACAAATACCATGAGTACTAAGAAGACATTACTGTTTTGCTTGATTCCCATGAGGATACGTTAATTTATATTATGTTAAATTCCCATTCTGGTTATGATTAATTGCAACAAAAAGAATATTTCTAGTCATTTTTTAAAATGCCTACACAAATTGTTCTACAGCATTTTATGTTTTTTGAGAAATAGTTTTAAGAGAAGTAAAAGAAAATAAATAGTGATGATATCTCAAATATTTTATTTGTAAAGGAAATTATGCTTAAATTTCTCTCTATCATCTTGCACATTATGTATCTCAAGTAAGTGAATATTTTCCCACCAAATTAAATAAATTATTAGAAAAAAGAATATTTACTTTTAATATACATTGCTAAAAGAATTTCTTTCCTTCTTTTATCATTACTAAATTTAAATAGTTTGGCAGATATTTCAGATGTCATACAATCTTGCTGCTGTTTGTTTCTTTTTATGTACAGAAAAAGCTGATCTATACTTCTTTCTTTATGTGAACAATACAGATAAAATTCTTTTATAAATATTCTATATGAATTTCTTCCCATTCCCATTCCTTCCACATTTGCTGTTGAACTCACTGCTTTGAGAATTCTTCTCCAGAACCACACAAAACCGTTCATCTTGGTGTCTACAATGACACTTTTTGTTGTTAACCTCAGAGCACATCTTACTTGACCTACCAATGTCCTCTGTGTACTCATTCCTACTTAATCATTTTCCTTTCTTTCAGGTGTCATCTTTGTCTCTCTGACATATAAATACTGCAATGCCCCAGAATTTAGTCCTTGGACTTCTTCTGCCTCTGCTCTCAATCTGTAACCTCATCAATTCTCTTTACATTAAATAGGCCAACAAGTCCCAAGCCTACATCTTCGGCCTCGGAACTCGTCACTGAATTTAATACTTCTATAACTAAATTCTGACATCTCCACTTGAATGCTTAACAGGCATAGTGAATTCATTAAAGTTAAAAACCGTTGCACCGAAGTGAATACTGAAAGCATTGCAAGATGTTTCCTTTGATTCCTTTCATGTTCCTTTCCCCCGTTGCCTCCATGATTTCATCAAATATCAACTACCATATTCAATCGCAAGTCGGAAACCATCACATTTGTTTCATCCTCTTCTCTTCTTTATCTTTTATACTATACACCTGATTTGAACAATTCCTATTTATTCTGTCATCAGAATATGCACAGAAATCATTTCCTTCAACAGTTGTAGCTTCATCATTCACATTCAGCTCAACATAGGTTCAACATGAGAAATAGTTTCCAACATCACTTTATTTATTTATTTATTTATTTATTTATTTATTTATTAAAGATTTCTGTCTCTTCCCCACCGCAGCCTCCCCTTTCCCTCCCCCTCTCCCAATTAAGTCCCCCTCCCTCATCAGCTCAAAGAGCAATCAGGGTTCCCTGCCCTGTGGGAAGTCCAAGGACCACCCACCTCCATCCAGGTCTAGTAAGGTGAGCATCCACAAAACTGCCTAGGCTCCCAGGAAACCAATAGGTACAGTAGGATCAAAAACCCCTTGCCAAGTCCCCCTTTTCATGCCACATCTTTACCACTCAAGTAAAATTTGGGCTCTTAAAACACTCTCTCAGCTGTGCCAAGGATTTAAAAAGTAAATTCTTCCCTGTTCACGAAATGATATCTTACATACGGGAAAATTAATTTTAACTTAGTTGTGCTTATCATTGTCCTATAACATATGTTTCATTTATATTAAATCTTAAAAGTAAAATCATTTTAAAATGCAACAATTAAAACAATAATGTATGTAAGTAACTATGAAAGGATATTACAATCATTACACAGTAGTAGGTATATCTTACAGATTTTGACTACTGTGGATGAAAATAATCAGACATCATGATAATAAAAATTTGCAAAAGTCACACTGCTCTCTAATTTTTTACCTTTGCAGCTAATTAAGATTGCTGGGGTTAGAGTTAGGGTTATTTTATAGATAAATTAAAGGGCAGGAATAATAGCACATTTATAGCTTCCCTCACAGTTAACAGAAGTGCAATCGTGCCAAAATTATATATTTTAACATAAATTGAAGTAACCAAATTCTTTTCTCTTCTTTTAACTACAAAGCAAAATAAAGTTCCTTGCTAAGTTTTCTTGTTCTTTCGAGAACAATGTGCCATGATTCCCATGCATGTTTGTCTGTCACTTTTGAAGACTTCCAATAAATCAAAGGTATATCATCACTTAGAGAGGTATATATGTGCATTTCTGAATGCAAATGGAAATTTTGCTTAGCACACAGTATCTAGTTTCTCCATGGTTTTGAAAAACATGGAAATTTAACATTAGGGTTTAGCATAGCACTTTAAATATCTGCTTTATACAAGCACTTGAAACTGGACAGTTAGTGATTTGCAAGCTGAGACTGTTTCTTTCTCAAGTGTTCAGGCCTAAATAATTACACAAAAACATATTAAATACAACACCGCTTAGACTGTGACTCAGGTGTATTTCTAACTAGCTCTTCCGTGTGAAAAACCAATTTCTATTTATTTATTTATTTATTTATTTATTTATTTATTTATTTATTTATTTATTTATTTCGAGACAGGATTTCTCCGTAGCTTTTTGGTTCCTGTCCTGGAACTAGCTCTTGTAGACCAAGCTGGCCTCGAACTCACAGAGATCAGCCTGCTTCTGCCTCCCGAGTACTGGGATTAAAGGCGTGTGCCACCACCGCCTGGCTATTATTTTATATTTTACAATGAGACATGTGGTTTGCCGTAAGGTACGGGCATCCTACTCCTTCGGTAGCGACATGGTGTTTCTTTGACTCCGTCAGCTTTCTCCCAGAATTCAGCTTAATTTTCCTCACCTAGCTCTGTTCTGTCCTGTTGTAGGCCAAAACAGCTTCTTTATTAATCAATGGTAATGAACCATATTCACAGCATACAGAGGGGAATCACACGACAGTGATTCACTGAGATGATGTAAAGGCATTCACAACTCAAGTTTACATAACCATTCTCAGTTGCTTTTTATATATTAAATGTTGTAAGAAAATGTCTTTTGAGAGGTAATGGAGTATATCTATGAGTCTGTTGAGATGACATTTCTTTTCTTTTTTTTTTTCTTTTTCTTTTCTTTTTTCCTTTTTGAGACAGGCTTTATCTGCAGCTTTAGTCCTGTCCTGGAACTAGCACTTGTAGACCAGCCTGGTCTTGAACTCACAGAGAATCACCTGCTTCTGCCTCCCAAGTGCTGGGATTAAAGGCATGCCCCACCACAGCCTGGTTGAGATGGCATATTTCTAATATTTGTTGGTAATACACGATTTATGGACATATTCCCCAAAAGTTCAAAATAAATAAATAATAAAACTAAATCCAAGAGCTAAAAGAAAAAATGCCTTTCACTGTATAAAACATTTAAGTGACTATTTTCTCCTGAACCATGCCTTTTTACTGTTTGTTCTCTAAAAAGAGATAACTTTAAAACTACAAAAATATGAAATATCAGAAAATTGATCACTTAAGTATCCTGCTAAAAAGCTTAAAGTTTTGAAGGAAATAAATACAATTTTAAAGTATTTCCTAACTATTTAGATGGAATCACTACATATTTTTATTAATATATATATTCAGGCATTTTTTAAGTTTACCTAAAATCCTTAAGGAAAACATATATAATGTTTGAGAGTTGACAGATAAAAGGAAAAGATCAGAAGAGAACATATTTATTCTATTTAGACTTGAAGATAGCACAGTAAACAGGCTTTTAGCAAGGGCTCTCATATCTACCCAATGGAGCTTGAAAGCATTTCATCCCAGACTCAATAATTCTGAATTTGGCTCATGATAATGCAGCTTTTATATGTAGAAATGAATAAAATTTTAGTTCTATATATACACAATTTCTTCCTACCAACCCCCATCTCTACTCTTGACATTTAGTAAAACAACATTTGGGATCATTTTAAATACTTGTCACATTTTTGAAAGATATTTCATTTTTCTTACAGATGAAGAGTCAGGAAAACTTTTGGCTCATTTCTACAATTCACACCAAGCACCTGGATCCTTCTCTGAGATGATTTTATTTTTGGTAGCTGATTGTGGGCATGATGAGGGTTTCATTACAGTTCGGTGTGGTAATTATGTTCACATATGTAACTTTGAAAAGTAACATCCACTCTGAAATTTGTGAAATTGGCATTTAAGCACTTTGGGGAGGGGTAAAGTTTATGTTAAGAACTAAAAGTCTCAGTTTCTAAATATTTAAGCATTTTTAAGATGTCAGAGTAAATTATATACTTTGGAAAATACTTTTGATTCATCAGAGGAAAAGGACTTGAAATTAAATTTAAAAAAATTAAGAAGACAGACTTTAAAAGTTTAGGGACATAGATGAATATTGCATTGATTTTGTTTAGTTTCCTACCTATCTTGCTTCTTCAAGAAAATACTTTTATAAGAACAAACCATATTTTGAGTGATATTTTATGTAATGATTACTGTGTTTTCATACTTTAAATTTTGAAACTCATACTATTTCTATTATTCCACAATTATGTGTGAGTACAATGTATATTTGACTACAAGTGTTCATTACAGTAGATACATCTACAATGACAAATGTTATTTTCTTAAAAATAAAGAAAACTGTTGAGCTTACATATGCAGTCCTTCACACAAAAGTCTATATGTCTAGCTCCAAAACCAGTTTTTAGCTGAGAAAGGATAGGCATTTTCTCAGTTAGTATATATTAACCTACATAGATTGCATGTTTACACAGTATATATTTACCCATGTAGACATATATGAAATAAATATAAATTGAAATATTCATTAATAATACATCATTTCATTTATTTAAAATTCATCCTTTGGCATGAGTATATAGTCTCCCAGTTTTAAAATAAAAGCCATTATTTTACATTAATAAGGTTTTCTTATGTAATTTTAACTAAAGAATGTAATCTTGACTAAAGATCAAGACTTTAAAGGATGTCATTCCTCTTCTGAGTTGGTCTGAAGGCTAGGAACTAGACTCTTGATAAATGTGTAAAAATATGACAGGCACTTGTTTGGGATCATTTTAGAAATCATTGAAAGTTCTTTCTGAATTCTGAGCCCAAATATATTTAATAGTATCTAGGAAAATCAAGACATTGGCTCAATCTCTATTGCAGCCTGGTACAGTCCAATGATATTTACACGCTGATGTAGCAAGAGAAAAGTGAGAGAAGAGTTCTGTAACTCAATCTTTATGCTTCTGTAAGAACAGAAAACTTGCTAAATGCTCTAAATTCACTGAAGTCCATAGCATATAATGATCTTGATTCTAACTTGATATTTCAGACAGTGTTCAATGGCACTTCATGATGTGATGGCACACACGGGGAAAAGGAAACCTGTGTGTTTAGAACCCAGACAGTGATGAAGTTTTGTGATACAAATCAGGCAAGTGTGGCCACAAGAATCTTTTGATTTTTAATTAATCTGTGATTGTTTTACATTCGGGAACCTTTATGTTGCTGGATTTTCAGGACCCCTCCCTTCAGGTTTTCAGCTCCCTATCAGTTCCCAATGATAAGGGGACTGAAGACGGCAACCACTGATGTTCACAAGGACAGAGGAAGTTTCATGGAAAACTATTTTAGTGCTCTCTAAGAGGTCCGTTGGCCTGAAAATTAATAGATATGTGTGTTCTGAAATGTGAAAAGAATTAGGATTTAAGAAAGGGAGTTTAATCCATAAAATTTATGACATTTAACTCATTTCAGATGCCTTATTTTTAACATTTTTAAAATTCTAAAACAAATTCCTCTGAAGGTAATCTTTGTGCTTTCTTGAAAAACAAATGCCATGCTAAAATACATTAAGATAAAAATTTCCTAACATTAAACATTTTTTTAGAAGATGGTGCTCCTAGATGCAGCTAGATGTTATTTTTCTCATTTTTCACAAACTTAACCTGTGGCCAAGAATTATACACATGCATTTCTATTTGAAAATTCTGTTTGCGCCATAATAGCAAAATATTAAAGCCATGTTTTTGTTGATTAAGAAAAAGGTCTCAATATACAGGCATTGGTAAAACTCCTATATGAGTAGAATTTACAGTTAATATTTTAATTTTATTGTTAGTATAGGAAGGTTTCTTGGCTGCATTATAATGCCTGTAATAATTCTGTTAAAATTTTAAGAGAGTAGACAAGAGTCATTACCTCAATTACCCCAATCAATACTTTTATATGGCAGTATTTTATTTTGCCTCATTTTATTCTTATTAAAGTTTTTTCCTATAAGGACGTATGTTTATCACATGCATGGCTGGTACCCATGTAGACCAGAAGAGATTGTTATTTCCACTGAAACTGGAGTTATACTCGTGAGCTGCCATGTGGCTACTGGATACCAAACTCGATTCCTCTGCCAGAAAAGCAAGTTCTTTTGTGCACTGGGCCATCTCTTCCAGAAGTATGTTTTATGTTAAAGTTCAATATAAACTTACATAAATTCTGATGCTAGAGTAATATAAATAAGTTAATAGCATCACTTTCTGAATATTTTACTGGATAAAAATATGTATGTGTGAGACATAGATTCTCTGTTTAAATAATAAAAATATACCAGGGCTCATCTATTCATAATTTTAAAGAATAAATTCTTTAGTAACATTAAAATAAATCCATAAACAAATGTAATATAAAAGATATATTAAAATTTCAGACTATACCTATGCGGGCCACACATGCCTCACAAATTACATTAATATAATCTATTCACATATTATGCAGTCTAATTCAAGTCCTCATTTTTGCATGGCAAACACATTGTTCACTTGTCCATCTCCCTCGTCCAGACTTGAACTTAAACTTTTTATATTTTTAGTGAATGTCTAAGTTCTGTTTTGGTATATTCACTATTAATTGATATTTTTTATGTACAAATTACAAAGATCTTATTATGCATTTCTTTATCCAGTATGAAATTTCATGGATAGGTAGAATCCACTCAAAATCTTTCCATGTCTGGATCTTAAAGGTAATAATGAGTTCATTTCACAAATTAGATCTCAGAGTGCATTTGTTTAGAAAACATATTTCTATAATTGATTTGTATCTGCATACAAAAATGATAAGTAACAACCATCCAAAATTCTACATTTGTAGAAATATATACAGGTAATTTGACACCTGGATTGTAACAGCTTACAGTAATCAATGTAATCAATGAATGAAGAAAAGGATAACAGTCCACAATATTTTAGAAGCATAACTTTTGTATTTGAAAGGGGAAATGTTAAGTTCATATTTTCACAATCTTGAGTTTGATTAATTTAAATTTGTTCTAAAGTACATACAGATATCCTTAACCAGTTTGTCTGATCTGATAGCTGACTAGTGAATGTGCTTACTGCATTTACATGAAGACATATGTTCAGTATTTATTTTTATCTTCAGCCTTCCTTTGTGTTCATGTAAATCAAAAGGCTATGGCAGGTATATGGATAAGTCAAAGAAAAAGCACAAACTCAAAACAGGATTGTTTCCTCTGTTACTGACTTTCCCATGCCTTTAGACCATGAATTAATTAATTTTTCCTCAAAGGAATAGATAACCTTTAAAGGCTTCAATTTTCTTGCTACTCAGTCTATCAAAAATAAATACCTAAGCAACTTTCTCTTGGCTTCTTGTAAAGAGAAATTTAATATGTCTCTGGAAACCAAATATTAACTTCCAAGGTCAACTTCATATTCTTTTATAGATGCTTCAAAATCCCCAGGGAATCAGGATACAGTAGTCTTTTCTTTTCATCCCATAATTGCTAACAATTTTATGAAATTTAGCCTGTCATCATCACTATCTGTAGAAAAAAATGTGTCACAAACACTACTACAGAAGAACAGAAAACAAACTTTGGGCACAAGAACTAGAGATACTAGCTGAGCCAGAGACTAAGACCACAGCTTTATATCAGCCATCACATTCGAATTGAACCAGTGTGGATTTAAGATATATATGGATGTTGAACCAGAAGATATTAAAAGATAAAGGATGGTAAATAGAAACATTTAAATTGGAGAAGCAAATCGCACTGCAGACTGGCACAAGATGTATTGAAAGGAGCCTGAGTATGTACAAAGAAAGACTGACCGATTCAAAGAGAGCTCATATAAAACGCAGGACAGTGGAACTATCGGTGAGGAACAATAGACAAAAAAATGAGTGTATTATGGAAAAAAAAAAGAGAAAAATGAATCCTGAGAGAATGGCAGTAAAAGTGACAAAAAGTAAAGAAATAGTCCAAAAAGACAATATTTGTGAAAAAATACTTAATTGGGATGCATCTTGAAGGCGATCAGTTTCTTCTTCTTCTTCTTTTTTTTTTTTTTTTTTTTTTTTTGGTTTTTCGAGACAGGTGTTCAGTTTCTTAAAAAGTATTCTTTGCAAAAAATATTTAACAGCCAATGGGTTACAGGATAGTAGGAAGAAAGTTTTATCAATTAAGACAGGTATTCACAGCAATGAATATTTCTACTCTACGTATGATTTAGCTGTCCGATGAGATTTTAAGAACTCTTCTTGAATTATAGATACTGATTTATGTTTTACCGTCATAATTATTCTTCACTGGGCTATTCTACAGAGATGATTCATTTATAAAATTTGAAAAGAATAGGTCAAATATTCACAATAGTTTTTCTTCCCTTGCCTTTTGTATGCTCTTGTAATAACTGTTTCCTGAAAGGTCTTTTATTGAAGCAAATTGTCCTTAATTGACTCCACACCGCTCAGTCTCTTGACTAACTGGTTCCAGGTGGCTTCCTTTGGGTTTGAATGAGCTTGGGGAAATCTTTTACTGTATATACTTTGAACTGTAAATTTTGGACCTTGCTGTCTAATAGTAGATTCTTTTAGACAACCCAGATCAGGCACATATACAGGAATTAAAGAACTCTTCTTTTCCCTGGGAAAGAGGAAGCAAACATTCACATAAAGCTTATAACACTGAAATTTGTATTTCATCTCACTAAAGGATTATACCAATGGTATACTCTTTGTAAACACAGGGACAAAATCTCCTGGGCTATCATGCTCTGTAAATCATAGTAATTAGAATACCATATTTGCTAACACCATGCTGCTCCAAAGTTATTTTTTTTGTTTATTTAAAAAAATTTCCGCCTCCTCCCAGCCTCCCATTTCCCTCCCCTGCCCCCCACTCCCCTCCCCCTCCCCCCACTCGTCTCCCCTGCCCCCCACTCCTCTCCCCCTCCCTCTCCAGTCTGAGGGGCAGTCAGGGTTCCCTGCCCTGTGGAAAGTCCAAAGTCCTCCCCGCTCCATCCTGGTCTAGGAAGGTGGACATCCAAACTGGCTAGGCTTCCACAAAGCCAGAACATGAAGTAGGATCAAAACCCCATGCCATTGTCCTTGGCTTCTCATCAGCCCTCATTGTTCGCCATGTTCAGAGAGTCCGGTTTTATCCCATGCTTTTTCAGTCCCAGTCCAGCTGGCCTTGGTGAGCTCCCAATAGATCAGCCCCACTGTCTCAGTGGGTGGGTGCACCCCTCGTGGTCCTGACATCCTTGCTCGTGTTCTCCCTCCATCTGCTCCTCATTGGGACCTTGGGAGCTCAGTCCAGTGCTCCAGTGTGGGTCTCTGTCTCTATCTCCATCCATCTCCAGATGAAGGTTCTATGGTGATATGCAAGATATTCGTCAGTATTGCTATAGGATAGGGTCATTTCAGGTTCCCTATCCTCAGCTTCCCAAGGGACTAACTGGGGACATCGCCTTGGGCTCCTGGGAGCCACTCTAGGTTCAAGTCTCTTGCCAACACTAAGGTGGCTCCCTTAACTAAGATATGTGCTTCCCTGCTCCCCTATCCAACCTTCCTTTATCCCAATCTTCCTGTTTCCCCAAGTTCCCCCAATCCTCCCCTTCTCACTTTTCTCTCCCCGTCCCCCCTTATCCCCAACCCACCCCACCCCCAAGATCCCAATTTTCTCCCCGGCAATTTTATCTACTTCCCTTAGCCAAGAGGATAACTATATGTTTTTTCTTGGGTTCACCTTCTTCTTTAGCTTCTTTAGGTTCACCAGGTATACACTCCGTGACCTTTATTTATGGCTAGAAACCAATTATGAGTGAGTACATCCCATGTTCATCTTTTTGGGTCTGGGTTACCTCGCTCAGGATAGTGTTTTCTATTTCCATCCATTTGCATGCAAAATTCGAGAAGTCATTGTTTTTTACCGCAGCATAGTACTCTAATGTGTATATATTCCACACTTTCTTCATCCATTCTTCCATTGAAGGGCATCTAGGTTGTTTCCAGGTTCTGGCTATTACAAATAATGCTGCTATGAACATAGTTGAACAAATGCCCTTGTCATATGATCGGGCATCTCTTGGGTATATTCCCAAGAATGGCATTGCTGGGTCCAGGGGTAGGTTGATCCTGAATTTCCTGAGAAACCGCCATACTGCTTTCCAAAGTGGTTGCACAAGTTTGCATTCCCACCAGCAATGGATGAGGGTACCCCTTCCTCTACAGCCTCTCCAGCAAAGGCTATCATTGGTGTTTTTGATTTTAGCCATTCTGATGGGTGGAAGATGATATCTCAAAGTTGTTTTGATTTGCATTTCCCTGATAGCTAAGGAGGTTGAGCATGACCTTAAGTGTCTTTTGGCCATTTGAACTTCTTCTGTTGAGAATTCTCTGTTCAAATCAGTGCCCCACTTTTTAATTGGGTTAATTAGCATTTTAAAGTCTAGTTTCTTGAGTTCTTTATATATTTTGGAGATCAGACCTCTTTCTGTTGCGGGGTTGGTGAAGATCTTCTCCCAGTCAGTGGGTTGCCTTTTTGTCTTAGTGACAGTGTCCTTTGCTTTACAGAAGCTTCTCAGTTTCAGTAGGTCTCCTTTATTTAATGTTGCCCTTAATGTCTGTGCTGCTGGGGTTATACCTAGGAAGCAATCGCCTGTGCCCATTTGTTGTAGGGTACTTCCCACTTTTTCTTCTATCAGTTTCAGTGTGTTATAAAGGTATTTTATTTAACATTATGTCTTTAGAGTTCATTTATTTGCTTCCTTGGTTTTTATCTATATGATTGTAGCACAGTTTCCTCAGATGTGGTCTTCTTTACTTCATGCATCCTGCCTTGTAAGAGACACATGAGCTCACATAATCTAGCCATGTATTCTGTTTGTTTGGACAGCGCATCTGCCCAGATGGACATAGATTTTATTAATCCTTTAAAATTTGGACTCATTGGGCTTTTTTTCTGTACGAGTCTGGAAGGTAATTAGACGTTTATCTTTGCTGACTGATGTTCTGGTGTGTCTGTTTCTCTGTGTAAAATAGACCATGTGCATCTTGAAAAAAGAGATGAAGTATATCTCACTTCTCTATTTTTATTCATATCTTAATACATAGAAGAGAGTTAGTTTATAATTGTTTTATTAGTTATTGATTTTACTCATTAACAAATAACATTAAAATGATATAAAAGGAAGCCCAATATACTAGCATGTTTTATGAACATATCTAATTTCCATTCAACTTAATGTTGCATCAAAAGAAAACTGGCCCCACAACAGGGTATCAGATTACATGCCTCTTTGTTATCAACACATCAGAATAACACTGGAATATTTGAAGTCTTTTGCCTGCCTCAGTCACTTAAGAATGAGAAGTTCCTGAATTTTAGAAGTCTTTGCATAATAACTCAATAAATGTTCTCATATTGTAATATATTCGGGCAATGAGAGTATTTGTGCAGCAATGACTTATTTTAAGTACTTACTTCTCGAAAAGTGTTCAAATTTAAATGAATTAAAACTTTAATAACATTCTAGTCATTTACCTAAAATGAAAATTAAATAAAAGTCTGAATGATAATTTATAAGCACATGAATAAAGTCAGTATATAAATAATAATTTTAATACATACAAATGAGATATTTATAGAAAGGTACTGAGGTAAGTCATCCAGAAGTTGATGGAATAACTGAAATATCAACAAGGGCGGCCTGAGAATGTTGGCTCTTCCTCAAAACATAACTAAACATAAGAATAAGGGATGAGAGACATGAGCTCACCACACTCTCCAGCTAAGGCCTTGCAATTAAAACGAAATCAAGACTAAATTATAAATCCATGAGTTATTTAAATTGGCAAAAAAAGATTGATCCCCCATGCAAAAGAACAATAAATGCAACAAACACTGAAACATTTTCTTCTTTGCCATTTATACAACTACTTTGATAGAAATTAACATTTATTGCTAACACTTTTCTTACAGTGTAATTTTTATTCTACACTGTAATGTGCTTAGCTCCAATACTCTTCACAGTCAGTTTGAGTCCCAGATAAGTAATTTATCTGAGAATATAAAGCTTCTAAAAGTTACGAGCAAAATTTATAGAGAATCTCATTCCCCAAACCAGAAACTTAAGCCAATGTTTCTATTATAATTTCAGATTAGCTATTCATTAATGTATTTATTTATTGAGGAAGG
Source organism: Alexandromys fortis (assembly GCF_014885135.2). Classification (NCBI taxonomy): domain Eukaryota; kingdom Metazoa; phylum Chordata; class Mammalia; order Rodentia; family Cricetidae; genus Alexandromys; species Alexandromys fortis. The sequence continues at coordinate 2,767,571 of NW_026067938.1, read as the reverse complement.
TATTGCTAAAAGTCTGTATGTAGACGGTACTAGAAACAACAGGAAAAAACCCTGCCTTGTGAATCGCTCAGGGGTGTAAGTCTCTTATACAAGACATAACAACTACAAATGTTAGTTACTAAGGCAAGACTAAAGATAAAAACTGTGAGGGAATTTGGAAGAATGACTCAAGAGACAGCAAAATTGAATGTGAAGATCTGTTACTAGGGAGGGATGCTGTAAAATTCAATATGTAACTAAAGCATCTACATAGCATTTCAGTTGAATATTAGCTTTGGTTATAAGTCTCCTAATCTTCCTATAGATGAATTTTAATGGAAATGTTTAACAGCTTTCCTGTACTTTCAGGTGGTAGATATTGAATCATCTCACAGAGTTCTAAAGCCTATAATCTCTTTCTCATGTAAAAGAAAGACACAATGAAGTTTTGAAAGTTTTGGGTGACATAGCTAGTAAATACAAAAGCAAGGATTTGTTCTCAGTTCTTCCTGCACTGAGTTTATTATTCTTTCAAGAGAACCACAGCTTCTCCAACTTTTCCTCTGAAGTACTCCTTAAAGCAGAGGACGATATATGTGTGCGTCCCTGGGAAGTCCGGGCAGAGAGCCTGCAGCAGCCCTGAGAACATGAAGGTCCTTTGAAATCTTCTGTTTTATATAAAACATGAAAATGAATGACTTCACTGTTTTTATATGCATGCACAAGTGAAAAAACCCTTTTAAAAGTGCACACATCGGAAACTTTTTCACCTTTCTTTAAATTTGATTCTCAAGGAAATAACACTGGATTGCTCTTCTGATATTTAATACCTTCTGACTGGCCATCTGTATATGGCAGTTCACATATACAGTTGAAATGCAGATTTATCTTGTGATGGAAATTTCTGAAATTTATTATCTTAATGTTTGAAACAGGGTCTCATGAATCCTAGGCTGGCCTTAAACTGACTGTATAAGTAAGGAAAACTAGAAAAGTTTCATTCTTCTTCTGTCACCTTCCCAGTACTAGGTTGAGAAGTGTACAGCAATGTGTCTAGTTTATACAAGCTGAGAATCAGACCCAGAACTGTGTGCCTTTTAGGCAAACACTCTGCCAACTTATCCATGCCAAGCTCTTAAATGTGTGGTGAAGGCGTAAATCACAAACAATGCCACACCAGTTTGGAATTATGATTAATAGGGTGGTATTTATTTAAAGGGTAAAAAAACTTACAGATAACTGTCCCAGACAACAGCCCTCTGTGCAATCATGAAGGAGTCTAGTCACCAGAAATGGAGCAGGAAGTGAAGAGAGAAGGGAAGTAGCTGCTTTTTTTTTTTAATTTTGGGAAGTAGCCTTTTTTATATTATATCTTTAAGAAAATGGTTTGATAACAGAGCCCAAAATGAGGCACATATAGAAATGATACAGTCTTTACAGACTAATAGTGAACAGGTAGCTCAAAACATAATACTAAAGAAAAGGATAATATTAATTTGACAGACAAAATTCAATCCATGTTTAATGGTGCTGAGAAATTATCTGAAAGAATTCATACTGTTGAATTTAACAATTGGGATCTGTTGAAAACTTATAATAGGTTAACTCGTGATAGGGTAAGGTATTACTCCAGGAAGGCAATATGCACATCACCCAAATAACATCCAAGGATGAGACATTATCTTTACTGGACAAATTCCATACATTGGAATCATATGTGCAGAATAATGACCAGAAGCTAAATGAATCAATGAGGGCACTAGAACAGCACATAGGACTGGATATTTAGACTTTACAAAAGGCAAAGAGATTTGAGATAATTGAGGAAATTATTGGAACTCATGAACAGGGAGCAAAGGTACAAGAACAGAATTTAGCCTGGGTCAAAGTCAGGGATTATTTACCCAGGGTTTTTACTGCTAAGGGAGAGAGACCACACCCCAATGGGCTGGTATCTCAGCGGCTATAGGCTGGAGGAGCGGAAGGACCTCCCGCAAGATGTTCTTTCAGAGCTTGCTAAGATATTGACCAGTTTTCTTTTACATATAGAAATTGTTTGGTGTGTGTGTGTGTGAGAGAGAGAGTATGTGAGTGTGTGTGTGCGCATGTGTGTGTGATGCATGTGTGTGTCTGTTACTGTTGTGCTTTTATACCTTATGATAGACATTGATGTTTTGGCTTGGTGAGAGATGTCACTGTCTTATCTGTTTCTTTAGCATGTAAAGCAAAGCATACTACTTTCCCTGAAACTTAACGTGTGTTTTGATCTCACTGAACGGAGACTGACAGAATTTTTAATAACAGGACATCGTGATGTTGAAGGATTTTGATAATCAATTCCAAAAGAAAACTATGACGGCTACATTGAAACTGACGTCAGGATGGCCAGGTTTTACATGAAACAATGATTTTGTGATGAGAGAGATAGGAAGCAGCCAGAAACAAGAACAGAAGGACATAACAGCATGTCCACACAGGACACAGCAGGGAGATAGGGGCTGGACTGCTGAACAACATGCAATGAAAGAAATTATCTCACTTACCAAAGAAACTTTATTTGTGCATAACGAGGCAAATGACATAAAGGACAATACTTGAGGATCTAAGGGACAATTTGGGGATGATTGGGAAACAGTGTCAGTCTAGAAGCAGGCTGATAAGATGAGAGGACAGTTATATTTACCAGGGACCAATTTCTTGTGTGTGTGTGTGTATGTGTGTACAAAACGAGCACGAATCTTGTGTGAGGAGTGTGCTATGTGTGCCAATAATAACTATGAACGAGAGTACTCACATACCATGGCATAATTTCTAAAGAAGAAAACCTTGGGAGTTGGTATTCTCCTTCCTCCACTTTTGAGACTCTTAACTGGCATCTGCATATATCAGGTTAGCTGGCCATAAATTGCGAATGGTCCTCCCTCCATTCCCCATCTTACTGTAGGATTGCTAAGATTACAGACGCACACTGCCATGCTTGCCTTTGTAAGAGCTTGAAGGCTGCTAATTGTGACCCTCATGTTTATAAAGCCATCATTTTATTTGTTGAGCCATTGCCCCAATTATAGTGAATGCTTTAATTAAACATGACTACATAATGGAATCTTGATATTAAGACTCACTGTTGGACAGATAATACACTTAAGTGTTTTACTAAGAATGAGAACTGCGGGGCGAGAGAGCTTGTCCTCCATGCCATGCATAGTCTAAAAGACAGATAAGTGACCCTTTATATACTATAGTCTATGATCAGGTTAATATGTAATATTGTAGAAAAGAGTGCTCCCATATGTATGCAAGGATCTTACCATGCATATATTGCTAAAGGTGTGTTTATTCTCAGTTAACCTTTAGACTCACTGCCATCCAAATAATGTTTCAGGACAAACATGAGGTCAGTGGCCTCGGTGAGTGTAAAACCCCTACCATATAGAGGGGCCTAGGAGAAGAGAAACTGGTGAAAAATACAGGAGGCTATAAGGAGAAGGGCACCAAAAATATAAATCTTAGAGACAAGGCTGACCATCTGACCAAATGGGGAGGACAGAATATTGGAAAGATTGCTTGATTTTGTCCTCAGATTTTAATTTGCTGACATAGGAAGAGATCTTAGAAAGATCTCTAGAATATTAATATACTAGGTTCTAAGATTGTCAGCTCTATGAATAAACTGCAAAGATCAAGCTTTTTGGTAACTGTAATTGACAGGTCAGATGAGGTTTAATATTCTGCATACATCTTGGCCTAGCATTACCCTCCCCCCCGAAATGATCTTGAACCTCAAGGTTAATTATGGTATGGAAGGCATTTTCCTGAGTTCAATGAGTTATTTTTTTTACAGTTATTAAAACAGAACAGGAGATTATGGTAATAACTCCATTTATAGTGGGTTGGTCACATGTAGAAGAAACATCAGAAAAATGACCTTATCATTTGAAGTATGGAATTCTTGAAAGACTAAGATTTTACTTGTACCTCCATTCTGATGCTAATTCCATGTAGTATAAGTGTTGAACGGGATAGTAGGAGATACCATTGTGATACAGCTCACGTGACACTGAGAAATATACAATACAGCTGTTTCAGGCTACAGAGAGAAGAAGAAGGTTAAGTTTACTTTAGGTTTGAAAACTAAAGTCATTCTTAAAGATATACACACATATATGGTATTGATAGATTTGTGCTTTACACTTTGATTTCTCATTCCACAGACACTTTATAACAGCCTTGCCATAAAATTCTAAACTTATATTTTTGTGTAAATTCTAAAAGTAAGAATACCTCTTCTCTTCCAAAGTATATTGTGATTTTTTTTAAAGTGTGGCCTTTCCTTATTCTATGCCTCTTTAACACTGACAAATAAGTTACTCTTTAGTATTTCTTTATAAACTGCATTTCAGGCTTTACCAAGGCAGAGTGTATATCACTCTTTCAATGATTTCCTTCTTTGCGCTAGCCTGTGTTTTTTCTGAATCACAATAATTTATATCACTAAAAGGGAAAAGAAAGACGTAGGAAAACCTTGTGTTTCTAGGTCCAAAATATATTGCACTGTGATTCAGTGTTTCCATAAGGGGGTAATGAGATCCAAGCCAGCATTTCTCTTTGGCTTCTTTTGCTGGGTTTTGCAGACAACCAGCTAAGGGTTTTCATGCTGAGAAATGGAACACTAGCAAAGATTTATTATTATTTTGGTATTTCACATGAAAGCATGATTTACTGAACTTTGAAAAGAAAAATATCAAAGCTGACACATTTTAGACAGACAACCTTCTTCATTAAAGCAGTCTTTGAGTTCTTAACCAAATGTAAGGAACAGAGTAAAATAAATAAAATAAATAAACAGAAGGCAAGTGTGTTGTTTAAAAAATAATGTGTCATCTTTCTGAGTGGTGTGTTTTCCCTCTCAAGTACTTCTACTGATTTATTAAATGCACAGAAGGAAACTAAATCTACTAAAGATACCTAGGATGTCAGCACTAAGTAATAGCAAGAACAGCATGAATAATAAAAATAAATGCTGTTTAAGGGAGAATGATGTTCTCATGGCTTTGCATCGCCAGCACCAGTAGTGATACTGCAGCCACCCTGCACCATAGTCACGTTGAACCACAGTTTTGCAATCAGCAGGAAAGGCTCCATACTCTTGTGTATAGACTTCTAATCTTCACCAGTTTCAAAAGACAAACTTATCTTTAGCAAGACTTGAGATCCCTATTCTGTAGTCTCTACCTTGAAAATCCTTGAAATATAGGTGTCTGCTACCATACCCTGTGATAAACTGGTAATTTACACAAGATTTTAAGATATCAAATATGAAAACTGTAAGGAGAATTTTTTTTATTGCTGGTTATTGTTTTCTATGTATATTCCTGCCTATTAAAATGTTACTTTGAAGGAATTATCTGTGAAGTAGCTTATGGAGTTTGTCTAAATGGTATGGCTTTGAACAATCACCTACAAAACAGCTTCTTGCTTTCACCACGTTCTTTTCAGAATGAACCAATGGCAAATTTCGTCTTATGTCACGTGATCTAACATTATCCAATCAGCATTCAGTTCACCTTAAATCCAGTGACAAATACCCAAATGACTTCAGCATCCTCTCATTCTTTTTCTTTATACAAAGGATGAAAAGAGAACAAGCAAGATACTATTAATGCTATCACAAAGAAAGGGAACTTCTGTCAACGACAAAGACAGCAGGCCAAGACAGCATTTGTTTCTGAGGTAGTTTAAATATCTGAAACCCGGGAAGCCTGGAATTAAGGATTGACGCAAGCAATTATAGGCTCTTACCCAAAGAAGTCTCTCTTTTTCTTAAATGTATTTTATATATTTTGTGACAAAAATGTGATTAGTGAACAGAGACAGAATCTCACATTGGAGCACCGGACTGAAATCCAAGGTCCAAATCAGGAGCAGAAGGAGAGAGAGCAGGAACAAGGAATTCAGGACACCAAGGGGGTGCAACCACCCACTGAGACAATGGGGATGTTCTATGGGGAACTCACCAAGGCCAGCTGGACTGGGTCTGAAAAAGCATGGGTTAAAACCAGACTCGCTGAACATAGGGGACAATGAGGACTGCTGAGAAGTCAAGAACAATGGCACTGAGTTTTGACCTGACTGCACGTACTGGCTTTGTGGAAGCCTAGTCTGTTTGGATGCTCACCTTTCAAGACTTGGAAGGAGGTGGGAGGTCCTTGGACTTCCCACAGGGCAGGGAACCCTGACTGCTCTTTGGGCTGATGAGGGAGGGGGAGTTGGTTGGGGGAGGGGGAGGTAAATGGGAGGCGGTGGTGGGGAGGACATAAATAAATAAATAAATAAATAAATAAATAAATAAATAAATAAATGTGATTAATATATTGGTCGATGTAATGAACAATTAGATAAACCTAAATCAATAACCTCTAAGTGCTTTTATCTGCTGCAAACAATTGGCAATTACAGGTAAATATAGCACAACATTATGACAGAGATGTCCACTTGTAAAGTGAGTGTATTCTGCTTATTTCTCCTCTTTGTTAAGAAGTCAAAGAGTTAAAGCATAAATAACTTAAAATATATCTTCCCTTTTTGACTTTGTGACATATTCATGTAGAATTTACCCAGGGTTAGAATGACTTAACCCAACTAAGACTTTAGCTTTCCTTTTATGTCTCACAGTGTCCAACCATAATGGTGGTTGAAACCTGTAAGAACAGCTACAATTCAAAATATTATAATCTCCAACATCTCCAAGCTGCACCAGAATGCAACTACCTCACTCCAGGTCATGCTATTTATAGATTCTTTGTATAGGTGTTTGCCCCAAGATTGGCATGCCACTGTTTCATTTTATACTTCTGTTTTCTGTAGTGGATTTTTAAGATGTTCCATAAGAGCATTTTCAATTGTTTGATGTTTCATGCGTCTGTCTATTTTGTTGTTAATTTTTTTTTAATTTTTATTTTGTTGTGGTTGGATTGTTTTTAAAACATAACTATGTTTTCTTTTATTTGACAGAAGTTGTTTTACAAATCTTGTTAGTGTAAGTATTTGAATTTCAGCATATTTTAAAACAGAAGTCATTCGCTGGATGGTGGTGGCACACATCTTTAATTCCAGCACTCGGGAGGCAGAGGCAGTCAGGTCTCTAGGAGACTGAGGCCAGTCTGGTCTACAAGAGCTCGTTCCAGGCCAGTCTACAAAGCTACAATGAAACCATGTCTCAAAAAAAAGTAATAATTTACTATATGAAATTTCAACCATGTGATTAATATTACCTCATAAATTGAGCAGATTTTCCAAGTTAAAAAATTATACATTTCCAATACTTCTGCCTCTATCTAAGTTTATTCAGACTCAAAACCTGGTCTGTTTCCTGGGATTCTAGGCATATATCCATAATCCTGGTACTAGGAGCCTAAGAAGAGAGCTGTTTGAAAACAGCAGTACTTTTCAAATCAACCAGCAAGAAATGTAGTGGGGTTTTTTGTTGTTGTTGTTGTTGTGTTGTTTTTTTGTTTTTAACTAATGTTGTCAACACTTATGATCCGCCACGTTCAGAGAGTCCAGTTTGATCACATGCTCCATCAGTTCCAGTCCAGCTGGCCTTGATGAGCTCCCATTAGATCAGCCCCAACGTCTCAGTGGGTGGGTGCACCCCTCGCGGTCCTGACTTCCTTGCTCATGTTCTCCCTCCTTCAGTTCCTCATTTGGACCTTGAGAGCTCAGTCCGGTGCTCCAATGTGGGTCTCAATTTCTATCTCCATCCATCACCAGATGAAGGTTCTATGGTGATATGCAAGATATTCATCAGTATGGCTATAGGATAGGGTCATTTCAGGTTCCCTCTCCTCAGCTGCTCAAGAAACTAACTGGGAACGTCTCTCTGGACCCCTGGGAACCCCTCTAGAGTCAAGTCTCTTGCCAACCCTAAGATGGCTCCCTTAATTAGGATATATACTTTCCTTCCCCCATATCCACCCTTCCATTATCCCAACCATCCCATTCCCCCAAGCTCCCCCCATCCTCCCCTTCTCACTTTTCTCTCCCCATTTCCCTTTACCCCCATCCTACCACACCCTCATGTTCCCAATATTAGCCCGGCAATCTTGTCTACTTCCAATAACCAGGAGGATAACTATATGATTTTCTTTGGGTTCACCTTCTTATTTAGCTTCTCTAGGATCACAAATTATAGGCTCAATGTCCTTTATTTATAGCTAGAAACCAATTATGAGTGAGTACATCCCATGTTCATCTTTTTTTCTATTTCCATCCATTTGCATGCAAAATTCAAGATGTCATTTAATTCATAATATGTCCTCATGATGTGGCAAGGTATCTGAGAACATCATTCTTCACTGCTTATAATTTTCATTCTTAGTATTGTATTACATCATTATAACTTTAACCTCATTATAACCAATGCAGTTATTTGTCTCCTTGTTTCTCTTCATTTAAAATTGTTTCTATTTCTTAATTTTTAATCATCTTGTTAAAAATTCATTTAACATTTTTCTATTTTTTATGGTAGTTCTACAAATTTTCAGATTTTAAGCCTTGAGAGTTTATACAAGAATAATTTAAAAGCTCATTTTGTGAATAATATTTTTAAAAACGTTATTTATATATTATGTTTACAATGTTCTGTCTGCATGGATGCCTATGCGCCAGAAGAAGGTGCCAGATCTCATTTCAGATGTTAGTAAGTCACTGTGTGGTTACTGAAATTGAACTCAGAACCTGTGGAAGAACAGCCAGTGCTCTTAACCTCTGAGACATTTCTCCAGCCCAAAAATAATATTAACCTATTTAATAATAATAGGCCCTAAAATCTAAGTAATTTTAATGATAATTGTATTGACTATTTGCAAGAATAGATCTGTTTTTAGGTTTCCGTTTATTTATTTATTTTTCACTTTATATTAATGAATTCTAGTGAATTTCTCAGATGTTTTCATTTTATTAAATAAGAATGCCAAAGGTTTATTTGTTTCATAGTTTTTCAGAAATTAGCTTAATTAAACCTACAAAGATTCTATCCTCTTTGGAGCTCTGTAGTTTAAATGCTTTTTCCTATTTTAAGTGCTCATGTACATTGGGTTGCGGCCACTGTCTATGTGTATAACTCAGGGAACAGGTATGGAGCTTATTACCTTGGAAACTACCTCTTTTTCTAGCTGCCCTGTTGACCTCTTCTTACAGCATCTACTTCATTTTTAAAATAGTTCTATCATTTATTTGAGTCTCTTATATGATGTGTTTTGATCATATTCAGAACTGTCCCCACAAATCCATCAGACTTCATTACTTACCCACACAAGAAAACTGTGTCCTTTTTGTTATTTCTTAAATCCAATTCTATTAAGAACACCTTGTGCTTCCCAAATATTTTAGGATATATGGCCTTTCCCTGAAGACTGGTCACCTTTCTGGTGATACTTTTAGAGGAGAGTAATTGTCTAACTCTCAGGAGCTATCAGTTGTCATTAGCTACCTGGTTATTTGTGGGACTCCCTGCCTAACTCCTTTTCCCATGATTGGATTTTGTTGGTCCTGTGCATGCTGTAACAGTTACTGTGAATTTGCATGTGAATTTTCCCTTCTTTGTGTAGAAAACAGTTTCTTTATATTCCTCCATTGCCTGACTCTTACACTCTTTTCATTCCTTCTTCCTTAATGATCCCCGAGCCTTGGCAAAGGTGTTGTGCTATATAATCTCCACTTATGCCTGAAAGTTCTGTGCTGTCTTTTTCTCTGAAGCATTGCCATTTTTATGTCTTTGCATTTATCTCTTCATGGTTAAATAAAATATAAACTAAAACCTTATCTTTGATAAGAGTTGTTTCTATACATTATTAATATTTAATTTAATTGTCAGTTCATTTAACAGAATAATGATTATGGGTTTTTCCTTATGGACTATAACCTGAATAGCTATATGTCCTTGGCCAGATATTGGTAAAAAGCATGGATTATCATCTTAAATCAAATAAGAAAGTAATTGATCATTCCCATGGCGTTCATGCTACTATTGTACAAGTAGGCAAGCGTCTTTTCACAGGCACGTCATCATTGTATCTTCCAGTGTTTACAGTTGGACAATATTGACAATTTCTATTTTCCTCTGGTATCCTGTGTAGCACCTTCCGCCAATTTAATAGTATGAGAGTGAACAGCTGGGATGAAACTTCCTGGTCAGTACCAGCTTGATTTTCCCATGCATAGCTCAAGTATGTGGCTTATTCAGCAATAGTCTTACAATCATGCTTTGGAATTTTACCAAGTCCAATGGCAAAATCTTGTGATAGTTGAACACCTCATTGGTCAACAACCCCAAAAGAAGTAACCCATTTCTGGTACTTGGAATAGATAATGAAAATGTTTAAACAATGGAATATGATTCAGTTAGTAAATGAAATTAAATCTTAAAGTTTGAAAGTAAATTAATGGAGTGAGGAACAAGTTGGAGTGAGATAATTCAGAACCATTAAGAAAAATGTCATATTTTCTCTCACTTCAAGATATTAACTTTGAAACTTCAGATTCATTTGACCCATCTGAGACGACTGTGGAGGTTTAGAAATTACTAATAGGCTTTCGTTGCAAAGAAAACTTTCAGGGGAGGGGATAGAAAACATGCTATGAAAGCGTAAAAGGTAATCATGAAATAGAATGGTTTGAGTTGGGTGAGAGTAGTGTCCAGCAGGGAGGGATAAATAACATTAAGAACCTCTTGAGTAAGTCATATGGAATCATAGTACTGTAGAAGCCCCCTGAATTAAATGCATTCACACACACACACATACACACACACACACACACACACACACACACACACACACACATATAGAGAGAGAGAGAGAGAGAGAGAGAGAGACAGAGACAGAGACAGAGACAGAGACAGACAGAGACAGAGACAGAGACAGAGACAGAGACAGAGACAGAGACAGAGACAGAGAGACAGAGTTAAATATAGTTACTCTATAATGGGTAACAATACCATATGAAGTACTCTAGGCTAGCAAATAAACATTTACTTCCTAAAGAGGAAGAAACTATAGAATTTAGGTAATATAGTAGCTTCTGCACCCCAAACTGATTGGTAACAAAATTCACAAAAAAAAGATGAAAATAGAAAAGTTTCTAATATTTTATCTGGCATAGCTCCCTTTTTCTCTTCTCTTATTTTTTTTCAGTTTTTCTAATTGTGTTGTTATAGTTGCTATTGTTGATTTTTCTGTCCAGAGTTTCCCTTGTTTGATATTTCCGTGTAAAACGCAATCATAATCTTTTATTTTGACAGTTTAGAAACATCTATTAATTGTCACATCTACTAGTTGTATAACTAAGGAGTTTAAATCATGAATTAATGGTTTAGCTGTTATTAGTCTGAGTCTCAGCTTTTTTCACTACATTTCTTCCTTCCAAACTCCTGCTCTGCCAACGTCTACCTTCCTCCTTGCTTTTTAAATAGTTTTGTATTATATTCCACTTCTTTTGATGGGATTCATAAACTAAGTCCTAATGACCATGACTCAACACTTCCTTCATAAGTAAAATTTTCTTGACATGGAAATACATTATTCATGTAATCATTATTTTTGTTTTTCTACTAAAACAGGTAAGTTGAGAAACCATAAAAAACTATTAAATAAAAACACCTAAATATTTACTATTTACCCACTCATAAACAAAAGTTTTCCATTTTATACTTAGTACAATATAGAATCGAATTTGTATGGTTGTATTAGTGGAAACAAAATCTATATATCAGGGCTGACATTTTTTAAAATTGCTTTTGTTATTTTTCCTTAGTTTTCTACATACACTTAATCTTTAGATATACTCCACTATTTCTCGTTTCCTAGGAGACACTATCAAAGAATGTATGCTGAATTTGTTTCAACTGCACTTTGAGAGACTGTCGAAAATAACATATGATATTTCCCCTTGTATTTGTTAATGTAATATCATGGGGCAGATCCCCCAGGACATAGGTTTTGGAATAATGATTTGCATACAGAGTATTTGTAAGGAAATGTTTTCAGAATCAAAACCCGTAGAGAGGAAAAGTCTAAGTGAAAGGATTTGAGCAGCAACAGTGAATAAAAAACATTCTAGCTCTCGTGTGTGAAGCTATGAGGCTGTAATGGCCTTGCAGAGTTTCCTACAACTGAGACAAAGATGACATAAGATCACTATTCTTTCCAAAGGAAACATAGATAAAGAAGTCTCCAGCCAATTGCAACTTCCAGAGAGAAAGATATGTGTATCTACCCTCAACTCTTCCACCAGCTGCTTCCATGAATTCATCTGTTTTGGGGTTGCTGTACATTAGTGAATCATCACAACATAGAGCCCATTAAAACAAATTATCATTTTAATTGATTTATAAATATTTAAGATCTTCTATAATAGGATTAAAAGCCCAAATATTTAAGCCATAATAAAATTTTGTAAGCAAATTGTTAAAATTAATTGTCTTGTACTTTGAGAAGGATGTTGCCTGTAGTTTATAGTTTATTTTTCAAAAATGGTATAACTATACATATGTGTGTGTATGTTTGTATGTGAAATAGAAGGGGAAGAGAGAATATATAAACACTGCAACGTTCACAATACTTGTGAATTTGGCTTACTATATCTGCTCTCCAAATAGGTTTACATCATTTATCTTTGGTGCTTGTTTAGGGGTTAAGAAAAACAAAATACTGTTCCTGATGCTAGAGAGACATCGCAGTAGTTAAGAGCACTGTCTGTAGAGCCAAGAAAACTACACTTGATTCTTAGCACAATATAGCAGCTCAAAACCATCTTTAATTCCAGTTTCAAGGGATCTGACACGCCCTCCAAGCCTCCAAGTGCAGTAGGCATGCATGGGATTCACTGAAATACATTTAAACAAAATAGTTGTACATATAAAAACAAAATAAAATTATTTTTAATATAAAAGTTAATGTGTTCTAAAGTCTAAAGGTAAGTCCCAAATTCATATAATTTAAATAAAAATTAAGTAGCTTAAATTAAAATTAAAGACTTACGTTTACCTTTTTATACATATTGGTGCACTAATATTTGGAAATTGCAAGTATTAATTTTGTTCTGCAATCTAAGAAGCAGTGTTTCAGGACCACGTGTTCAATATAGTCATATACTATCTTCACATCTCATTGTGTTATGATTTCCAAATATACTCTGTGATTAATTATTAAGTTTTTTTTTATCAGCAATAGTAGTTGAAATGCAAGAAACTTGCAAAATTCCCCTGCTTTCTCTATGACTCATGATTTCAGGGCTAATTACAGTAAGAAAAATCAACTAGAAACTAATAATCAAGTCAAAAGTCATATTTCTCAGATTTCCGTAGGCAATATGGTCCTCTACTCTCAGTTCCATGACTTGGGCATTTCCCTTTGCAAAACTAACTTCACAGGTAGTTGAGTTACCCTGAGTAGAAACAAGATACATTTTTTTAATGCTTTGTAGAGGATTTCTATGAGTGTATTTAGCCAGTTCTCCATGTGCAGCTACACTTCTACAGTAGCTTAACCACCATAAGATGTTAATGCAACACTTGGTAACTTACCTTAAGCTATTTATTCAAGACTCAAAAAAGTATTTTTCTTCTTTCTTCCTTAGATCTTCTATTAAGGACTACAAGAATGAGGTTGTTTTCAGCAAGAAAGGCCACCGGAAAACTTTTAATAACATACATCACGGCTTTATCAACTCTGTAGACCTTTGCTACGATTTGGAAATACGACAGTGATTCCATTGACCTGAAATCTGAGATTGCCATCCAGCCATGCTGGGTCCCTGTGTCTCAGAGAGAACAGACCAAAGCAGGATTACTACACTGCCTAGGATTATTGATCCTGATGACCCAGGGGGAAATTGAATTGTTACTCAGACTGGAGGAAACAATAAATGTTGTTTGGAGTGAGGTCGTGTTAAGCTCTCCCACTTAGATTGCAGTCGCTTATAACTAAGTCAGGGGAAAAAAAAATTACACTCAGCATAGGCAGGGCTGCTTTAGGGCTTGCCCTATTCATACTGGAGCATTTGAACTCAGCTATTATAAAATACCCTGATTAAAGGAAAATAAGAATATAGAACTGTTCATGTAAGGTAAGGGGAAAAAACACTATCTACCGATGACAAAAATTGGAACATATGATGACTTAAAGAAATGATCATTATGACAATGAGAATTTCTTTAGTCTTCTTCATGACATTATAATATATCACAGCAATGATAATGATAGTTTACTTTGTATTGTGATTTTTTTATAACACACAAAAGAAATTCTACTCCCTTCCTAGGATAGTTAGTGTACATTCAGTTTTCAGCAAGACATTGGTGACATAAAGTAAAACATTGAACTGTTGTTATCATTATTTGCAGATGAAGTGTAGCCGTGGGAGCTCTCTATGCATCTTTTCATTTGTCTCCTGATTAAACTGGAACTCACAGTAATTCAGTCAAAGGAAACTTGGTATTTTGTACATAAGATTAAAGTCTGAATATACTGGATTTCTATCAGTAGAGAGTTTTAAAACATACAGACAAGGCTTCCATAATTAAGAAGAAAACATCTTGAGCCAAGGTACAATTCAATCTACCTTACGGAAGTCTTGCTTCAGATTTTGAACTAGACTAGCTAGCCTTACATGTTTTGCAATACTTTCTGAATATGCAACGCTGGCTATTTTGTTTTTCTTGTAGAACTTTGATTTGCATAGTGTGCATCTTTCTGTAAATTCAATGAGAAATGTGTTTTTAAGAATCAAGGGTAAGGGCTGGAGAGATGGTTCAGTGGTTAAGAGCATTGCCTGCTCTCCCAAAGGTTCTGAGTTCAATTCCCAGCAACCACATGGTGGCTCACAACCATCCGTAATGGGGTCTGGTGCCCTCTTCTGGCCTGCAGGCATACACACAGATAGAACACTGTATACATAATAAATAAATAAA